>NC_091991.1:0-354163 GCF_044704955.1 Pristiophorus japonicus | reverse complement strand
CCTCTCAAGTCTGCCTGAGTTACAAAATACTTCTGCTTCTCAGGCAGTGCCCCGGAGTCGAGGATGGCTTGCTTTCACACTAACATGAGTTCTCAGTGACTGATGAGACCAGTGCAGGACCTCGAGTCTCTGTCACAGGTGGGGCAGACGGTGGTTGGAGGGACGGGTGGGTGGGTGAGGGGCTTGGGTTGCCGCGTGCTCCCAGCGAAGACTCGAGATGTTCGGCGCCTTCCCGGATACTTCTCTCCACTTTGAGCGGTCTTGGGCCAGGGATTGCCAGGTGTTGGTGGGAATGTTGCACTTTGTCAAGGAGGCTTTGAGGATGTCCTTGAAGTGTTATCTCTGCCCACCTGGGACTCGCTTGCCGTGTCGGAGCTCGGAGTAGAGCGCTTGCTTTGGGAGTCTAGTATCGGGCATGCGGCCGATGTGGTCCGTCCAGCGGAGCTGGTCGAGTGTGGTCAATGCTTCGATGCTAGGGATGTTGCCCTGAGCGAGTCACTGACGTTGGTGCGTCTGTCCTGCCAATGGATGATCTTGCGGAGGCAGCGTTGGTGGGACTTCTCCAGTGCTTTGAGGTGCCTGCTGTACATAGTCCCTGTCTCTGAGCCATACAGGAGGGTGGGTATCACTACAGCTCTGCAGACCATGAGCTTGGTGCCGGGTTTGAGATCCTGGTCTTCAAACACTCTCTTACTCAGGCGACCGAAGGCTGCAGTGGTGCACTGGAGGCGATGTTGGACAAAATGGTCAAGTGGGGAAGCCAGAGAAAGGGTCGCAACTCTCTCAAAATGACACTGGGACATGGAAGATGCCCTACGGCAACTGACCCTCCAGTCAGTGCTCATTCCCTCACTCTGAAAGGACACGTGAGTGTTAACAGTTACCCCTAATTCACAGCTGAGATTGAGTGCTCACTCATGGCCTCGATTTTAACTCCCCCACTGCTCAGCAGAACCCAGGCCGGTTGGTGGGCGTGGTTCAGATGGAATGGGGACTTGCCCATTCCTTTTCCGCTCTGATCTGACCAACTGCCATTTTAAAATTGCAGGCGACAAGGAGACCCGACCCGAGCCTTTGGGGTCCTCTTTAAATATACAGATCAGGCTCCGATTACATCATCGGGACGCGATCTGTGATTTAAACCCAAGGCTGGGGGAGGGGTGGTGGGGAGCAGGGGGATGGGGGGGGAGAGGAGAGGGGGGGTGGGCAGGGGGATGGGGGAGGGGAGCGGGGGGGGAAACAGGGAGGAGGTGGGGGGAGCGGGGAGCGGGGGGGAGCGGGGGGAGGGAGGGGGGTGGGGAGCGGGGGGGGGAAGGGGCAGCGGGGGGGAAGGGGTAGTGGGGGGGGAAGAAGGGGTAGCGGGGGGGAAGAAGGGGGGGGGAAGGGGTAGCAGGGGGGAAGGGGTAGCAGGGGGGGAAGGGGTAGCGGGGGGGGAGGGTAGCAGGGGGGGAAGGGGGGGGGGGTAGCGGGGGGGGGAGAAGGGGTAGCAGTGGGGGGAGAAGGGGTAGCGAAGGGGGAGAAGGGGTAGCGGGGGGGAGGGGAGCAGGGTGGGAATGGGTGCAGGGGGGAGGGGGGTGGTGGGGAGAGGGGTGAGAGCGGGGGGGGGGGGGGGGGCGCGGGTGGGGGGTGGTTACCCGCCCAGGCCAGACCCTGCCAGGTGCAGGATCGAGGCCCAGCTTCGAAGCAGCACGGTAAGTTTAAGTTTAGATTAATTTGTTTCTATTTCTTTGTGGGCCAGGAGGTTGCAAGAATGTTCCTCCGGGCCCCACATGGAAAACCTAGGCCTCGCCTCCCCCTGGGCTTCACTGCCCACCCCCAATCGATATTCCCCCACCTGAGACTGACCTTTTTCACTTTCCTGGGACCCCGCGGAGGTCTTGTGGCATCCGAATATCCCGACTCCTGCTCCGGATGTGGAAATGCGGCCGTGGAGTTAAAGGGGCTGAAATTGTCTTTCCCCCGTTCGGGGCAGATAATTGGAATGAGACGGATAAATACCGTCAGGATCCACTGGGTGCGGATAGAGGAAAATTGCCTTCTTTTCCTGATGAAAAGAATTGGTGCGGGTCGGGCAGAGGGGCGCAAGTGCGTGGTGAGCAGGGCGGAAGGCAGGCGGTGTCGTTGACGCCGCTGTGACGCGTAGCAACGTCCCACCCCTTCACTTAACGGGGAAGGCCACTGCAAGGCCTACTTGGAACCCACCAGGCCACCAGGGAGGGTTTAGGCTGTGCAAGCGGCCCGGCTCCCAAGAGCGGGTGACCAACCCGTGGCCACCATTGTCGGGCCTGTGATATATTCAGAGCACAGCACACATAGCTTCCTAACATGGCAGGCAGCTCTCTCGGAAGTCTCCGGAAATCTGCCTAGTTCTGTTTATTATTAACCCGGCACTTGCAGTACACAATATATCCACAGTGTGGAGCTACAAACATTACAAGCTTACAGACATTACAGCAATTAAAATAAAATGGCAGCCGCGGCGGTGCGCCCTCCCCTTTAAGGGCGGACGCGCACGCCCAGCTCCGCGCCCCGCGAGGTTGTCCGGGGCACCGACAAGCGGTTGTTCGACTATTTGAGGGCGGGACCAGGCTGTGCGCGCTATTATGATGTCATTATTGCCGCTTGGACAGGAGCGGGGCAGATATCTTCTCCGCCTCAAAAAATCACGAGGGCAATTGTCCGATCATCGGAAAGGGAGGAAACTCATATCCACCCCGTTACAGCTCTTTAAAAAAAAAGGGACAATTTCAGCCACAAAATCTCAGCGGGCCTCGGCATGCGAGTTTGTCACTCGCCTTGCCCCGCTCCCTCGCTCCCTCCCTCCCTCTCCCTCCCCCCCCGCACACCAATCCTGCCCAGTGTTAAGGCCTGCCTGTGTAACTGTGAACGGGAAGCTACCTTCCCTTATTCCTTAATACCTCTCATGGAGCTTCAGCCAGCCGGGCCAGTTTGCCGACGCACAATGTGTTTGAATTTGGTGCAAGGCCGGAGGGTAGATCTTATCCTGCGCTATTACTATTATTAGCCAAGTTATTTTTTAACACAGCAATGCAGGAAAATCGATTCATATATATTGAGAGAAAGAATTTCCATTTACTTTTGGAGTGTAGTCACTGTTGTAATGTGGGAAACGCAGCAGCCACTTTGCGCACAGCAAGCTCCCACAAACAGCAATGTGATAATGACCAGATAATCTGATATTTAGTGATGTTGATTGAGGGATAACTCCCCTGCTCTTCTTCGAAATAGTGCCCTGGGATCTTTTACATCTACCTGTGGGAGCAGACGGGGCCTCGGTTTAACATCTGGTCCGCAACACACTCCCTCAGCATTGCACTGGGAGTGTCAGCCTAGATTGTGTTCAAGTCCCTGGAGTGGGACTTGAACCCACGACCTTCTGACTCCGAGGCGAGGGTGCTGCCCATGGAGCCATGGCTGACACAATCCCAAACAGTAGTAGTGAGGTTGGGGACAGCATCAAACAAGAAATAAGGGATCCATGCAATAAAGGTACAGCAGTTATCATGGGTGACTTTAATCTACATATTGATTGGGCTAACTAAACTGGTAGCAATGCGGTGGAGGAGGATTTCCTGAAGTGTATTAGGGATGGTTTTTGAGACCAGTATGTTGAGGAACCAACTAGGGAGCTGGCCATCCGAGACTGGGTGATGGGTAATGAGAAGGGACTAATTAGCAATCTTGTTGTGCGAGGCCCCTTGGGGAAGAGTGACCATAATATGGTAGAATTCGTTATTAAGATGGAGAGTGACACAGTGAATTCAGAAACTAGGGTCCTGAACTTAAGGAAGGCAACTTCGACGGTATGAGGCGTGAATTGGCTAGAATAGACTGGCAAATGATACTTAAAGGGTTGACGGTGGATAAGCAATGGCAAACATTTAAAGATCACATGGATGAACTTCAGCAATTGTACATCCCTGTCTGGAGTAAAAATAAAACGGGGAAGGTGGCTCAACCGTGGCTAACAAGGGATAAGTATAGTGTTAAATCCAGGGAAGAGGCATATAAATTGGCCAGAAAAAGCAGAAAACCTGAGGACTGGGAGAAATTTAGAATTCAGCAGAGGAGGACAAAGGGTTTAATTAAGAGGGGGATAATAGAGTACGAGAAGAAGCTTGCCGGGAACATAAAAACTGACTGCAAAAGCTTCTATAGATATGTGAAGAGAAAAAGATTTGTGAAGACAAACGTAGGTCCCTTGCAGTCGGATTCAGGTGAATTTATAATGGGGAACAAAGAAATGACAGACCAACTGAACAAATACTTTGGTTCTGTCTTCACGAAGGAAGACACAAATAACCTTCCGGAAGTACTAGGGGACCGAGGGGCTAGTGAGAAGGAGGAACTGAAGGATATCCTTATTGGGCAGGAAATTGTGTTCGGGAAATTGATGGGATTGAAGGCCGATAAATCCCCAGGGCCTGATAGTCTGCACCCCAGAGTACTTAAGGAAATGGCCCTAGAAATAGTGGATGCATTGGTGATCATTTTCCAACAGTCTATCGACTCTGGATCAGTTCCTATGGACTGGAGGGTAGCTAATGTAACACCACTTTTTAAAAAGGGACGGAGAGAGAAAGCAGGTAATTATAGACCGGTTAGCCTGACATCAGTCGTGGGGAAAATGTTGGAATCAATTATTAAGGATGAAATAGCAGCGCATTTGAACATAAGAACATAAGAATTAGGAACAGGAGTAGGCCATCTAGCCCCTTGAGCCTGCTCCGCCATTCAATAAGATCATGGCTGATTTGGAAAGCAGTGACAGGATCGGTCCAAGTCAGCATGAATTTATGAAAGGGAAATCATGCTTGACAAGTCTTCTGGAATTTTTAGCGGGTGTAACTAGTCGAGTGGACAAGGGAGAACCAGTGGATGTGGTGTATTTGGACTTTCAAAAGGCTTTTGACAAGGTCCCACACAAGAGATTAGTGTGCAAAATTAAAGCACATGGTATTGGGGATAATATACTGACGTGGATAGAGAACTGGTTGGCAGACAGGAAGCAGAAAGTTGGGATAAACGGGTCCTTTTCAGAATGGCAGGCAGTGACTAGTGGAGTGCCGCAGGGCTTAGTGCTGGGACCCCAGCTCTTTACAATATAAATCAATGATTTGGATGAAGGAATTGAGTGTAATATCTCCAAGTTTGTAGATGACACTAAGCTGGGTGGCGGTATGAGCTGTGAGGGGGACACGAAGAGGCTGCAGGGTGACTTGGACAGGTTAGGTGAGTGGGCAAATGCATGGCAGATGCAGTATAATGTGGATAAATGTGAGGTTATCCACTTTGGGGGCAAAACCGCGAAGCCAGAATATTATCTGAATGGCAGCAGATTAGGAAAAGGGGAGGTGTAACGAGACCTGGGTGTCACGGTTCATCAGTCACTGAAAGTTGGCATGCAGGTACAGCAGGCGGTGAAGAAAGCAAATGGTATGTTGGCCTTCATAGCTAGGGGATTTGAGTATAGGAGCAGGGAGGTCTTACTGCAGTTGTACAGGGCCTTGGTGAGGCCTCACCTGGAATATTGTGTTTAGTTTTGGTCTCCTAATCTGAGGAAGGACGTTCTTGCTATTGAGGGAGTGCAGTGAAGGTTCACCAGACTGATTCCCAGCTTGGCTGGACTGACATATGAGGAGAGACTGGATCAACTAGGCCTTTATACATTGGATTTTAGAAGGATGAGAAGGGATCTCATAGAAACATATAAGATTTTGACGGGACGGGACGGGACAGGTTAGATGCAGGTAGAATGTTCCCGATGTTGGGGAAGTCCAGAACCAGGGGACACAGTCTAAGGATAAGGGGTAGGCCATTTAAGACTGAGATGAGGAGAAACTTCTTCACTCAGAGAGTTGTTAAACTGTAGAATTCTCTATCGCAGAGAGTTGTTGATGCCAATTCATTGGATATATTCAAGAGGGAGTTAGATATGGCCCTTACGTTAAAGGGGATCAAGGGTTATGGAGAGAAAGCAGGAAAGGAGTACTGAGGTGAATGATCAGCCATGATCTTATTGAATGGTGGTGCAGGCTCGAAGGGCCGAATGGCCTACTCCTGCATCTATTTTCTATGTTTCTATCCATAAAAAAATTAATACATCATCAATAATTTAGTGCATACATACATAGAAACATAGAACATAGGTGCAGGAGTAGGCCATTCGGCCCTTCGAGCCTGCACCACCATTCAAGAAGATCATGGCTGATCATTCCCTCAGTACCCCTTTCCTGCTTTCTCTCCATACCCCTTGATCCCTTTAGCTGTAAGGGCCATATCTAACTCCCTCTTGAATATATCCAATGAACTGGCATCAACAACTCTCTGCGGTAGGGAATTCCACAGGTTAACAACTCTCTGAGTGAAGAAGTTTCTCCTCATCTCAGTTCTAAATGGCCTACCCCTTATCCTAAGGCTATGTCCCCTGGTTCTGGACTTCCCCAACATCGGGAACATTCTTCCTGCATCTAACCTGTCCAGTCCCGTCAGAATTTTATATGTTTCTATGCGATCCCCTCTCATCCTTCTAAACTCCAGTGAATACAGGCCCAGTCGATCCAGTCTCTCCTCATATGCCAGTTCAAATTTCCTGTTGCCATGAATTATGGTTTCCCTGTTATAGAAGCTGCTGGACCTTCCTGAATTGATTTAGCGACCTACTCACGGTCCACTGGAAGAAGTGGCTCTGCCGAGCCTTTTCACATTATATACTTTAAGTTCCTTTAGCAATCAGAGGCGATCACTAAATCATCAAGGATTCTGCTACTGTACTGCAGGCGAGAACAGCGCTTATCGCAAAGGCTCCCCGAATGTTGACTGTGGGAAATGTTCAAATACCTTTGCATATAAACCAGGGAGTTGCTAATACAACTGTGCCTCTAACACAGTCAATTGAAAATGTGGCCGTTACATCAGCTTTTGTTCATTTGTATGTCTGCAAGAGTGGGAAAGGAAATATTGGCCCGGAATTTGCACTTGGGATTAAACATTGAAACTAACAGCTCCGAAACAGGCAATGTCGCCTCCACCCGCCCCCACACTGCACCCCCCCACCTCCCCCTCATCCCCCACTCTGCACCCCCACAGCCCCCCCACCCCACCTCCCCCACACTGCACCCCCCCACCTCCCCCTCATCCCCCACACTGCACCCCCACAGCCCATCCCCCTCATCCCCCACTCTGCACCCCCACAGCCCCCCCCACCCCACCTCCCCCACGCTGCACCCCCCCCACCTCCCCCTCACCCCCCACACTGCACCCCCACAGCCCATCCCCCTCACCCCCCACACTGCACCCCCACCCCCCCACCTCCCCCTCACCCCCACCCCCCCTCCACCCCCCTCCACACTGCACCCCCCAGCCCCCTCCACGCTCCCCCTCACCCCCCAGCCCCCTCCACACACCCCCACAGCCCACCCCTCCACAATCCCACTCACCCATCTCCACACACCGCACCCCCACAGCCCACGCGCCCCCCACCCCCCCCCCACAAACACCCCCCCCCCCCCACACCCCACCGAGCCGGCACTTTGTGTAATCCCCCAAATCACTGACGCTGCCAAAAGCTTTGGCACTTCCGCCATAATTATGCTGTTAAATTTCTCACTAAAAGTTAAGACTCAAGGGATTTGGTGTAACTGGGGTTTTGACTGCTAAACAAACATTAAAGACCTAGAAAACAAATTTAATTTTGTGCAGTGTGACATTTGTCCATGTTAATAAAAAGTAACTTTCAAAAATTTAAAAAATGATTATTTTTAAAGTCTGTTTCCCTCCAGCCCTCTGTCACGCGTCTCACTGGATGATGCGTTTCAAAGGCCTCTCAACACAACACACTACTCCTGATAATTCAGTCAATTTTTGCGTTGAAAATAATTTAAAATTATCCAATAATTTCAATTTAGCAACATAAATGGCACAGCAAAGTGAGAATTTAGTTCTGAGGAAAACTGAATGATAATTTGAATTCGGAGTAACGGTATAGGAGAGATCTATTTTATCACCAGTGGTTAGAGTATCATTGAGCAGGTGTGTCGTAAGCTGGGCCCAAAGATCACAGAAATGTTACAGGCACATTTTTCCTCCTCAGTAGCTGTGCGGTATGAAGATAAACTATCGGCACAGTGTCTGCTAAGCAGCATATAAAGCATTTGCATTCCAATAATGAATTGCGTCTGGTTCGGCCCTGTTTAACCCTATCGCAATGCTGATGTTAAGGCTTTCTTTGAAGCCCTTTTGGTTCAAAGTTGAACAAAAAAAGTTAGCGACTGCACAAGTCAAAATTCAAGCCACAGTCACAACCCGGTGAACATCACTCGTCCTGTATGGCACAGTTGGTGTCGTCCGTGGTTCAGTGGGCAGCACCCTCACCTGAGTCACTTCAAGTCCCACTCCAGAGACTGGAGCAAAAATCTCAGTGCAGTGCTGAGGGAGCATTGCACTGTCAGAGGTGTCGTCTTTCAGATGAGACGTTAAACCGAGGCCCGTCTGCTCTCAGGTGGAGGCAAAAGATCCCACGGCACTATCCGAAAGAACAGCTGTGATGCTCAGCCCGGTATTCTGGCCATTATTTATCCCTCAATATTTATCTACCATCGAACAGATCATCTGGTCATTACCTCATTGCCGTTTGTGGGACCTTGCACATTGCCAACATTACAACTTCAAAAGTTCTTTGTTGGGACATCCTGAAAGGTGCTATATAACTGTTTATTTTAATTCTTTCTTTTATTGGCCTTGGAGCCCAACCATTATGTATTTTATTAATCATATGTTCTATGACTTATATATGTTACATCAACTAGTGCACAGACACAGATTATGCACAAGCATTAAATGATACTGCCCAATGGATACATGTACTGATTTTCTCATAAGATCTTATCTGGTCACTTTCCAGAACATGAAGACTGCATTTGGTCGACAAGGCACAGCCAAAGAGCACCAGTCACAAGCGCAGTAACACACAATTTTTGGAAGAAAATCAACAGGAATCACAAGAAAAGGGGCCACAAAGAGCTGGTGAAGAAATAGAGGCAGCAACAGTTGATGAAAACTCAACCGGTACAGGGCGGAGGCCCAACATACTCAGTACCAATCCGGAGATGCCTGGGGATTCAGATCACTGGGCCTGCAATCTACAGAGATAGGGAGGGGCGAGGCCATGGAGCGATTTCAAAACAAGGCATTGCTTAACCGGGAGCCAGTGTAGATCAGTGAGCACAGGGGGTGATGGGTGAGTGGGACTTGGTGCGAGTTAGGACACAGGTCAGCGAGCACAGGGGATGATGGGTGAGTGGGACTTGGTGCGAGTTAGGACATGGGTCAGCGAGCACAGAGGGTGAAGGATGGGTGGGACTATGGTCAGTGAGTACAGGGGGGCGATGGGTGAATGGGACTCGGTGCGGGTTAGGACACGGGGCAGCGAAGTACACATAGAAAGTATTCATTTTGAATATATCCTCCAGTCTGTCGTTTGTTCATTGTGTAGAATATAGTGGCAGTTGTCCAAAAGTAAATCTGATGGAGCATATGTAGTTTTTGGCAAGAGTATAAAGGCAAAGAAACAGCCATTCCTTGATTGTTGTGTATGGAGAAAGAGTCAGACTGAACATTGTGAGCTCAAAGTAAAGTGTGACCTTAGTCTTTTATTGCAGGTCTCCAGAGTGCCTCTCCAACCTGTGAAGCCTCCTAAATACCTGTGCTCCCAAGGGATTATGGGATCCCTTGGGACTCCAGGGGATGAGCCCTCTGGTGGCTGTACAGAGTAAATACAAGTCCACATATATAACAACATTCTCCCCCCAAAGTCAACAGTGTAACTATTTACAATGTGAGTCGATCTGGGGCCCTTCTTATAGAAACATAGAAAATAGGTGCAGGAGTAGGCCATTCAGCCCTTCTAGCCTGCACCGCCATTCAATGAGTTCATGGCTGAACATGCAACTTCAGTACCCCCTTCCTGCTTTCTCACCATACCCCTTGATCCCCCGAGTAGTAAGGACTTCATCTAACTCCCTTTTGAATATATTTAGTGAATTGGCCTCAACAACTTTCTGTGGTAGAGAATTCCACAGGTTCATCACTCTCTGGGTGAAGAAGTTTCTCCTCATCTCTGTCCTAAATGGCTTACCCCTTATCCTTAGACTGTGACCCCTGGTTCTGGACTTCCCCAACTTTGGGAACATTCTTCCTGTATCTAACCTGTCTAAACCCGTCAGAATTTTAAACGTTTCTATGAGGTCCCCTCTCATTCTTCTGAACTCCAGTGAATACAAGCCCAGTTGATCCAGTCTTTCTTGATAGGTCAGTCCCACCATCCCGGGAATCAGTCTGGTGAATCTTCGCTGCACTCCCTCAATAGCAAGAATGTCCTTCCTCAAGTTAGGAGACCAAAACTGTACACAATACTCCAGGTGTGGCCTCACCAAGGCCCTGTACAACTGTAGCAACACCTCCGTGCCCCTGTACTCAAATCCCCTCGCTATGAAGGCCAACATGCCATTTGCTTTCTTAACCGCCTGCTGTACCTGCATGCCAACCTTCAATGACTGATGTACCATGACACCCAGGTCTCGTTGCACCTCCCCTTTTCCTAATCTGTCACCATTCAGATAATAGTCTGTCTCTCTGTTTTTACCACCAAAGTGGATAACCTCACATTTATCCACATTATACTTCATCTGCCATGCATTTGTCCACTCACCTAACCTATCCAAGTCGCTCTGCAGCCTCATAGCATCCTCCTCGCAGCTCACACTGCCACTCAACTTAGTGTCATCCGCAAATTTGGAGATACTACATTTAATCCCCTCGTCTAAATCATTAATGTACAATGTAAACAGCTGGGGCCCCTGGTTGATCGTCTCGATGTGAAAGCTGGTGTTGTTGAATCATTTGTTGGGCCCTCGCTGGGCTGCTGTGCAGCTGGCCTTGCTGGGCTCCCTGATGTGTTGGGCCCTGCAGGGCTGCTGTGGATGATAAGTTCTGCTTCGTTGCCACTGGTGTGTATGTTGGGGGATCAAAAAAGGTAGGGTCCAAGGTGGGTTACTCAAAGTAGTCCGTGAATCTGAGTTTGATTTGGTCCAAGTGTTTCCGGTGAATTAGTCCATTTGAAAGTTTGACCCGAAACACCCTGCTGCCCTCTTTGGCCACGACAGTGCCGGAAAGACACTTTGGACCTTGTCCATAATTTAATACAAATACAGGATCATTGATTTCAATCTCGCGTGACACATTTGCGCCATCATGGTATGCACTTTGTTGAAGCCGCCTGCTCTCTACCTGTTCATGTCAATCAGGGTGAACTAACGAAAGCCTTGTCTTAAGTGCTCTTTTCATCAGCAGTTCAGCAGTGAGTGAGTGTGGTCTCGTGCGGTAGCTCAGCAGGACTCGGGATAGGCGAGTCTGCAGTGAGCCTTCAGTTACCCTCTTCAAGCCTTGCTTGATGGTTTGCACTGCTCTCTCTGCCTGACCATTGGACGCTGGTTTAAACGGGGCAGATGTGACATGTTTAATCCCGTTACGGGTCATGAATTCTTTGAACTCAGCACTGGTAAAACATGGTCCATTACGCTTACCAGGACATCGGGTAAGCCGTGAGTGGTAAACATGGCCCGCAGGCTTTCAGTGGTGGCAGCAGACGTGCTAGCTGACATTATCTCACATTCAATCCACTTGGAGTACGTGTCTACAATCACAAGGAACATTTTACCCAAGAACTGGCCTGCATAGTTGACATGTACCCTAGACCAGGTTTGGAGGGCCAAGACCATAAACTTAGCAGCGCCTCCCTGGGTGCATTGCTTAACTGCGAGCATGTATTACATCTGTGACCTCAGGACTCTAAGTCCGCATCGATACCGGGCCACCACACGTGGGATCTGGCTATCGCTTTCATCATTACGATGCCTGGGTGGGTACTATGAAGGTCATAAGGTGTTTCTGCCCTTATTGGGGACCACTACTCGATTGCCCCACAGAAAGCAGTCTGCCTGTATAGACATTTCATCTTCACGCTGCTGGAACGGCTTTATCTCTTCCTGCATTTCCACTGGGACATTGGACCAGCTCCCGTGAAGCACACAGCTTTTGACTAGAGATAATAAGGGGTCCTGGCTTGTCCAGATTTTGATCTGCCGGGCAGTGACAGGTGGTTGCTCACTCTCAAATGCTTCCATAACCATGGCTAGATCTGTGGGCTGCACCATTTCCACCCCCGTGGTGGCCAATGGCAGCCTACTGAGAGCATCGGCACAGTTTTCTGTGCCTAGCCTGTGGCGGATGGCATAGTTGTATGCGAACAACGTGAGCGCCCATCTCTGGATGCGGGCTGATGCGTTGGTATTTATCCCTATACTCTCGGAAAACAGGGAGATAAGTGGCTTATGGTCAGTTTCCAATTCGAATTTTAGCCCAAACAGGTATTGATGCGTTTTCTTTACCCCATAGACACACGCTAACGCTTCTTTTTCAATCATGCTGTAGGCTCTCTCAGCCTTAGACAAACTCCTGGATGCATAAGCAACCAGTTGCAGTTTCCTGAAATCATTAGCTTGTTGCAAAACACACCCGACACCATATGACGACACATCACATGCTAGTACCAAACGCTTACATGGATCATACAACACAAGCAATTTGTTTGAGCATAACAATTTTCTCGCTTTTACAAAGGCATTTTCTTGGCTTTTGCCCCAAACTCATTCGCCCCCTTTTCGTAGTAAGACATGTAATGGTTCTAGCAGTGTGCTGAGACCTGGTAAGAAGTTACCAAAGTATTTCAAGAGTCTTAGAAACGACCGCAGCTCCGTCACGTTCTGTGGCCTCGGTACATTCTCGATTGCCTCCGTCTTCACATTGGTGGGCCTGATGCCGTCCGCCGCAATCCTCCTTCCCAAGAACTCCACTTCAGGCACCAGGACAACGCACTTAGAGTGTTTTAACCTGAGCCTCACGCGGTTGAGTCGACTAAGAACCTCCTCCAGGTTCTGCAGATGTTCGACTGTGTTCCGGCCTGTGATCAAGATGTCGTCCTGGAAGACCACGGTGTGCGGGACCGACTTCAGTAAACTTTCCATGTTTCTCTGGAATATCGCTGCCGCTGATCGGATTCCAAACGAGCATCTGTTATAAACAAAAAGACCTTTGTGCGTGTTGATGCAGGTGAGGGCCTTCGATGATTCCTCCAGTTCCTGCATCATGTAGGCTGAAGTCAGATCCACCTTTGTGAACGTCTTTCCTCCCGTCAGCGTTGCAAAGAGGTCGTGACCTTTGGTAGTGGGTATTAGTCCTGCAGGGAGAAACGATTGATAGTTACTTTGTAATCGCCACAGATTCTGACGGTGCCGTCTCCCTTGAGGACTGGCCCATTCGCTGAACTCGATCGGGGAACTGATGTCCTCTCTTTGCAGTCGGTCTAGCTCGATCTCTACCCTTTCTCTCATCATCTACGGTACTGCTCTCGCCTTGTGATGGATGGGTCGCGCCCCTGAAATTAGGTGGATTTGCACTTTTGCTCCTTGGAATTTCCCGATGCCTGGTTCGAACAGCGAAGGAAATTGGTTTAAGACCTAGGCACACAAAGTGTCGTCAGCAGGCGATAGCGCTCGGACGGCGTCCCAGTTCCAGCATATCTTTCCCAACCAGCTCCTGCCGAGCAGCGTGGGACCATCGCCCGGTACCACCCAGAGTGGTAGCTTGTGCACCGCTCCATCGTAAGACACCTTTACAGTAGCACTGCCGATTACAGGAATCAGTTCTTTAGTGTAAGTTCTTAGTTTTGTGCGAACTGGAGTTAAGACTGGCCTTGCGGCCTTATTGCACCACAACCTTTCGAAAGTCTTTTTGCCCATGATGGACTGTCTCGCGCCCGTGTCCAGCTCCATTGACACTGGGAGTCCATTTAGTTCAACATTCAACATTATCGGGTGACAATTCGTGGTGAATATGTGCACCCAATGCACTTCTGCCTCCTCTGAGGCTCTGGTTCGTAGTGATCCTCCATGGATCTGTCCTCCTCTGCAACATGGTGGTTTGCATGTTAAACAGGATTTGCAGCTCGTCTGCACACTCGTTGGCAGTATCCCATTGTTCCACAGCCCTTGCAAACGTACTCTTTGAATGGAAATGATGATCACTCCCGCAGCGCCAACAAGGTGTTATGGCCTTGCATTCATCACCCTTGATGGTGGACTCTGCAGCTGCACGTCACAGATGACTCAGGTGTGTGACCTGCCCTGTACGTTATGATTCAAAAACATCACTTTGTTCACAGTGCTTGTAGCAGCACTTGTGTGCTGAGAGATTTGCTTCGTATTGTCACTGGTGGCAATGAACGCCTGGGCTATCGCTATGGCCTTACTCAAGGTTGGGGTCTCTACAGTCAAAAGTTTGCGAAGTATAGTTTCGTGGCCAATGCCAAGTACGAAAAATTCTCTGAGCATGTGCTCCAAATGTCCGTCAAATTCGCAATGTCCTGCAAGGCGTCTTAGCTCGGCGACATAGCTCACCACTTCCTGGCCTTCAGACCTTTTGTAGGTGTAGAACCGATACCTCGCCATCAGAATTCTTTCCTTCAGGTTGGACCAGTGTGCACAAATCGTCGTACGATTTCTCCGTGGGTTTCGCTGGAGTGAGCAGATTCTTCATGAGGCCATACGTCGGTGCCCCACAGACGGTGAGAAGCATCGCCCATCGTTTGGCAGTGCTCTCTTCTCCATCTAGCTTGTTGGCCACGAAGTATTGGTCAAGTCGCTCCACAAAAGTTTCCCAATCATCTCCCTCCGAGAATTTCTCCAGGTATGCCCACTGTTCTCTGCATCTTTGGGTTCGCTATCTGTATCTCGTCGCCAGTTGTTGTGCATGGAGAAAGAGTCAGACTGAACACTGTGAGCTCAAAGTAAAGTGTGACCGTAGTCTTTATTTGCAGGTCTCCAGAGTGCCTCTCCAACCTGTGAAGCCTCCTTAAATACCTGTGCTCCCAAGGGATTATGAGCCCTCCGGTGGCTGTACAGAGCAAATACAAGCCCACATATATAACAGGTCACAATGTCAAATAGAACATAATAGTGGTCAACTATTGTAGAGACTACGTCTACCAGGAAAGAATGAACAAGCTGGGGTTCTTTTCTCTAGTAAACAGAAGGCTGAGAGATGACCTAATAGCGATCTTTAGAATTATGAAGGGGTTTGATAGCGTTTTTTTAAAATTTATTTGTTCATGGAATGTGGGCGTCGCTGGCAGGGACGGCATTTATTGCCCATCCCTAGTTGCCCCTTGAGAAGGTGGTGGTGAGCCGCCTTCTTGAACCGCTGCAGTCCGTGTGGTGAAGGTGCTCCCAAAGTGCTGTTAGGGAGGGAGTTCCAGGATTGTGACCCAGCGACGATGAAGGAACGGCCGATATATTTCCAAGTCAGGATGGTGTGAGACTGGGAGGGGAACGTGGAGGTGGTGGTGTTCCCATGGACCTGCTGCCCTTGTCTTTCTTGGGAGGTGCTGCCGAAGAAGCCTTGGCGAGTTGCTGCAGTGCATCTTGTAGATGGTGCACACTGCAGCCACGGTGCGCCGGTGGTGGAGGGAGTGAATGTTGAAGGTGGTGGATGAGATGACGATCATATGGGATACTTTGTCCTGGATGGTGTCGAGCTTCTTGAGTGTTGTTGGAGCTGCACCTCATCCAGGCAAGTGGACATAGAGAAAATATTTCCATTTGTGGGTGGAAGTCAAAAATTGCGGGTCATAAATATAAGATAGTCACTAATAAATCCAAGAAGCAATCTAGGATAAACTTCTTTATCCAGAGAGCGGTGAGAATGTGGAACTCGCTGCCACAGGGAGTGGTTGAGGCGACTAGCACAGATGCATTTAAGGGGAGGCTGGACAAGTACATGAAAGAAAGACGTATTTCTAAAGCGCCTTTCAAGTCTTCACAACGTTCCAAAGCTCTTACCAGCCAATGAAGTACTTTTGAAGTCAGAGAGGAATAGAAGGATATGTTGATGGGGTGAGATGGAGAGGGGTGTGAGGAGTCTTGTGTGGAGCATAAACCCCGGCACGGACCTGTTGAGACGAGTGACCTGTTTCTGTCCTGGACATTCTCTCTGATTCTCGAACTGCAGAGCTCAGTGGAGAAGCTGAGAATAACGCAATAACATAGAATCATAGAAACATAGAAAATATATGCAGGAGTAGGCCATTCGGCCCTTTGAGCCTGCACCGCCATTCAATGAGTTCATGGATGAACATGCAACTTCAGTACCCACTTCCTGCTTTCTCGCCATACCCCTTGATCCCCCTAGTAGTAAGGACGACATCTAACTACTTTTTGAATATATTTAGTGAATTAGCCTCAACAACTTTCTGTGGTAGAGAATTCCACAGGTTCACCACTCTCTGGGTGAAGAAGTTTCTCCTCATCTTGGTCCTAAATGGCTTACCCCTTATCCTTAGACTGTGACCCCTGGTTCTGGACTTCCCCAACATCGGGAACATTCTTTCTGCATCTAACCTGTCTAAACCCGTCAGAATTTTAAACGTTTCTATGAGATCCCCTCTCATTCTTCTGAACTCCAGTGAATACAGGCCCAGTCGATCTAGTCTTTCTTCATATGTCAGTCCTGCCATCCCGGGAATCAGTCTGGTTAACCTTCGCTGCACTCCCTCAATAGCAAGAACGTCCTTCCTCAGATTAGGACACCAAAACTGAACACAATATTCCAGGTGAGGCCTCACCAAGGCCCTGTACAACTGTCGTAACACATCCCTGCCCCTGTATTCAAATCCCCTCACTATGAAGGTCAACATGCCATTTGCCTTCTTAACTGCCTGCTGTACCTGCATGCCAACCTTCAATGACTGATGTACCATGACACCCAGGTCTCGTTGCACCTCCCCTTTTCCTAATCCGTTACCATTCAGATAATAGTCTGTTTCTGTTTTTACAACCAAAGTGGATAACCTCACATTTATCCACATTATACTTCATCTGCCATGCATTTGCCCACTCACCTAACCTATCCAAGTCACTCTGCAGCCTCATAGCATCCTCCTCGCAGCTCACACTACCACCCAACTTAGTGTCATCTGCAAATTTGGAGATACTACATTAACCCCCTTGTCTAAATCATTAATGTACAATGTAAACAGCTGGGGCCCCAGCACAGAACCTTGCGGTACCCCACTAGTCACTGCCTGCCATTCTGAAAAGTCCCCATTTACTCCTACTCTTTGCTGCCTGTCTGCCAACCAGTTCTCAATCCACGTCAGCACACTACCCCCAATTCCATGTGCTTTAACTTTACACATTAATCTCTTGTGTGGGACCTTATTGAAAGTCCAAATACACCACATCAACTGGTTCTCCCTTGTCCACTCGACTGGAAACATCCTCAAAAAATTCCAGAAGATTTGTCAAGCATGATTTCCCTTTCACAAATCCATGCTGACTTGGACCTATCATATCACCTCTTTCCCAATGCGCTGCGATGACATCCTTAATAATTGATTCCATCATTTTACCCACTACCGATGTCAGGCTGACTGGTCTATAACTCCCTGTTTTCTCTCTCCCTCCTTTTTTAAAAAGTGGGGTTACATTGGCTACCCTCCACTCCATAGGAACAGATCCAAAGTCTATAAAATTGTTGGAAAATGACTGTCAATGCATCTTCTATTTCCAAGGCCACCTCCTTAAGTACTCTGGGATGCAGACCATCAGGCCCTGGGGATTTATCGGCCTTCAATCCCATCAATTTCCCCAACACAATTTCCCGACTAATAAGGACTTCCCTCAGTTCCTCCTTCTTACTAGACCCTCTGACCTCTTTTATATCCGGAAGGTTGTTTGTGTCCTCCTTAGTGAATACCGAACCAAAGTACTTGTTCAATTGGTCTGCCATTTCTTTGTTCCCCGTTATGACTTCCCCTGGTTCTGACTGCAGGGGACCTACATTTGTCTTTACTAACCTTTTTCTCTTTACATATCTATAGAAGCTTTTGCAGTCCATTTTAATGTTCCCTGCAAGCTTCCTCTCGTACTCTATTTTCCCTGCCCTAATCAAACCCTTTGTCCTCCTCTGCTGAGTTCTAAATTTCTCCCAGTCCTCGCGTTCGCTGCTATTTCTGGCCAATTTGTATGCCACTTCCTTGGCTTTAATACTATCCTTGATTTTCCTTGATAGCCACGGTTGAGCCACCTTCCCTTTTTTATTTTTACGCCAGACTGTCTCCCTGCCTGTAGTGGCTGGTTAGCTGCTGTTCAAATGTATATTGCCTCCTTAATGAGGCAGCGCACAGCAAAGCAGCTGTCTCCTGCGATGTTCCCTGTGGCACGAAGGCTGAGAGCTGTGGTCAGCTTCGTGGGATGCACAGTAGACCATCCCTCCAGGTTTTCCTGCACCAGATGACACATCTCAGTCAAAACATGCCTACTCCTGAACTGGTGTCTTGTCACACTCAGGTAACGGACTGTCTGCTTCATGCTCTCTGTGCTCTCAGGCCACCTTCTCCCCCTGCTATGCTCAACATATGCATCAATGGTGGTTATACGCATGCAACATAGAAAGTAGGTTCAGGAGTCGGCCATTCAGCCCTTCGAGCCTGCACCACCATTCAATATGATCATGGCTGATCATTCACCTCAGTACCACTTTCCTGCTTTCTCTCCTACCCCTTGATCCCTTGAGGCGTAAAGGCCACATCTAACTCCCATTTTGAATATATCTAACGAACTTGCCTCAACAACTTTCTGTGGTAGAGAATTCCACAGGTTCACAATTCTCTGAGTGAAGAAGTTTCTCCTCATCTCCGTCCTAAATGGCTTACCCCTTATCCTTAGACTGTGACCCCTGGTTCTGGACTTCCCCAACATTGGGAACATTCTTCCTGCATTTAACCTGTCCAATCCCGTCAGAATTTTATATGTTTCTATGAGATCCCCTGTCATTCTTCTAGTCGATCCAGTCTCTCCTCATATGTCAGTCCTGCCATCCTGGGAATCAGTCTGGTGAACCTTCACTGCACTCCCTCAATAGCAAGAATGTCCTTCCTCAGATTAGGAGGCCAAAACTGTACACAATACTCCACGTGTGGCCTCACCAAGGCCCTGTACAACTGCAGTAAGACCTCCCTGCTCCTATACTCAAATCCACTCACTATGAAGGCCAACATGCCATTTGATTTCTTTATTGCCTGCTGTACCTGCATGTCTACCTTCAATGACTGATGTACCATGACACCCAGGTCTCGTTGCACCTCCCCTTTTACTAATCTGTCACCATTCAGATAATAATCTGTCTTCCTGTTTTTGCCACCAAAGTGGATAACCTCACACTTAGCCACATTATACTGCATCTGCCATGCATTTGCCCATCCACCTAACCTGTCCAAGTCACCCTGCAGCCTCCTAGCATCCTCCTCGCAGCTTCGTGTCATCTGCAAACTTGGAGATATTACACTCAATTCCTTCATCTAAATCATTGATGTATAGTGTAAATAGCTGGGGTCCCAGCACTGAGCCCTGCGGCACCCCACTAGTCACTGCCTGCCATTCTGAAAAGGACCCGTATATCCCGACTCGCTGCTTCCTGTCTGCCAACCAGTTCGCTATCCACGTCAGTACATTACCCCAATACCATGTGCTTTAATTTTGCCTAGAAATTGGCCACCTTGGTGCCGATTGGCGTGGCGAGATAAACGACTCCTGCTAACTTGGCCGGGAGGTTTGCGGCGGAGGTAACACTTTGCGCTACAAACTCCTGCGTCCGGAGATCGTGACGTCTTTGCCGTGAGCACCCTGGACCTGAACTTGGGTTCTGCCCCACTGCGGCATCGCCGGGCGACACCAGCAGCTGCAGGAGGCATTGATCAGGAGGCCGGGAGGTCCAGGGGCAGAAGTTAAATGGGAAGTGGCTGCACTAAGTGCAAAAATTGCTGAAATGATTATTTTCCATTTTTTTCACTTCCTCTTCGGCTGCAATCGATCAGCCGGCACTCTGCTGGTATGCGCGGGACTGACTAGGCCGGATCACGGGAGTGTGTGGAGCCGGATCACGGGAGTGTGTGGGGCCGAATCACGGGAGTGTGTGGGGCCGGATCACGGGAGTGTGTGGTGCCGGATCACGGGAGTACGTGGTGCCGGATCACGGGAGTGCGTGGGGTTGATGGGGCCGGATCGCGGTTGTGTCGGGGACCAGCTGACGGGTCCAATGCAGAGCTGGCAGCGATGACCTGTCCCTATAATGGAGGGGAGGGACCTCGGATGGAGGCAATGCTGCACCACTCCGGCCCCGCCTGCGTCCTGGAGCGCTCCCAGGAGCAAGTGGAACGCCTGATTTCGCACTTCCTTCCTGGAGCATAAACACCGAGCTTCGAGAAAGCTGGGAATTATTAGCGTTTGCCGCTCATGTTAGCAGCTTTCAAAAGTTAGAACCCCAAACGGGACGAAACTGAACTTCTCCCCCAGAATCTCCGCTGTATTATTCAGCTCTGTCCTTGGTGCGATGCTACTTTGAAATCTTATCTTTATTTAAATCTCAATCTGGTCTGCCCCAGTGTAGAGTATTCTATTATGCTCCATAGTGAATGTAATTCTACCTTGGCTGTCTTTAATTATGCATTAACGAGTTAAAATGGCCTTTTGTCTCACTAATGTCCATGACGCCAATTTGTAGAATTGGGAATCCTCAAAGAAGACGTAAATATCGATAAATCGTTCATTAGTACTTTCCCTACATAGTGTGCCATTCTTTACTCAAATCTGTATTTTTTGCTACACTTAAAAGGCTGAGGGGTGACCTAATAGAGGTCTTTAAAATTATGAAAGGTTTGAATAGAGTGGATACAGAGAGAAACATGGAAAATTGGAGCAGGAGTCGGCCATTCGGCCCCTCTAGCCTGCTCCGCCATTCAATATGATCATGGCTGATCCTCTATTTAAAAAAGGGGGCAGACAAAAGGCAGGTAACTATAGGCCGGTTCGTTTAACATCTGTAGTGGGGAAAATGCTTGAAGCTATCATTAAGGAACAAATAGCGGGACATCTAGATAGGAATAGTGCAATCAAGCAGGCGCAACATGGATTCATGAAGGGGAAATCATGTTTAACTAATTTACTGGAATTCTTTGAGGATATAACGTGCATGGTGGATCGAGATGTACCGATGGATGTGGTGTATTTAGATTTCCAAAAGACATTCGATAAGGTGCCACACAAAAGGTTACTGCAGAAGTTAAAAGTATGCAGAGTCAGAGGAAATGTATTAGCATGGATCGAGAATTGGCTGGCTAACAGAAAGCAGAGAGTCGGGATAAATGGGTCCTTTTCGGGTTGGAAATCGGTGGTTAGTGGTGTGCTACAGGGATTGGTGCTGGGACCACAACTGTTTACAATATACATAGATGACCTGGAAGAGGGGACAGAGTGTAGTGTAACAAAATTTGCAGATGACACAAAGATTAGTGGGAAAGCGGGTTGTGTAGAGATCACAGAGAGGCTGCAAAGAGATTTAGATAGGTTAAGCGAATGGGCTAAGGTTTGGCAGATGGAATACAATGTCGGAAAATGTGAGGTCATCCACCTTGGGGAAAAAAATCAGTAAAAGGGAATATTATTTGAATGGGGAGAAATTACAACATGCTGCGGTGCAGAGGGACTTGGGGGTTCTTGAGCATGAATCCCAAAAAGTTAGTTTGCAGGTGCAGCAGGTAATCAGGAAGGCGAATGGAAGTTGGCCTTCATTGCGAGAGGGATGGAGTACAAAAGCAGGGAGGTCCTGCTGCAACTGTATTGGGTATTGGTGAGGCCGCACCTGGAGTACTGCGTGCAGTTTTGGTCACCTTACTTAAGGAAGGATATACTAGCTTTGGAGGGAGTACAGAGACGATTCACTAGGCTGATTCCAGAGATGAGGGGGTTACCTTATGATGATATGATGATAGATTGAGTAGACTGGGTCTTTACTCGTTGGAGTTCAGAAGGATGAGGGGTTATCTTATGGAAATATTTAAAATAATGAAAGGGAGAGACAAGATAGAGGCAGAGAGGTTGTTTCCACTGGTCGGGGAGACTAGAACTAGGGGGCACAGCCTTAAAATACGGGGGAGCCAATTTAAAACTTGAGTTGAGAAGGAATTTCTTCTCCCAGAGGGTTGTGAATCTGTGGAATTCTCTGCCTAAGGAAGCAGTTGAGGCTAGCTCATTGAATGTATTCAAATCACAGATAGATAGATTTTTAACCAATAAGGGAATTAAGGGTTACGGGGAGCGGGCGGGTAAGTGGAGCTGATTCCACGGCCAGATCAGCCATGACCTTGTTGAATGGCGGAGCAGGCTCGAGGGGCTAGATAGCCTACTCCTGTTCCTAATTCTTATGTTCTTATGTTCTATCTCATCATCATATTTCTGCTTTCTCCCCATACCCCTTGATGCCTTTTGTGTCTAGAAATTTATCTATCTCCCTCTTAAATATATTCAGTGACTTGGTCTCCACAGCCTTCTGTGGTAGAGAATTCCACAGGTTCAACACCCTCTGAGTGAAAACATTTCTCCTCATATCAGTCCTAAATTTCCTACCCCGTATCCTGAGACTGTGATCCCTTGTTCTAGACTTCCCAGCCCGGGGAAACATCCTCCCCGCATCCAGTCTGTCCAACCCAGTCAGAATTGTATATGTTTCAATGAGATTCCCTCTCATTCTTCTCAACTCTAGTGAATACAGGCCCACTCGACCCAATCTCTCCTCATAGGACAATCCTGTCATCCCAGGAATCAGTCTGGTGAACCTTCGCTGCACTCCCTCTATGGCAAGTATATCCTTTCTTCGGTAAGGAGACCAAAACTGCACACAATACTCCAGGTGTAGTCTCACCAAGGCCCTGTATAACTATAGTGAGACATCCTTGCTCCTGTACTCAAATCCTCTTGCAATGAAGGCCAACATACCATTTGCCTCCCTAACTGCTTCCTGCACCTGCATGTTTGCTTTCAATGACTGGTGTACAAGGACACCCAGGTCCCTTTGTACATTGACACTTCCCAAGCCATCACCATTTAAATAATACTTTGTCTTTTATGTTTTTCCTACCAAAGTGGATAACTTCACATTTATTCACGTTATACTGCATCTGCCCACTCACTCAACCTATCTAAATCGCCTTGCAGCATCTTTGCAAACTCCTCACTACTCACAATCACACCTAGTTTTGTGTCGTCATCAAACTTGGAAATATTACATTTGGTTCCCTCATCCAAATCATTTATATATATTGTGAATAGCTGGGGCCCCAGTACTGATCCCTGTGGTACCCCACTAGTCACTGCCCGCCACCCCGAGAAAAACCCGTTTATTCCTACTCTCTGTTTCCTGTCAGTTAACTAATTTTCAATCCATGCCAATACATTACTCCCAATCCCATGTGCTTTAATTTTTCACACTAACCTCTTCTCAAAGGCCTTCTGAAAATCCAAATACACTACATCCACTGGTTCTCCCTTATCTATTCTATCAGTTACATCCTCAAAAAACTCCAGTAGGTTTGTCAAAAGCGATTTTCCTTTCATAAATCCATGCTGACTTTGTCTAATTCCGTTGATATTATCCAAGTGTCCCATTATCACATCCTTTATAATAGACTCAAGCACTTTCTGTACTACTGATGTAAGGCTAACCGGTCTGTAGTTCCGTTTTCTCTCTCCCTCCTTTTTTAAATAGTGGGGTTACATTTGCCATCCTCCAATCTGCAGGAACTGTTCTATTTTCTATGTTTCTATGGGTGCAGGAGTATGCCATTCGGCCCTTCAAACCTGCACCACTGTTCAATAAGATCATGGCTGATCATCACCTCAGTACCCCTTTCATGCTTTCTCTCCATACCCCTTGATCCCTTTAGCCGCAAAGGCCATATCTAACTCCCTCTTGAATATATCTAACGAACTGGCCTCAACAACTCTCTGTGGTAGAGAATTCCACAGGTTAACAACTCTCTGAGTGAAGAAGTTTCTCCTCATCTCGGTCCTAAATGGCTTACCCCTTATCGTTAGACTGTGTCCCCTGGTTCTGGACTTCCCCAACATCGGGAACATTCTTCCTGCATCTAACCTGCCCAGTCCCGTCAGTATTTTATATGTTTCTATGAGATCCCCTCTCATTCTTCTAAACTCCAGTGAATACAGGCCCAGTCGATCCAGTCTCTCCTCATATGTCAGTCGTGCCATCCCGGGAATCAGTCTAGTGAACCTTCGCTGCATTCCCTCAATAGCAAGAATGTCCTAGGAGACCATAACTGAACACAATATTCCAGGTGAGGCCTCACCAAGGCCCTGTGCAACTGCAGTAACACCTCCCTGTTCCAATACTCAAATCCCCTAGCTATGAAGGCCAACATGCCATTTGCCTTCTTCACTGCCTGCTGTACCTGCATGCCAACTTTCAATGATTGATGTACCATGTCAACCAGGTCTCGTTGCACCTCCGCTTTTCCTAATCTGCCGCCATTCAGATAATATTCTGCCTTCGTGTTTTTGCCATCAAAGTGAATAACCTCACATTTATCCACATTATACTGCATCTGCCATGCATTTGCCCACTCACCTAACCTGTCCAAGTCACCCTGCAGCCTCTTAGCGTCCTCCTCACAGCTCACACCGCCACCCAGCTTAGTGTCATCTGCAAACTTGGAGATATTACACTCAATTCCTCCATCTAAATCATTGATGTATATTGTAAATAGCTGTGGTCCCAGCACTGAGCCCTGTGGCACTCCACTAATCACTGCCCGCCATTCTGAAAAGGACCTGTTTATCCCGACTCTCTGCTTCCTGTCTGCCAACCAGTTCTCTATCCAGGTCAATACATTACCCCCAATACCTTTTAATTTTGCACACCGATCTCTTGTGTGGAACCTTGTCAAAAGCCTTTTGAAAGTTCAAATACATCACACCCACTGGTTCACCCTTGTCCACTCAATTATAGAAGATTTGTCAAGCATGATTTCCCTTTCATAAATCCATGACTTGGACCGATCCTGTCACTGCTTTCCAAATGCGCTGCTATTTCATCTTTAATAATTGATTCCAACATTGTCCACACCACTGATGTCAGGCTAACCAGTCTATGGTTCCCCGTTTTCTCTCTCCCTCCTTTCTTAAAAAGTGGTGTTACATTAACTACCCTCCAGTCCATAGGAACTGATCCAGGGTCGATAGACTGCTGGAAAATGATCACCAATGCATCCACTATTTCTAACACTTCCTTAAGTACTCTGGAATGCAGACTATCAGGCCCCGGGGATTTATCGGCTTTCAATCCCATCAATTTCCCCAACACAATTTGCTGACTAATAAGGATTTCCTTCAGTTCCTCCTTCTTACAAGACCCTCTATCCCCTAGTATTTCCGGAAAGTTATTTGTGACTTCCTTCGTGAAGACAGAACCAAAGTATTTGTTCGATTGGTCTACCATTTCTTTGTTCCCCATTATAAATTCACCTTATTCTGACTGCAAGGGACCTACGTTTGTCTTCACTAATCTTTTTCTCTTCACATATCTATAGAAGCTTTTGCAGTCAGTTTTTATGTTCCCATCAAGCTTCCTCTCATACTCTATTTTCCCCCTCCTAATTAAACCCTTTGTCCTCCTCTGCTGAATTCTAAATTTCTCCCATTCCTCAGGTTTGCAGCTTTTTCTAGCCAATTTATATGCCTCTTCCTTGGATTTAACACTATCCCTAATTTCCCTTGTTAGCCACGGTTGAGCCACCTTCCCCATTTTATTTTTACTCCAGACAGGGATGTACAATTGTTGAAGTTCATCCATGTGATCTTTAAATGTCTGCCATTGCCTATCCACTGTCAACCCTTTAAGTATCATTCGCCAGTCTATTCTAGCCAATTCACGTCTCATACAATCGAAGTTACCTTTCCCTAAGTTCAGGACCCTAGTCACTGAATTAACTATGTCACTCTCCATCTTAATAAAGAATTCTACCATATTATGGTCATTCTTTCCCAAGGGGCCTCGTACAACAAGGTTGCTTATTAGTCCTTTCTCATTTCACATCACCCAGTCTTGGATGGCCAGCCCTCTAGTTGGTTCCTCAACATATTGGTCTGGAAAACCATCCCCAATACACTCCAGGAAATCCTCCTCCACCACATTGCTACCAGTTTGGTTAGCCCAATTTATATGTAGATTAAAGTCACCCATGATAACTGCATCCCTAATTTCTTGTTTGATGCTGTTCCCAACCTCACGACTACTGTTTGGTGGTCTGTACACAACTCCCACTAGCATTTTCTGCCCTTTGGTATTCCGCAGCTCTACCCATACAGATTCCACATCATCCAAGCCAATGTCCTTCCTTACTATTGCATTAATTTCCTCTTTAACCAGCAACGCTACCACACCTCCTTTTCCTTTCTCTCTATCTTCCTGAATGTTGAATACCCCTGGATGTTGAGTTCCCAGCCTTGGTCACCCTGGAGCCATGTCTCCATAATACCAATTATATCATATTGGTTAACAGCTGCCTGCACAGTTAATTCGTCCACCTTATTATGAATACTCCTCGCATTGAGGCACAGAGCCTTCAGGCTTGTCTTTTTAACACACTTTGCCCCTTTAGAATTTTGCTGTGATGTGGCCCTTTTTGATTTTTGCCATAATCTATAGAATTTTGGAAGATGACAACCAATGCATCTACTATTTCCATGGCTACCTCTTTTAGTACTCTGGGATGCAGATCATCAGGCCCTGGGGATTTATCGTCCTTCAGCCCCATTAGTTTCTCCAGCACTATTTTATTACTAATTAGCATTTCCTTTAATTCCTCTTGCTCACTAGACCCTTGGTTCCCGAGCATTTCTGGGGCGTTATTTATGTCCTCTTCCATGAAGACAGAACCAAAGTATTTATTTAATTGTTCTGCCATTTCCTTGTTCCCCATTATAAATTCTCCTGTTTCTGACTGTAAAGGACCTACACTTGTCTTCTCTAATCTTTTTATTTTTATGTATTTGTAGAAACTTTTGCAGTCGTTTTTTATGTTCCTTGCAAGTTTACTCTCATACTCTATTTTTCCCCTCTTAATCAATCTCTTGGTCCTTTTTTGCTGAATTCTAAACTGCTCCCAATCCTCAGGCTTGCTACTTTTTCTGGCAACTTTGTATAACTCCTCTTTGGATCTAATACTATCCTTAATTTCTTTTGTTAGCCATGGTTGGGCCACTTTTCCTTTTGTGTTTTTACGCCAGAAAGGAATGTATAACTGTTGCAATTCATGCATTCGTTGCTTAAATATTAGCCATTGCCTATCCACCATCATGCTTTTTAATGAATCTTCCCAATCTAACATAGCCAATTCATTCCTTATACCTTCGTAGTTTCCTTTGTTTAGATTTAGGACCCTAGATTCGGATTGGACTACTTCACTTTCCATCTTAATAAAGAATTCAATCATATTATGGTCACTCTTCCCTAAAGGACCCCGCACAACAAGACTGTTAATTAACCCCTTCTCATTACACAATACCCAATCTAGGTTAGCCTGTTCCCTAGTAGGCTCCTCAACATACTGGTCTAAAAAAACCATCTCGTACACACTCCACGAATTCATCCTCCACAGTATTATTACTCATTTGGTTTGGCCAGTCTATATGTAGATTAAAGTCACCTACGATTATTGTAGTACCCTTGTTACATGCATCTCTAATTTCCTGTTTGATGCCGTCCCCTACATTACCACTACTGTTTGGAGGCCTATAGACAGCTCCCACCAATGTTTTCTGCCCCTTGGTGCTCCTTAGCTCCACCCAGACTGATTCTACATCTTGATTTTCTGAGCCAATATCCTTTTTCACTATTGCTCTGATTTCATCCTTTACTAACAACGCCATACCATCTCCTCTCCCTTTTTGCCTGTCCTTCCTAAATATCGAATATCCTTGGATATTCAGTTCCCAACCCTGGTCACCCTGCAACCATGTCTCCGTAATTACACCTATATTGTATCCGTTTACATCTATTTGCGCTGTTAATTTGTCTACCTTATTACAGATGCTTCGTGCATTCAGATCAGAATGTTTACACCTTGTGGGGAAAAGCATAACTAGAGGCCATCAATATAAGATAGTCACCAAGAAATCCAATGGGGAATTCAGGAGAAACTTCTTTACCCAGAGAGGGGTGAGAATGTGGAACTCGCTGCCACAGGGAGGGGTTGAGGCGAATAGTATCGATGTATTTAAGGGGAGGCTGGACAAGCGTATGGGGGCGAAGGGAATAGAGGGTTATGCTGATAGAGTTAGATGAGGAAAGACGGGAGGAGGCTCGAGTGGAGCATAAACGCCGGCATGGCCTGGTTGGGCCGAATGGCCGGTTTCTGTGCAATCCTATTCACACCAAATTGTTGACATCGAGCTGCTCCATCAATGGACACCACCTCAAAACAGGTGCCTGAATCGGGAAGCTGGGTCGCAAATCATAGAATCACAGAAATTTACAGCACGGAAGGAGGCCATTCGGCCCATCGTGTGCTCATCGGCCAACAAAGAGCTACCCAGCCTAATCCCACTTTCCAGCTCTTGGTCCGTAGCCTTGTAGGTTGCGGCACTTCAAGTGCACATCCAAGTACTTTTTAAATTGGTGAGGGGTTCTGCCTCTACCACCCTTTCAGTCAATGAGTTCCAGACCCCCATCACCCTCTGGATGGAAATATTTCCCCTCAAATCCCCTCTAAGCCTCCTACCAAATACCTTAAATCTATGTCCCATTGGTTGTTGACCCCTCTGCTCAGAGAAATAGGTCCTTCCTATCCACTCTATCTAGACCCCTCATAATTTTATACACCTCAATAAGGTCTCCTCTCAGCCTCCTCCGTTCTAAAGGAAACAACCCCAGCCTATCCAATCTTTCCTCATAGCTAAAATTCTCTAATCCAGGCAACATCCTCGTAATTCTCCTCGATACTCTCGCTAAAGCAATCACATCTTTCCTGTAATGTGGTGACCAGAACTGCACGCAGTACTCCAGCTGTGGTCCAACTAGTGTTTTTTACAGTTCAAGCATAATCCCCCGCTCTTATATTCAGGCAGCTGATGGAGGCACCAGGAACAGACGTGACTGTGGTCCTGATTATGATAACGAATTTGTGGTTCACATAGAAGCGAGCTAGAGCCATATCAGTCTGGTAAATGGACAGGAGGGAGGAGCACCTGGTTGTTAACCTGGGCCACAAACACTTGCCATTATGACATACTTAACAATGGAGGAGGAATGTTTCAGCAGCGTCGATATTCCAGAAATTCCAGCGTTATTTATATGGTACACATTCAGACCACAATCCTCAGGTATGGTTAAATTAAACTTGTAACAAAAATGCAAAGCCATTCAGATGGAGTGCTGCCTTCCATGTATATAAGCAAGCTACAATCTAGCAACAGAAGACAGTGCATGGTGCAGGTAGATATTTCTCAAGGAGAATAAAATGCCAAGTGAATTCACAAAGACGTATGCATTGATCGTTCCTCTAGATGATAGCATCAATGATTCAATTAGCAAAGACTCCCTGTGACGTAAAGAAATGTTTTTTTCCCAATGGTGAAGACATGGAATCAACAAGCACATTTGAATTGTAAATCTGTATTATTTTTAGTCCTTTACTAGACACTTACACATTGGAACAATCTACATACTGTCTTAATTGGATATATGCATGCAGTTTGTTCAATTTGCTCAGGGAAATATTTTTGCAATCACTTGATGCCAATCAGACATTGAGCATGAGCTATTGATCGATGTGTCCGAAAGCCCTTGGAGCAGAGAGGTACCAGAGGGATTGGTAATAAAAATACAGGCTAAAGGGCAGGAGGCAAGAGGGAGGGAGGGAGAGTTCCTTTGAAAGCTGTCTACCCAAATAAATGGACCCATTCTAATGGATGGAAAATTGTGGATTGGCACAAGTCAGGCATGGTTTCCTTGTGTTTATGATGCTAGACTAGCAACCCAAGGGGCCTGTTATCACATGGCTCCATGGCAAATCACAACATAGAATTCAGTAAAGATTGCAGCTGGCACTCAATAAAATAACCACAAAAGCTGCTGGATTATTGTAAAAATCCAACTTGTTGACTAATTTCCTTCATGGAAGGGAGACTGCCACCCGACTGCTCTGGCCTACACTTGCCTGCTCTGGCCTACACTGGCCTGCTCTGGCCTGCTCTGGCCTACACTTGCCTGCTCTGGCCTGCTCTGGCCTACACTTGCCTGCTCTGGCCTGCACTTGCCTCCTGAGCTGCTCGGAGGGCACATAGAGACAACCACATGGACATATTATGTGGTTGACTCAATGACCTTAAAGCAACTGGGGATTATCGTCTTGCCATATGTCACCCACGTTCCGAGAGCAAATATTTGATAGAGCAGATAGAGAAAAACAATGCCCTCTGGTGAGTGAGTCAATCACCAGAGGTCACAGATTGGCAAAAGATCTAGATGGAGAGGAGGAGGATTTTTTTCCACTCAGATAGTTTAGGGATGTGGAACGCTCGGCATGGAAAAGGTGGAAGGCAATTCCATAAATGATTTTAAAAGGGAGTTAGACAGGATCCTGAGGAAGAGGAACTCAGGGTTACGGACAGTAACTGGTGGGGGGGGGGGGGGGTTTGGGGGACTAAACATGACTGATCTTTCAAAGAGTGGCACAGGCAGACGGGCCGAGTGGCCTCCTTCTGTGCTGTAAGTTTCTATGATTCTATGATTTTTAAAAATTCCCAATGTGCTGCACCTCAAGAGAGCATTCATAAAACGTACCCTTAAACCATAGAATCAAAGAATCATAGAAATTGACGGCTCAGAAAGAGGCCATTCGGCCCATCGTGCCTATGCTGGTGGGAAAAGAGCTACCCAGCCTAATCCCACTTTCCAGCTCTCGGTCCGTAGCCCTGTAGGTTACGGCACTTCAGGTGCACATCCAAGTACTTTTTAAATGTGGTGAGGGTTTCTGCCTCTACCACCCTTTCAGGCAGTGAGTTCCAGACCCCCACCACCCTCTGGGTGAAGAAAGTTCTCCCCAAATCCCCTCTAAACCTCCACCCAATTACTTTGTGCCCCCTGGTTATTGACTTCTCTGCTAAGGGAAATAGGTCCTTCCTATCCACTCTGTCGAGGCCCGAGGCGGATTAACCACGGGGCGCATTAACCGCGGGACGATTGACCGTGGGGAGGATTGACGGAGGGGGATTGACCGCGGGGGGGGGGGGGGAAATTAACCATGGGGCGGATTAACCACGGGGGGGGGGGGTTGTGGTGCTGCAGCCCCAGGCCCACCAAATAAATGTGGGAAAAAAATATAAGGCTTCCCAAATAGGCCAAATAGAATTGACAATAAGAGGAAAAACAAGACCGAGGAAAATAGATTCACGTGTTTATACCTATATGCAGAATTACCTATATACACTAATGTACCGACATACAGAACAGAATATGTTCTAACCTGTTTTATTTCACATGTTGAGAGAAATTTGCATATATGTATAGGAATCTAGTATTGCAATGTTACAAAACCAGAATATATACCTACCTGATACAGAATATATGCTTTCATTGTTGAATATACCGGCCTATGTTTCCATACTCAGAATCAGAATCATACACGTGATGTAATGAACATGAACAAACATAACTATCGGCCCACTGGGATCAGTTTGCCCCCGGCCCCTCAGGCCCATCAGGCCTTGAATCCCACCATGTCAAGGCCCCTCATAATTTTGTACACCTCAATAAGGTCTCCCCTCAGCCTCCTCTGTTCCAAAGAAAACAACCCTAGCCTATCCAACCTGTCCCCGCAGCTAAAATTCTCCAGTCCTGGCAACATCGCAGTAATTACGCGACTGCAAAATGGGCAATTGATAGTTTGAGGGCAGAAAGTAAAAAAAGTTCAAAGGTGAACAAAGGTTCACTTACGGGAACACTGAGGGCAAAATCAATGCTAAGATCCCCAAAACTAACGGTACCCTAAGTTCCCCTCCGAGTCCCACACTATCCTGACTTGGAAATATATCGGCCGTTCCTTCATCGTCGCTGGGTCACAATCCTGGAACTCCCTCCCTAACAGCACTGTGTGAGCACCTTCACCACACGGACTGCAGTGGTTCAAGAAGGCGGTTCACACCACCTTCTCAAGGGACAATTAGGGACGGGCAATAAATGCCGGCCTTACCAGCGACCCCCACATCCCGAGAATTAAAAAAAACATTCTCCCATTTTTGCCTAAGAGCAATGCCATCTCTTTGAGAAAGGGAGCACAACATTGGTGGCCAGCTGCCACACAAGACTTCACTAAAGATGGAACATTGCCCAGTGACGGCTTGTTGTACAGACAAGCTTCAAACAGCATGGCAGACCCCCAGGGCACCCACCTGTGCATCGCAGGGACTGCCCGCAGACCAAGTGGCAGCACAGGTCACACCAGTCCTTCTCGGAGACCAAGTGGGCGAAGTGGTGACCTTCTCCCCTCTCCTCTTTGATCCGGGGGTCCCTGGCGGCGCTGAAGATGGTCCTGACGTCGGGGGGCCGGTACCTTCTGCGTTTCTTGGCCAACGGGCTGCGCTGCTCCCTAGCTTCCCAGCGAGACGCCCTGAGCCGCGGCTCCCTCGGGTCCTCTCCCTGGGCACAGAGACCCGCTGCACTCCTCGGCACTTTCAAACCTTGCATTCCTCTCTTCCTCTTGCTCCTCTCTCCTTTGCTGGTTTTCTTTTGCTAACTCCCGCTTTTCTGTCCTGGTGCAACCTCCTGCTCCCCAAATACAGAGAGAGAGAGAGAGAACCCTGTGTGCTGCAGCAGGCGAGACTTGACTTGTGTGACAGATGAGATCAGATTTCACTGCAGGTGGAATGCGAAACTGCACAGAGCAAACCCCAGGGCCAAGCTTTAAGGAAGTCACTGCACGTTATTTAACATCTTTCTGCTACAGGGTGGTGTGTTTTATTCGGGTTTTTTTTAAAGATTTGTTTTAAGATTTAAAAGCTGCTTATTTTCAGCAGTCAAGAGGATCATTAATGACACGTTGCTCGTAAAGGCAAAGGAAAAATGCGTTTAACTAGAACTCCGCAGGTTTCTGCATTAATCAGTCAATGTCAAATTTAAATTTATCTGTTTAAATTTAATTTAACTTCAAATTTATCTGTTTTGTCTTTGCTGTGAAGCGCCGTGGGACATTTTACTAGTTATGAAGAAAGACTGGATCGACTGGGCCTGTATTCACTGGAGTTCAGAAGGATGAGAGGGGATCTCATAGAAACATATAAAATTCTGACTGGACGGGACAGGTTAGATGCAGGAAGAATGTTCCCGATGTTGGGGAAGTCCAGAAGCAGAGGACACAGTCTTAGGATACGGGGTAAGCCATTTAGGACTGAGATGAGGAGAAACTTCTTCACTCAGAGAGTTGTTAACCTGTGGAATTCCCTGCCGCAGAGAGTTGTTGATGCCAGTTCATTGGATATATTAAAGAGGGAGTTAGATATGGCCCTTACGGCTAAAGGGATTAAGGGGTATGGAGAGAAAGCAGGAAAGGGGTAGAAACATAGAAACATAGAAAATAGGTGCAGGAGCAGGCCATTCGGCCCTTCTAGCCTGCACCGCCATTCAATGAGTTCATGGCTGAACATGCAACTTCAGTACCCCATTCCTGCTTTCACGTCATACCCCTTGATCCCCCAAGTAGTAAGGACTTCATCTAACTCCCTTTTGAATAGATTTAGTGAATTGGCCTCAACTACTTTCTGTGGTAGAGAATTCCACAGGTTCACCACTATCTGGGTGAAGAAGTTTCTCCTTATCTCGGTCCTAAATGACTTACCCCTTATCCTTAGACTGTGACCTCTGGTCCTGGACTTCCCCAACATTGGGAACATTCTTCCTGCATCCAACCTGTCCAAACCCGTCAGAATTTTAAACGTTTCTATGAGGTCCCCTCTCACTCTTCTGAACTCCAGTGAATACAAGCCCAGTTGATCCAATCTTTCTTGATAGGTCAGTCCCACCATCCCGGGAATCAGTCTGGTGAATCTTCGCTGCACTCCCTCAATAGCAAGAATGTCCTTCCTCAAGTTAGGAGACCAAAACTGTACACAATACTCCAGGTGTGGCCTCACCAAGGCCCTGTACAACTGTAGCAACACCTCCCTGCCCCTGTACTCAAATCCCCTCGCTATGAAGGCCAACATGCCATTTGCTTTCTTAACCGCCTGCTGTACCTACATGCCAACCTTCAATGACTGATGTACCATGACACCCAGGTCTCGTTGCACCTTCCCTTTTCCTAATCTGTCACCATTCAGATAATAGTCTGTCTCTCTGTTTTTACCACCAAAGTGGATAACCTCACATTTATCCACATTATACTTCATCTGCCACACATTTGCCCACTCACCTAACCTATCCAAGTCACTCTGCAGCCTCATAGCATCCTCCTCGCAGCTCACACTGCCACCAAACTTAGTGTCATCCGCAAATTTGGAGATACTACATTTAATCCCCTCGTCTAAATCATTAATGTACAATGTAAACAACTGGGGCCCCAGCACAGAACCCTGCGGTACCCCACTAGTCACTGCCTGCCATTCCGAAAAGTACCCATTTACTCCTACTCTTTGCTTCCTGTCTGACAACCAGTTCTCAATCCACGTCAGCACACTACCCCCAATCCCATGTGCTTTAACTTTGCACATTAATCTCCTGTGTGGGACCTTGTCGAAAGCCTTCTGAAAGTCCAAATATACCACATCAACTGGTACTCCTTTGTCCACTTTATTGGAAACATCCTCAAAAAATTCCAGAAGATTTGTCAAGCATGATCTCCCTTTCACAAATCCATGCTGACTTGGACCTATCATGTCACCATTTTCCAAATGCGCTGCTATAACATCCTTAATAATTGATTCCATCATTTTACCCACTACTGAAGTCAGGCTGACCGGTCTATAATTCCCTGCTTTCTCTCTCCTTCCTTTTTTAAAAAGTGGGGTTACATTGGCTACCCTCCACTCGATAGGAACTGATCCAGAGTCAATGGAATGTTGGAAAATGACTGTCAATGCATCCGCTATTTCCAAGGCCACCTCCTTAAGTACTCTGGGATGCAGTCCATCAGGCCCTGGGGATTTATCGGCCTTCAATCCCATCAATTTCCCCAACACAATTTCCCGACTAATAAAGATTTCCCTCAGTTCCTCCTCCTTACTAGACCCTCTGACCACTTTTATATCCGGAAGGTTGTTTGTGTCCTCCTTAGTGAATACTGAACCAAAGTACTTGTTCAATTGGTCTGCCATTTCTTTGTTCCCCGTTATGACTTCCCCTGATTCTGACTGCAGGGGACCTACGTTTGTCTTTACTAACCTTTTTCTCTTTACATACCTATAGAAACTTTTGCAATCCGCCTTAATGTTCCCTGCAAGCTTCTTCTCGTACTCCATTTTCCCTGCCCTAATCAAACCCTTTGTCCTCCTCTGCTGAGTTCTAAATTTCTCCCAGTCCCCGGGTTCGCTGCTATTTCTGGCCAATTTGTATGCCACTTCCTTGGCTTTAATACTATCCCTGATATCCCTAGATAGCCACGGTTGAGCCACCTTCCCTTTTTTATTTTTACGCCAGACAGGAATGTACAATTGTTGTAATTCATCCATGCGGTCTCTAAATGTCTGCCATTGCCCATCCACAGTCAACCCCTTAAGTATCATTAGCCAATCTATCTTAGCCAATTCATGCCTCATACCTTCAAAGTTACCCTTCTTTAAGTTCTGGACCATGGTCTCTGAATTAACTGTTTCATTCTCCATCCTAATGCAGAATTCCACCATATTATGGTCACTCTTCCCCAAGGGGCCTCGCACAATGAGATTGCTAATTAATCCTCTCTCATTACACAACACCCAGTCTAAGATGGCCTCCCCCCTAGTTGGTTCCTCGACATATTGGTCTAGAAAACCATCCCTTATGCACTCCAGGAAATCCTCCTCCATCGTATTGCTTCCAGTTTGGCTGGCCCAATCTATGTGCATATTAAAGTCACCCATTATAACTGCTGCACCTTTATTGCATGCACTCCTAATTTCCTGTTTGATGCCCTCCCCAACATCACTACTACTGTTTGGAGGTCTGTACACAACTCCCACTAACGATTTTTGCCCTTTAGTGTTCTGCAGCTCTACCCATATAGATTCCACATCATCCAAGCGAATGTCTTTCCTAACTATTGCATTAATCTCCTCTTTAACCAGCAATGCTACCCCACCTCCTTTTCCTTTTATTCTATCCTTCCTGAATGTTGAATACCCCTGGATGTTGAGTTCCCAGCCCTGATCATCCTGGAGCCACGTCTCCGTAATCCCAATCACGTCATATTTGTTAACATCAATTTGCACAGTTAATTCATCCACCTTATTGCGGATACTCCTTGCATTAAGACACAAAGCCTTCAGGCTTGCTTTTTTAACACCCTTTGTCCTTTTAGAATTTTGCTGTACAGTGGCCCTTTTTGTTCTTTGCCTTGGGTTTCTCTGCCCTCCACTTTTCCTCATCTCCTTTCTGTCTTTTGCTTTTGCCTCATTTTTGTCTCCCTCTGTCTCCCTGCATAGGTTCTTATCCCCCTGCAATATTAGTTTAACTCCTCCCCAACAGCACTAGCAAACACTCCCCCTAGGACATTGGTTCCGGTCCTGCCCAGGTGCAGACCGTCCGGTTTGTACTGGTCCCACCTCCCCCAGAACCGGTTCCAATGCCCCAGGAATTTGAATCCCTCCCTGCTGCACCACTGCTCAAGCCACGTATTCATCTGCGCTATCCTGCGATTCCTACTCTGACTAGCACGTGGCACTGGTAGCAATCCCGAGATTACTACTTTTGAGGTCCTACTTTTTAATTTAGCTCCTAGCTCCTTAAATTCTTTTCGTAGGACCTCATCCCTTTTTTTACCTATGTCGTTGGTACCAATGTGCACCACGACAACTGGCTGTTCTCCCTCTCATTTCAGAATGTCCTGCACCCGCTCCGAGACATCCTTGACCCTTGCACCAGGGAGGCAACATACCATCCTGGAGTCTCGGTTGCGTCCGCAGAAACGCCTATCTATTCCCCTCACCATCGAATCCCCTATCACTATCGCGCTCCCAATCTTTTTCCTGCCCTCCTTTGCAGCAGAGCCACCTACGGTGCCATGAACTTGGCTGCTGCTGCCCTCCCCTGATGAGTCATCCTCCCCAACAGTACTCAAAGCAGTGTATCTGTTTTGTAGGGGGATGACCACAGGGGACCCCTGCACTATCTTTCTTGCACTGCTCTTCCTGCTGGTCTTCCATTCCCTATCTGGCTGTGGACCCTTCTCCTGCGGTAAGACCAACTCACTACACGTGATACTCACGTCATTCTCAGCATCGTGGATGCTCCAGAGTGAATCCACCCTCAGCTCCAATTCCGCAACGCGGACCGTCAAGAGCTCGAGGCGGATACACTTCCCACACACGTAGCGCCCAGGGACACCGGAAGTGTCCCCGAGTTCCCACATGGTACAGGAGGAGCATATCACATGGCCGAGCTCTCCTGCCATGCCTTAACCTTAGATACACTTAAATTGGTAATAACAATGTTACAGTTCACTTACTGATATAAAAAAGAAAAGAAAAGCTACTCACCAATCACCAGCCAATCACTTACCTCATTGGCTGTGACGTCACTTTTTGATTACTTTCTACTTCTATTTTGCTTTCTCTCCCGCTGGGCCTTTTATAGGCTGCTCCCCTCTCACCCACTGCCGCTGACTCTCGATCTCCCGCTGGGCCTTTTATAGGCCGCTCCCCTCTCACCCACTGCCGCTGGCTCTCGATCTCCCGCTGGGCCTTTTATAGGCTGCTCCCCTCTCACCCACTGCCGCTGGCTCTCGATCTCCCGCTGGGCCTTTTATAGGCTGCTCCCCTCTCACCAACTGCCGCTGGCTCTCGATCTCCCCCTGGGCCTTTTATAGGCTGCTCCCGCATCTCACCCACTGCTGCTGGCTCTCGATCTCCCGCTGGGCCTTTTATAGGCTGCTCCCCTCTCACCAACTGCCGCTGGCTCTCGATCTCCCGCTGGGCCTTTTATAGGCTGCTCCCCTCTCACCCACTGCCGCTGGCTCTCGATCTCCCGCTGGGCCTTTTATAGGCTGCTCCCCTCTCACCCACTGCTGCTGGCTCTCGATCTCCCGCTGGGCCTTTTATAGGCTGCTCCCCTCTCACCCACTGCTGCTGGCTCTCGATCTCCCGCTGGGCCTTTTATAGGCTGCTCCCCTCTCACCCACTGCCGCTGGCTCTCGATCTCCCGCTGGGCCTTTTATAGGCTGCTCCCCTCTCACCAACTGCCGCTGGCTCTCGATCTCCCGCTGGGCCTTTTATAGGCTGCTCCCCTCTCACCAACTGCCGCTGGCTCTCGATCTCGATCTGGTACTGAGGTGAATGATCAGCCATGAACTTATTGAATGGTGGTACAGGCACGAAGGGCCGAATGGCCTACTCCTGCACCTATTTTCTATGTTTCTATGTTAAAGGTGCTATATAAATACAAGTTGTTGTTGTCACAACACTTGTAATTCTGAATCAATGAGCTGATCATTTAGATAAAAAAAATGTCGATATTTGCATTCACAAGAAGGCGTCTGTCTAAATTTGGTTAATAACCAACTGATAATCCGGTATAAAAAAAGAAAAGGGAGACTTACATTTCTATAGCGCCTTTCACGACCTCTGGATGTCCCAAAGCACTTTACAGCCAATGAAGTACTTTTGGAGTGTAGTCACTTTTATAATGTAGGAAACGCGGCAGCTAATTTGCGCACAGCAAGCTCCCACAAACAGCAATGTGATAACGACCAGATAATCTGTTTTTGTTATGTTGATTGAGGGATAAATATTGGTCTCAGGACACCGGGGAGAACTCCCCTGCTCATCTTCAAAATAGTGCCGTAGGATCTTTTACATCCACCTGAGAGAGCAGATGGGGCCTCGGTTTAACGTCTCGTCCAAAAAACAGCACCTCCGACAGTGCAGCACTCCCTCAGCACTGCCTGTGTCAACCTAGATTTATGGGATCAAGTCTCTGGAGTGGGACTTGAACCCACAACCTCTGACTCAGAGACAAGAGTGCTGCCAACTCAGCCCACTGACACTAATGATGCCATTATCCCATTACAATAGGTGGTGGGGGGGGGAAAGTTAGACCTCTGGGTAAATGATTGTCATTCCCCTGGACCTGATGGACTGCATTCTGGGGTCTTAAAAGAAGTGGCTGCAGAGATAGTGGATGCTTTGGTTGTAATCTACCAAAACTCCCTGAATTGTGGGGAGGTCCCAGCGGACTGGAAAACCGCAAATGTAACACTCCTATTTAAGAAAGGAGACAGAAAGCAGGAAACTATAGACCAGTTAGCCTAACATCTGTCATTGGGAAAATGCTGGTGTCCATCATTAAGGAAGTAGTAGCAGGACATTTAGAAAAGCCTAATGCAGTCAGGCAGAGTCAGCATGGTTTTATGAAAGGGAAATCATGTTTGACAAATTTTCTCAAGTTCTTTGAAGATGTAACGAGCAAGGTGGGTAAAGGGGAATCAGTAGATGTCGTGTATTTGGATTTCCAGAAGGCATTTGATAAGGTGCCTCATAAAAGGTTACCGCACAAGATAAGAGCTCACGGGGTTGGGGGTAATATATTAGCATGGATAGAGGATTGGCTAACTAACAGAAAACAGCGAGTCGGGATAAATGGGTCATTTTCAGGTTGGCAAACTGTAACTAGTGGGGTGCCATAGGGATCAGTGTCGGGGCCTCAACTATTTACAATCTGTATTAATGACTTGGAGGAAGGAACCAAGTGCTGACAATACAAAGATGGGAGGAAAAGCAATGTGTGAGATGGACACAAAAAATCTGCAAAAGGACATAGACAGGCTAAGTGAGTGGGCAAAAATTTGGCAGATGGAGTATAATGTGAAAAAATGTGAGGTTATCCACTTTGGTAGGACAAATAAAAAAGCAAATTATTATTTAAATGGGGAGAGATTACAAAATGCGGTGGTACAGAGGGACCTGGGGGTCCTTGTACATAAAACACAAAAAGTGAGTATGCAGGTACAGCAAGTGATCAGGAAGGCAAATGGAATGTTGGCCTTTATTGCAAGGGGGATGGAGTATAAAAGCAGGGAAGTCCTGCTACAACTGTACAGGGTATTGGTAAGACCACATCTGGAGTACTGCATACAGTATTGGTCTCCTTATTTAAGGAAGGATATACTTGCACTGGAGGAAGTTCAGAGAAGGTTCACTAGATTGATTCCTGAGATGAAGGGGTTGTTGTATGAGGATAGGTTGAGCAGGTTGGGCCTGTACTCATTGGAGTTTAGAAGACTGAGAGTTGATCTTAATGAAACATATAAGATTCTGAGGGGACTTGACAGGGTAGATGAAGAGAGGATGTTTCCCCTCCTGGGGGAATCTAGAATTAGGGGGCATAGTCTCAGAATAAGGAACCGCCCATTTAAAATGGAAATAAGAAATTTCTTCTCTCTGAGGGTTGTAAATCTGTGGAATTCTCTGCCCCAGAGAGCTGTGGAGGCTGGGTCATTGAATATATTTAAGGTGGGGATAGACAGATTTTTGAGCGATAAGGGAGTGAAGGGTTATGGGGAGCGGGCAGGGAAGTGGAGCTGAGTCCATGATCAGATCAGCCATGATCGTATTGAATGGTGGAGCAGGCTCGAGGGGCCGAATGGCCGACTCCTGCTCCTATTTCTTATGTTCTTAGAATCTTGTCACTGGTGTAAGGAAATGTTGCCGGTAAAAGTAAAGGAAAAAGTTAAAATCATAGAGTTTCCACGTTGGACGCAATCGAAAAATTGCGCCTCAACGCGCTCGAAATTGCGCGGGTTAGGTTCCGTTCAAGTTTCCGCTAAAACTCATTTGCATAATCACAAATGTAAAATCTTCCATGAGCCAGCACAGTCAGGCAGCTAATAGAATGCAACCGTTTCCCTTTTTCTTTCCATTACAAAATATACCTTGATGTGTTTAAGAGCGATGACCCGGTGCAGTTTTATTAATACAGCTGAAAATGGGTTATCAGCAAAAATAAGCATTTTTAATAAGTGTTTAGTCATGCACCGTGAGTAACCTGATTTAAAATCACTGAAAATGACAGAAAAAAATACTATACTGAACCAGTTAATCGTTTTATTGGTGTACACTAGTCAGTTTTTCAGTAAATTCAATATTTTTTGATATGAAAAACTTTAAAAACGTGCTGACTAATGCCTGTGCACCGAACATAATGAGCATGATTTGAAGAGCCTCTGGAACCAGTGCAATTGGTGGAATCTCGCAATGTCGACGGGGGCGGGACCTGATTTGCGGGCGGAGCCTGGTTTGGGCGAATTGAATCTTGAACCAATGTGAAAGATTATGGAAAACACGATGTAAGTGGTTTTGAGCGTTTAAAAATGTCCCAATCTGTTGCACTGGTTCGGCTATTTCCGCCCGGAATGCACTGACATTATTGCCGTAAACAAACGCAAACTCGACCCCATAGTGCTTTATTTTCTCTTTTAGATGTCCCAATGTGGTTCACAGCCTGTAAGTTGTTCTGTAGTAGCTGTTGTTACACGGCCATTTGGGGCACAGCAAGGTCACACACAAAGAACAATAAGATCGCCTCTGAGTCAAAAGGTCATGGGTTCAAGTCCCACTCCAGAGACTTGAGCACAAAAATCTAGGCTGGCACTCGCAGTGCGGTGCTGAGGGAGTGCTGCACTGTCGGAGGTGCCGTTTTTCAGATGAGACGTTAAACTAGGGTAACTAAACAAGGGTAGGGCCTATTAGAGACCATGAGGGTAATGTTTGTGTGGAGGTGGAAGATGTGGGTAGGGTTCTCACTGAATACTTTGTGTGTGTTTTCACAAAGGAAAGGGGTGATGCAGATACAGCAATCGAGCAGTGTGAAGTTCTGGATGAATGAAACATAGTGAGAGAGGAGGTATTAATGGGTTTAGCAGCTTTGAAAGTAGATAAGTCCCTAGGCCCAGATGAAATACATCGTAGGCTATTGAGCGAAGTAAAGGAGGAAATAGCAGAGGCCTTGACCATCATTTTCCAGTCCTCTTTGGATTTGGGCACGGTGCCGGAGGATTGAAGGACTGCTAATGCAGTACCCTTGTTTAAGAAGGGAGAAAGGGATAGGCCGAGTAATTACAGACCTGTCAGCCTAACCTCAGTGGTGGGAAAATTATTGGAAAAAATCCTGAAAGACAGAATAAATCTGCATTTGGAAAAGCAAGGATTAATTAGGGACAGTCAGCACGGATTTGTGAAGGGAAGATTGTGTTTAACTAACCTGATTGAATTTTTTGAGGAGGTAACCAAGAGGGTCAATGAGGGTCATGCATACAATGTATATATGGACTTTAGCAAGGCTTTTGATAAGGTCCTACATGGTAGACTGTCACAAAGGTTAAAGCCCATGGGATCCAGGGCAAAGTGACGAGTTGGATCCAAAATTGGCTTGGAGGTAGAAAGCAAAGGGTAATGGTTGATGGATGTTTTTGTGACTGGAAGGATGTTTCCAGTGGGGTTCTGCAGGGCTCAGTACTGGGTCCCTTGTTTTTTGTGGTATATATCAATGATTTAGATTTGAATATAGGGAGTATGATTGAGAAGTTTGCAGATGACACTAACATTGGCTGTGTGGTTGATAACGAAGAGGAAAGTCATGGAGTCGGGATAAATGGGTCCTTTTCAGAATGGCAGGCAGTGACTAGTGGGGTGCCACAGGGCTCAGTGCTCGAATTCCAGCTATTTACAATATACATTAATGATTTGGATGAAGGAATTGAGTGTAATATCTCCAAGTTTGCAGATGACACTAAACTGGGTGGCGGTGTGAGCTGTGAGGAGGATGCTAAGAGGCTACAGGGTGACTTGGACAGGTTAGTTAAGTGGGCAAATGCATGGCAGATGCAGTATAATGTGGATAAATGTGAGGTTATCCACTTTGGTGGCAAAAACAGGAAGGCAGAATATTATCTGAATGGCAGCAGATTAGGAAAAGGGGATGTGCAACGAGACCTGGGTGTCATGGTACACCAGTCATTGAAAGTTAGCATGCAGGTACAGCAGGCGGTGAAGAAGGCAAATGGTATGTTGGCCTTCATATCTAGGGGATTTGAGTATAAGAGCAGGGAGGTCTTACTGCAGTTGTACAGGGCCTTGGTGAGGCCTCACCTGGAATATTGTGTTCAGTTTTGGTCTCCTAATCTGAGGAAGGACATTCTTGCTATTGAGGGAGTGCAGTGAAGGTTCACCAGACTGATTCCAGGGATGGCAGGAAAGACATATGAGGAGAGACTGGATCGACTGGGCCTTATTCACTGGAGTTTAGAAGGATGAGAGGGGATTGCATAGAAAGATATAGAATTCTGACGGGACTGGACAGGTTCGATGCAGGAAGAATGTTCCCGATGTTGGGGAAGTCCGGAACCAGGGGACACAGTCTAAGGATAAGGAGTAAGCCATTTAGGACTGAGATGAGGAGAAACTTCTTCACTCAGAGAGTTGTTAACCTGTGGAATTCCCTACCGCAGAGAGTTGTTGATGCCAGTTCATTGGATATATTCAAGAGGGAGTTAGCTAAACGCTCTACCTAAACGCACGCAGCATTTGAAATAAAGTAAATGAGTTGACGGCACAAATCATTACAAATGGGTATGATTTGGTGGCCATTACAGAAACGTGGTTGCAGGGTGGCCAAGACTGGGAATTAAACATACAGTGGTATCTGACAGTTCAGAAAGATAGACAAGAAGGTAAAGGAAGTGGGGTAGCTCTGTTAATAAAGGATGTTATCAGGGCAGTTGTGAGAGATGATATTGGCTCGAATGAACAAAATGTTGAATCATTGTGGGTGGAGATTAGAGATAGTAAGGGGAAAAAGTCACTGGTGGGTGTAGTTTATAGGCCCCCAAATAATAATTTCATGGTGGGGCGGACAATAATCAAGGGAATAATGGAGGCATGTGAAAAAGGAACGGCAGTAATCATGGGGGTATTAACCTACATGCGATTGGTCAAATCAAATCGCACGGGGTAGCCTTGAGGAGGAATTCATAGAATGCATACGGGATTGTTTCTTAGAACAGTATGTTACAGAACCTACAAGGGTGCAAGCTATCTTAGATCTGGTCCTGTATAATGAGACAGAAATAATAAACGATCTCCGAGTAAAAGATCCTCTCGGAATGAGTGATCACAGTATGGTTGAATTTGTAATACAGATTGAGGGTGAGGAAGTAGTTTCTCAAACGAGCGTACTATGCTTAAACAAAGGGGACTACAGTGGGAAGAGGGCAGAGTTGGCTAAAGTAGACTTTGGGAACACAGACTAAACGGTGGCACAATTGAGGAACAGTGGAGGACTTTTAAGGAGCTCTTTCATAATGCTCAACAAAAATATATTCCAGTGAAAAAGAAGGCCGGTAAGAGAAGGGATAACCAGCCATGGATAACTAAGGAAATAAAGGAGAGTATCAAATTAAAAACCAATGCGTATAAGGTGGCCAAGGTTAGTGGGAAGCTAGAAGATTGGGAAAATTTTAAACGACAGCAAAGAATGACGAAGAAAGCAATAAAGAAAGGAAAGATAGATTACGAAAGTAAACTTGCGCAAAACATAAAAACAGATAGTAAAAGCTTTTACCGATATATAAAACGGAAAAGAGTGACTAAAGTAAATGTTGGTCCCTTAGAAGATGAGAAGGGGGATTTAATAATGGGAAATGTGGAAATGGCTGAGACCTTAAACAATTATTTTGCTTCGGTCTTCACAGTGGAAGACACAAAAACCATGCCAAAAATTGCTGGTCACGGGAATGTGGGAAGGGAGGACCTTGAGACAATCACTATCACTAGGGAGGTAGTGCTGGACAGGCTAATGGGACTCAAGGTAGACAAGTCCCTTGGTCCTGATGAAATGCATCCCAGGGTATTAAAAGAGATGGCGGAAGTTATAGCAGATGCATTCGTTATAATCTACCAAAATTCTCTGGACTCTGGGGAGGTACCAGCAGATTGGAAAGCAGCTAATGTAACGCCTCTGTTTAAAAAAGGGAGCAGACAAAAGGCAGGTAACTATCGGCCAGTTAGTTTAACATCTGTAGTGGGGAAAATACTTGAAACTATCATTAAGGAAGAAATAGCGGGACATCTAGATAGGCATAGTGCAATCAAACAGACGCAACATGGATTCATGAAGGGGAAATCATGTTTAACTAATTTACTGGAATTCTTTGAGGATATAACGAGCATGGTGGATAGAGGTGTACCGATGGATGTGGTGTATTTAGATTTCCAAAAGGCATTCGATAAGGTGCCACACAAAAGGTTACTGCAGAAGATAAAGATACGCAGAGTCAGAGGAAATGTATTAGCATGGATCGAGAATTGGCTGGCTAACAGAAAGCAGAGAGTCGGGATAAATGGGTCCTTTTCGGGTTGGAAATCGGTGGTTAGTGGTGTGCCACAGGGATCGGTGCTGGGACCACAACTGTTTACAATATACATAGATGACCTGGAAGAGGGGACAGAGTGTAGTGTAACAAAATTTGCAGATGACACAAAGATTAGTAGGAAAGCAGGTTGTGCAGAGATCACAGAGAGGCTGCAAAGAGATTTAGATAGGTTAAGCGAATGGGCTAAGGTTTGGCAGATGGAATACAATGTCGGAAAATGTGAGGTCATCCACTTTGGAAAAACAAAAAGTAAAAGGGAATATTATTTGAATGGGGAGAAATTACAACATGCTGAGGTGCAGAGGGACCTGGGTGTCCTTGTGCATGAATCCCAAAAAGTTAGTTTGCAGGTGCAGCAGGTAATCAGGAAGGCGAATGGAATGTTGGCCTTCATTGCGAGAGGGATGGAGTACAAAAGCAGGGAGGTCCTGCTGCAACTGTACAGGGTATTGGTGAGGCCGCACCTGGAGTACTGTGTGCAGTTTTGGTCACCTTACTTAAGGAAGGATATACTAGCTTTGGAGGGAGTACAGAGACGATTCACTAGGCTGATTCCGGAGATGAGGGGGTTACCTTATGATGATATGATGATAGATTGAGTAGACTGGGTCTTTACTCGTTGGAGTTCAGAAGGATGAGGGATGAGGGGTGATCTTATAGAAACATTTAAAATAATGAAAGGGATAGACAAGATAGAGGCAGAGAGGTTGTTTCCACTGGTAGTGGAGACTAGAACTAGGGGGCACAGCCTCAAAATACGGGGGAACCAATTTAAAACCGAGTTGAGAAGGAATTTCTTCTCCCAGAAGGTTGTGAATCTGTGGAATTCTCTGCCCAAGGAAGCAGTTGAGGCTAGCTCATTGAATGTATTCAAATCACAGATAGATAGATTTTTAACCAACAAGGGAATTAAGGATTATGGGGAGCGGGCGGGTAAGTGGAGCTGAGTCCACGGCCAGATCAGCCATGATCTTGTTGAATGGCGGAGCAGGCTCGAGAGGCTAGATGGCCTACTCCTGTTCCTAATTCTTATGTTCTTATGTTCTTATATGGCCCTTATGGCTAAAGGGATCAAGGGGTATGGAGAAAAAGCAGGAAAGGGGTACTGAAGGAATGATCAGCCATGATCTTATTGAATGGTGGTGCAGCCTCGAAGGGCCGAATGGCCAACTCCTGCACCTATTTTCTATGTTTCTATGTGTTGTGTATCTGTAAAGCATACACTCCCATGTTCTGCCACCAGGGAGCGCATCCCCTAAAATTCCAAGGGATTCCAGCATCCCTCGGAAGCACTGTATATAAGCCGGCCCCTAAGGCCTGTTCCTCACTCTGGAGTGTCTTAATAAAGACTGAGATCACTGTTACTTTAACCTCTCTGTGTGCAGTCTTACCCGTGTTAGGAACACAACAACTGACAACGAATATACGAATCCAATGCAAAGATGCAGCAAACTGTGGCCATCCCTGGAGAAGTTCTCGGAGGGTGAGGACTGGGAAGCCTATGTCGAACGGCTAGACCAGTACTTTGTAGAGAACAAGCTGGACGGAGAAGAAAGCGCTTCAAAAAGGAGAGCGGTCCTCCTCACGGTCTGCGGGGCACCGACCTACAGCCTCATGAAGAATCTTCTGGCTCCGGTGAAACCCACAGATAAGTTGTATGAGGAGCTGTTTACACTGGTTCGGGAGCATCTTAACCCAAGGGAGAGCGTGCTGATGGCGAGGTATCGATTCTACACGTGCCAGCGATCTGAAGGTCAGGAAGTGGCGAGCTACATCGCCGAGCTAAGGCGACTTATAGGACAATGTGAGTTTGTTGGCTACCTGGAGCAAATGCTCAGAGACTTTTTTGTACTGGGCATTGGCCACGAGACCATCCGACGAAAACTTTTGACTTAAGAGACACCGACCCTCAGTAAGGCCTTTGCGATAGCACATGCGTTTATGTCCACCAGTGATAACACCAAACAAATCTCTCAGCGCACAAGTGCTAGCAATGTTCATAAATTAACTAGAACTGTGTTTGCGAGCAGAAATGTACAGGGCAGAAACCACGAGTCAGCAACTGCCAGCAGGCCTCAGGTGACCCAGATGACTCAGAGTCCACAACAAAGGATGAATGCAAGGCAATTCACACCTTGTTGACGTTGTGGAGGCTTCTATTCAGCCTATTCATGCCACTTCAAAGGTTATGTTTTCAAGAGCTGTGGAACAATGGGGCACCTCCAACGAGCTTGCAAACGAGCTGCAAGCTCTGCAAAACCTGCTAACCACCACGTGGCAGAGGAAGATCGGTCCATGGTGGATCAAAGCAATTTCGAGCCTCGGAGAGAGGAGGCAGATGCTGAAGTACACGGGATGCACACATTTTCGACGAAATGTCCAGCTATAATGCTAAATGTAAAATTGAATGGCTTACCCATGGAACTGGACACTGGCGCTAGCCAATCCATCATGAGTCAAAAGATGTTTGAGAGACTGTGGTGCAACAAGGCACTCAGACCAGCCCTGAGCCCCATCCACACAAAACTGAGAACGTACACCAAAGAGTTCATCACAGTCCTGGGCAGTGCCATGGTCAAGGTCACCTACGAAGGTACAGTGCACGAACTGCCACTCGGGATTGTCCCGGGCGATGGCCCCGCACTGCTTGGAAGGAGCTGGCTGGGCAAAATCCGCTGGAATGGGATGACATCCGAGCGCTATCACATGTCGATGAGGCTTCATGTACCCAGGTTCTTAACAAATTTCCTTCCTTTTTGAGCCAGGCATTGGAACTTTTCTGGGGCAAAGGTGCGGATCCACTTGGTCCCAGAGGCACGACCCATTCACCACAAGGCACGAGCGGTACCTCACATGGTGAGGGAGAGAGTGGAAATCGAGCTGGACAAGCTGCAACGCGAGGGCATCATCTCCCCAGTGGAATTCAGCGAGTGGGCCAGGCCGATTGTTCCAGTACTCAAAAGTGATGGCACGGTCAGGATTTGCGGCGATTATAAAGTAACTATTAATCGTTTCTCGCTACAGGACCAATACCTGCTACCTAAGGCAGACGACCTATGTGCGACGCTGGCAGGAGGCAAGACATTCGCCAAGCTCGACCTGACTTCGTCCTACATGACGCAGGAGCTGGAGGAGTCTTCGAAGGGCCTCACCTGCATCAACACGCACAAGGGACTGTTCATCTTCAACAGATGCCCGTTTGGAATTTGGTCGGCTGCAGCGATCTTCCAGAGAAACATGGAGAGCCTACTCAAGTCGGTACTACGCACGGTGGTTTTTCAGCACGACATATTGGTTACGGGTCGGGACACCATCTGATAGGTCCTTACTATACAGTACAAATGCACACGAGGCCCATGCTTGAGAGAAGGTCACTCTGTGGCCAGTAACTTTCATTCCAGCACTGAAGTGATGAAGGTGGGTGGAGCTTCCCCTTTGATACCTGAAAGACCAGGTTTGGAGTGTCTTCCACAAGTTCACCACCTAGTGGTCAATATTCTCACAGTGTACAACTTAGGTCAGTTTATACATGGGATCAATGACAGTTAAATATATGACATCACCTCCCCCCCAAAGTCTTATTGGGATCACAGGTTAAGTCTCTCTGGTGGTTTACGCTCCCTTGTAGAGCACCTGAGTTGGGGCTCCGGTTGTTGGGCGCCGGCCTGAGTGTCTGCTGTTTGCGGTGCCTCAGGCCTGTCTGGACTGCCCACAGTGACTGGGCTCTCCTCCACTTGGTTCCGGTGTTCGGTCACCTGTGGAGGAGTGAACTCTACATCGTGTTCTTCCTCTGCTTCTTCTATGGGGTTGCTGAACCTCCTTTTTGTTTGATCCACGTGTTTGCGGCAGATTTGTCCACTAGTAAGTTTAACTACCAGAATCCTATTTCCCTCTTTGGCAATCACAGTGCCTGCGAGCCATTTAGGCCCCGCAACGTAGTTGAGAACAAAGACAGGGTCATTGACATCAATACATCGCGCCCTCACATTCCCGTCGTGGTACTCACATTGTGACTGGCGCCCGCTCTCAACAATTTCTTTCATGGTGGGGTGTATGAGGGATAACCTGGTTTTGAGTGTCCTTTTTATTAGCAGCTCTGTGGATGGGACCCTGTGAGCGAGTGTGGTCTGGATCTATTGGCCAACAGGAGGCGTAATAAGCGGCTTTGCAGGGAACCCCCTTGGATTCTGAGCATCCCCTGTTTGATTATCTGCACTGCTCGTTCCGCCTGGCCGTTTGTGGCCGGCTTGAATGGTGCTGTTCTGACATGGTTGATACCATTTCCTGCCATGAAGTCCTGGAATTCAATGCTTGTAAAGCACGGGCCATTGTCACTGACCAAGACGTCAGGTAGACCGTGAGCAGCGAACATTGCCCGTAGACTTTCTACCGTGGCCGAGTATGTGCTTAAATTGAGAGTAGGTGTCTACTACAACCAAAACCATTTTTCCCATGAAAGGACCTGTGTAGTCCACATGGATGCGTGACCATGGTTTGGCGGGCCAGGATCAGGGGCTAAGGGGGGCTTCCCTGGACACATTGCCCAGCTGGGCACAGGTGTTGCACCTGCAAACACAAAGATCCAGGTCTGCATCTATCCCTGACCACAAAATGTGTGACCTGGCAATTGCCTTCATCATGACAATGCCCGGGTGCTTATTGTGGAGTTCTCTGATGAACATCTCTCTGCCCATCTGGGGCATGACTTCTCGGTTTCCCCACAGTAGACAATCGGCCTGGATCGAGAGTTCATCCTTGCGCCTGTGAAATGTTTTGAATTCCTCCGGGCATGCCCCGTATGTGGCTGCCCAGTCCCCATTTCTTGACTAAAGACAATAGCGGGTTTCTATTTGTCCAGACTTTGATCTGACGGGCTGTCACGGGTGAGCCTTCGCTTTCGAAAGCTTCCACAGCCATGACCATCTCAGCAGCATGCTCGGTTGCCCCTTCGGTGGTGGCTAGTGGGAGCCTGCTGAGTGCATCGGCGCAGTTTTCAGTGCCCGGTCTGTGCAGAATTGTATAGTCATAGGCGGCTAACATAAGTGCCCACCTCTGTATGAGGGCCGATGCATTTGCATTTATGGCCTTGTTGTCAGCCAAAAGGGATGTTAGGGGTTTGTGATCTGTCTCCAGCTCAAATTTTCTGCCGAACAGGTACTGATACATTTTGTTTACAGCATATACACATGTGAGCGCTTCCTTTTCTACCATCCCATAGACCTGTTCTGCCTGGGAGGCATAAGCTACCGGCTGTAACTGACCCTTGGCATTCACATGCTGCAACACACATCTGACCCCATAGGACGACGCGTCGCACTTTAAAACAGGTTTCTTACACGGTTCATATAGCGTTAACAGATTGTTGGAGCATAACAAATTTCGTGCTCTATCAAAAGCCCTTTCCTGGCTGTCCCCCCCAGACCCATTCGCGACATTTGCGTAGGAGCACGTGTAGCGGCTCTAACAGCGTGCTCAATTTGGGAAGAAAGTTACCAAAATAGTTCAGGAGCCCGAGGAATGACCATAGCTCCGTGCTCTCTGAATTGCTTCTGTTTTGGACGCAGTAGGTCTGATCCCGTCTGCTGCTACCCTCATCTCCAGGAATTCTACCTCTGGAGCTAGGAAGACGCACTTCGCCTTTTTCAGTCGCAGACCTACCCGGTCCAATCTGCGTAGCACCTCCTCCAGGTTGCGGAGGTGTTCTTCAGTATCACAACCTGTGATGAGATGTCATCTTGAAAAGCCACTGTCCTTGGAATCAACTTGAGGAGGCTTTCCATATTTTGCTGAAAGATCGCGGTGGCAGAGCGAATCTCAAACGGACATCTGTTGTACTCAAACAACCCCTTGTATATCGTGATGGTGGTCAGCTTATTCGACTCACTCGCCAGCTCCTGGGTCATGTAAGCTGAGGTTAGGACCAATTTAGAAAAAAGTTTGCCACCAGATAGCGTCGCAAAGAGGTCCTCCGCTCTCGGTAGCGGATACTGGTCTTGGCGTGACACCTGATTGATGGTGGCCTTGTAATCACCACATATCCTGACCGACCCATCTGCCTTGAGCACCGGCACAATCGGGCTCGCCCAGTCACTGAATTCAACTGGCGAGATGATGCCTTCCCTCAGCAGGCGGTCCAATTCGCCTTCTATCTTTTCCCGCATCACGCACGGCACCGCTCTGGCCTTGTGGTGTACTGGCCTGGCGTCCGGGTTTATGTGAATCACTACCTTGGTCCCCATGAAAGTACCAATGCCGGGCTGAAATAGTGAGTCAAATTTGTCCAGGACCTGTGAGCATGATATTCGCTCCACAGAAGAAATTGCATTGACATCGCCCCATTTCCAGTTCATGACAGCCAGCCAACTCCTCCCCAGCAGTGCGGGACCATCCCCCGGAACAATCCAGAGTGGCAACCTGTTCTCCAAATCTTTGTGGGTCATGACTGCCGAGGTGCTGCCTAGCAGTGGAATGATCTCCTTTGTGTATGTCAGTAGCTGTGCATCAATTGGCAATAATTTTGGCCTCCTGGCCTTGGATGCCCACAACTTGTCGAACTGTTTGATACTCATCAGGGACTGGCTGGCCCCTGTGTCTAGCTTTATTGATACTGGGATGCCATTGAGGAGCACTTTTATCATTATTGGTGGCATCCTGGTATATGAACTGTATATGTGCCCCACATGAACTCGCTGAACTTCAGCTTCCAGCGATTTCCCCCAGTGTCCATTTGGTCCCGTAGGGCTTACATCGGGCCCGTCCTCCTCGTACATCAACCTGGCTGCAGGCTTCCTGCACATACGCCCCAAGTGACCACTGGCATTGCAATTTCTGCAGGTGTATTGCTGATACCTGCAAGCTCTGGCTGTGTGTTTGCCTCCACACCTCCAACATCAGCCATTGTTGGAAACAAAAGGCCCATTACCAGTTGATCGTCTCTGACTGTCTGTGTTATTGTTTTTAAGCACACCATTAACAGATGTTGATGGCCCCATTACTGGCTGCATTGTCCCTTGCGATGGCGTGAATCGCCGTTCAGCTAGCTTTTTTCTCATTCAATTCCCCCTTTGGATTTGACTACATGCTGGGGCATGTCCGATTGCCACTGTCTGCCTGGAGAACTGTGTGCCACGTTAACAATGTTGACTCCCTGTTCATTTGCTGCATTTAAACCAAGATTTTTGTCAAACATCATTCTGGTCTCTTCCACCGGAGATAAATGTCTGGGCCATCAAAGCCGCTGTTCGCAGGGTCAAGTCTTTGGTCTCAATCAGTTTCCTGAAAACCCCAGCGTGCCCGATGCCCTCAATAAAAAAGTCTCGCAGCATCTCCGCTCTGCATGTATCTAGGAACTTACAAAGACTCGTCAATCGCCGGAGGTCTGCCACGAAGTCTGGAACGCTTTGCCCTTCTCACTGCCGGTGCGTGTAAAACCGGTGTCTCGCCATGTGCATGCTGCTCGCCGGTTTAAGGTGTTCCCCAATCAACTTACTGAGCGCTTCAAAAGTCTTGTCTGCCGGCTTCTCTGGCGCTAGAAGGTCCTTCATCAGGGAGAACGTCCTGGATCCACAAACCATCAGGAGATGAGCCCTGCGTTTGTCGGTCAAATCCTGTCCCAACCATTCCTTAGTGACGAAACTTTGCTGTAGTCTCTCAATAAAATCGTCCCAATCATCACCAACACAGTACCTCTCGTCTGTGCTGCTAGTGGCCATGCTCGCGTGGTTTAAATCCCAGTTTTTTGTCGCCAATGATAGGTCCTTACTATACAGTACAAATGCACACGAGGCCCATGCTTGCGAGAAGGTCACTCTGTGACCAGTAACCTTTATTACCAAGACCTCAAGTGATGAAGGTGGGTGGAGCTTCCCCTCTTATACCTGAAAGACCAGGTTAGGAGTGTCTCCCACAAGGTCACCACCTAGTGGTCAATGTTCTCATAGTGTACAACTCAGGTCAGTTTATACATGGGTTCAATGACAGTTAAATACATGACACCGTCGAGCACCTACAAAACTTGGAGGAGGTCCTCCAGCGACTGGATCGCATAGGGCTGCGCTGAAGAGGTCGAAATGCGTCTCTTTGTGGAGAAAGATCGTGGCGGACGGCATTTAGCCCACAGACACCAAGACAGAGGCTATCAGGAACGTGCTCAGGCCACAGAACGTCACAGAGCTGCGGTCGTTCCTGGGACTCCTCAACTATTTTGGTCATTTCCTACCGGGGTTAAGCACCCTCTTAGAGCCCCTACATGTGTTATTGCGTAAAGGTGAGAACTGGGTATGGGGAAAAAATCCAAGTAATTGCTTTTGAGAAAGCCAGAAACATTTTATGCTCCAACAAGCTGCTTGTATTGTATAACCCGTGTAAAAGACATGTGCTAGCATGTGATGCGTTGTCATACGGAGTCGGGTGTGTATTACAACAAGCTAACATTGTGGGGAAGTTGCAACCTGCCGCCTATGCCTCCAGGAGCTTGTCTAAGGCCGAGAGGGCCTACAGCATGATTGAGAAAGAGGCATTAGCGTGTGTGTTCGGGGTAAAGAAAATGCATCAGTATCTGTTTGGCCTCAAATTTGAGCTGGAAACCGATCACAAGCCACTCATATTCCTGTTCGCTGAAAACAAGGGGATAAATACTCATGCCTCAGCCCGCATACAAAGGTGGGCACTCGCACTATCAGCGTATAACTATACCATCCGCCACAGGCCAGGCACCGAGAACTGTCCGGATGCTCTCAGTCAGCTACCATTGCCCACCACGGGGGTGGAAATGGCGCAGCCTGCAAACTTGTTGATGGTGGCGCAGCCCGCAGACTTGTTGATGGTCATGGAAGCGTATGAAAATGATAAATCGCCTATCACGGCATACCAGATTAGGACTTGGACCAGCCAAGATCCTCTGCTGTCCCTAGTAAAAAACTGTGTACTGCATGGGAGCTGGGCCAACATCCCTGTTGAAATACAAGAGCTAATCAAGCCATTCCAGCGGCGAAAGGACGAGCTGTCCTTTCAGGCAGACTGCCTGTTGTGGGGCAACCGCGTAGTGCTACCCAAAAAGGGCAGGGAGACGTTCATCTTGGATCTCCACAGCACACACCCGGGTATAGTAATGATGAAAGCGATAGCCAGATCTCACATGTGGTGGCCCGGTATCGACTCTAACTTCGAGTCCTGTGTACGTCAGTTGAGCAACGCGCCCAAAGAGGCACCACTAAGTTTGTGGTCCTGGCCCTCCAGACCATGGTCGAGGATCCATGTCGACTATGCGGGCCTGTTTCTCGATATAATGTTCCTGGTGGTGGTGGATGCTTTTTCAAAATGGATTGAATGTGAAATAATGTCGGGAAGCACCGCCACCGCCACCATTGAAAGCCTGAGGGCCATGTTGGCCACCCACGGCCTGCCTGACATACTGGTCAGTGACAACGGGCCATGTTTCACCAGTGCCGAATTTAAAGAATTCATGACCCGCAATGGGATCAAACATGTCACCTCGGCCCCGTTTAAACCAACCTCCAATGGGCAGGCAGAGCGGGCAGTACAAACAATCAAACAGAGCCTTAAACGAGTCACAGAAGGCTCACTCCAAACCCGCCTGTCCCGAGTACTGCTCAACTACCGCACGAGACCCCACTCGCTCACAGGGGTGCCCCCGGCTGAGCTACTCATGAAAAGGACACTTAAAACCAGACTCTCGCTGGTTCACCCCAACCTGCATGATCAGGTAGAGAGCAGGCGGCAGCAACAAAATGTAAACGATGGTTACGCCACTGAGTCACGGGAAATTGATCTGAATGACCCTGTGTATGTGCTAAACTATGGACATGGTCCCAAGTGGATCGCGGGCACGGTGATAGCTAAAGAAGGGAGTAGGGTGTTTGTAGTCAAACGAGACAATGGACAAATTTGCAGAAAGCACCTGGACCAAATGAGGCTGCGGTTCACAGACTGCCCTGAACAACCCACAGCAGGCACCACCTTTTCCGAGCCCACAACACACACCCAAAGGATCAACGACACCACCCCGGACCAGGAAATCAAACCCATCACGCCAACAGCCCAGCAAGGCCAGGCTCACCCAGCAGCCCTGCAGGGCCAACAACACGCCAGCCCAGCGAGGGCATAGCCAACACACCAGAACAGACATTTGTACCGAGGCGGTCCACCAGGGAAAGAAAGGCTCCCGATAGCCTCACCTTGTAAATAGTTTTCACTTTGACTTTGCGGGGGGAGTGGTGTTGTGTATCTGTAAAGCCGTTCCGCCACCAGGGAGCTCATCCCCTGAAGTCCCAAGGGATCCCAGCATCACTTGGGAGCACTGTATATAAGCCGGCCCCTAAGGCCTGCTCCTCACTCTGGAGTGTCTTAATAAAGACTGAGGTCACTGTTATTTAACCTCCCTGTGTGCAGCCTCATTGGTGTTAGGAACACAATACTATGTTTCTATGTTTCTATGACTCAGGACGATATCAATCTACTGGTCAAGTGGGCAGAGCAGTAGCAAATGGAATTTAATTCGGAGAAGTGTGAGATAATGCACTTTGGGAGAGCTAATAAGGAAAGGGTATACACATTAAGCGGTAGGCCACTAAATAGTGTAGATGAACAAAGGGACCTCGGAGTGCTTGTCCACAGATCGTTGAAAGTAGCAGGCCAGGTGGATAAAGTGGTTAAGAAGGCATACGGAATGCTTGCCTTTATTGGCCGAGGCACAGAATATAAGAGCAGGGAGGTTATGCTTAAATTGTATAATACTCTGGTTAGGCCACAGCTGGAGTACTGCGTGCAGTTCTGGTTGCCGTATTATAGGAAGGACATGATTGTACTAGAGAGGGTGCAGAGGAGATTTACTAGGATGCTGCCTGGAATGAAGAATCTTAGTTATGAGGACAGATTGGATAGGCTGGGTTTGTTCTCATTGGATCAGTGGAGATTGAGAGGAGACCTCATCGAGGTGTGCAAAATATTGAGGGGCTTGGACATAGTGGATAGTAAGGGTCTATTTCCAATGGTGGAGGGGTCAATTACGAGGGGGCATAGTTTTAAGATGGTTGGTGGAAGGTTTAGAGGGGATTTGAGCGGGGGGGGGGCTTCTTCACGCAGAGGGTTGTGTGGATCTGGAACTCGCTGCCTGGAAGGGTGGTGGATGCAGAAACCCTCACCACATTTAAAAGGTGCTTGGATGGGCACTTAAAGTGTCGTATCCTGCAGGGTTACGGACATAGAGATAGTAATTGGGATTAGACTGGATAACCTCTTGTTGGCTGGCGCAGATATAATGGTAAGTACTGCAGAGAATCGAATACGGCCAGGGTGATCTCCTGGACTAGTGTCGATCGCCTGGATAGGTCGGAGAGGAATTGTCCCAGCTTTATTTCCCCTAAATTGGCCGAGTTTTTATCTAGTTTTTGCCTCTCCCAGGAGATGACATGGTGGAGTGCAGAATGTTTCAGTATAAGGAGTATGTGAGGCGGACTGGTTGGGCCGGGTGCTCTTTGCCTTTCCGTCATTGTTCATAGGTTTATATGTAACCTTTAGGGCTGCTGACCAAGGGCCTCTTTGTCGGCCGGCGCGGACACAATGGGCCGGAATGGCCTCCTTCTGCGCTGTAAATTACTCTGTTTCTATGTTTCAATGTGTTTCCTGCATTACAACAGTGACTACACTTCAAAAAGTACTTCATTGGCTGTAAACGCTTTAGGACATCCTGAAGCCATGAAAGGCACTATATAAATACAGGTCTTTTATCTTTATTTAATCAATATTTTGTCGGTGTTGACAGAGGAATATTGGCCAGGAGACTGGGAGAAGTCTCTCTAATAGCGACATGGGATGTTTGATAGCTACCTGAATTACCAGAACATGTAGACAGGGCCTCGATTTAACATCTCATCTAAGGATGGCACTTTCGAACATGCAGTAGCAGGCTGGACTGTAGCCGTGGTATATGTGCTCAATTCCTCGAGTCACTTTTGAGGCCACACACTTGACTCGGAGGTGATACTGATGCAGTGGCTTGGCCCATTGGTGAAGACCAACTTTTAGCCCACGTACTGAAAACAGGAAAATCCCGTGGTCAGTGTCTTTCACTGTAACCCTCGAAAAAAGCCAAAGTGACTCTTAAATTAACCCCTCAGTTGTGAACCAACAGCAATTTCCATTAATGAGTTAAAATGGCTTTAATGCCTCGTTGCTCACTAATGTCTGTGAGGCCAATCTGTAGACTCAGAAATCCTCAATGCAGAACTAAATGCGGTTGAATAGGTCTTTCACACTTTCTGCCCATATTGTGCCACTGTTTACGCCAATCTATTATTTTCACAAAAATGAGCAAGTAGAGGAAGCTAAGGTCCTTTGAGTCCAATTAGTCATGCACTGCTATTTCCAGGAAGCATTTCCTTGACGAGTGTATTCTACATTGTTATCACCATTAAGAGTTAAATGGACAGATATACTCACAGCCAACACTGAGATTGTACAAGATGTCGTCGCAGAAGAACGCACATTACAGCCAGTTAAACCCAACCTTTTCTCCCTCCCTCCTTTCCTTCCAATTTCTTACATCGCCTTCCAACTAATGACTGCGATGACACTCCATTTATACTGTTTCCAGCAGCACTGATCCATAGGCGCCTGCACTTCATAACCCTTCATACATATTCTCAGGACTAACTTGTACCAGTCTGGATCAAGATGTTCCAGGCCTGAAAAACACTTGTCATTCAAGGCTTTCTTTCTGACGTATGTGATCTCAAGGCTCACAATCCAAGAAACTGCTCAAATTAACCCTTTAATTGTGCACCAACAGCAATTTCAAGACTCTTGAGATTGGTTTGCACTTTCCCACAGTTCTATCAAATGATGGTTCAAGGAGTTAACTTGGCTCAGTTGGTCAGAAGGTTGTGGGTTGAAGTCCCACTATGAGCATGAAAGCTGGAGGGCTAAATTTCGGTTGGAGGGTAATGGCGGCGGGTCGGTACATTTTGTACCGAGAACTGGTTTGCATCGGCAGCCACAAAATTCAGCAGCTGGACCCTGAGAGTGGGGGCAGCTCTAAGGGAGGCGTTCCACACTCTCTCAGGCCAGGTGAGGAACTGACTATCCCATTACAGAGCCTGATTCGCAGCGCCCTGAGAGAGGCCCCACTGCCATCAAAAATCGGCTCACAAAACTCAGAAAAGATTCCCAATATATTACTGACCCAAATAAAAATAAATCACAAAAAGAATACAAAATAATACAATCCACTTTGGTGGCAAAAACAGGAAGGCAGAATATTATCTGAATGGTGACAGCTTAGGAAAAGAGGAGGTGCTACGAGACCTGGGTGTCATGGTTCATCAGTCATTGAAAGTTGGCATGCAGGTACAGCAGGCAGTTAAGAAAGCAAATGGTATGTTGGCCTTCATAGCTAGGGGATTTCAGTATAGGAGCAGGAAGGTCTTACTGCAGTTGTAAAGGGCCTTGGTGAGGCCTCACCTGGAATATTGTGTTCAGTTTTGGTCTCCTAATCTGAGGAAGGACGTTCTTGCTATTGAGGGAGTGCAGCGAAGGTTAACCAGACTGATTCCCGGGATGGCAGGACTGACATATGAAGAAAGACTAGATCGACTGGGCCTGTATTCACTAGAGTTTAGAAGACTGAGAGGGGATCTCATAGAAACATATAAAATTCTGGACAGGTTAGATGTTTCCGATGTTGGAGAAGTCCAGAACCAGGGGTCACAGTCTAAGGATAAGGGGTAAGCCATTTAGGACCAAGGTGAGGAGAAACTTCTTCACCCAGAGAGTGGTGAACCTGTGGAATTCTCTACCATAGCAAGTTGTTGGGGGCCAGTTTGTTAGATATATTCAAGAGGGTGTTAGATGTGGCCCTTATGGCTAAAGGGATCGGGGGTATGGAGAGAAAGCAGGAAAGGGGTACTGAGGGGAATGATCAGCCATGATCATATTGAATGGTGGTGCAGGCTCGAAGGGCCGAATGGCCACCTGCACCTATTTTCAATGTTTCTATGTAATCACACTTACCTCCTGCAGTTATTCCTTCTCTCACTGTCGCCGGAACAGCTCAGACTACCCGCTTTCCCTGGCGGTCCCACTAGGGTGCCGATCCAACCATATTTCAGAGCGCTGTCGAAACCGGGGAGCGTTGCACATCGGGCAGCAATACTCAGCAAAGCTGGTACCAAATGTCCCTGCGGGGCCCCGCTGGAAGCTGGGAGCCCGGGCAGTAACCATTTCCAGACCCATTACCACCCCTCTGAGGTGCTAACAGAGACGCAGTCAGAACCAAAATCCAGACTGGAGACTTTGGACTGGGTTTTAGCTCTGACTCCGGTTCATTACTGTTGTATGAATAAAGAGTCTGACCAGATACTGTGAGCTCAAAGTAAAGTGTGACCTTAAGCTTTTATTGCAGGTCTCCAGAGTGCCTCTCCAGCCTGTGAGGCCTCCTTAAGTACAGGTGCTCTCAAGGGATTGTGGGATCCCTTGGGACTCCAGGGGATGAGCCCTCTGGTGGTTAAACAAGGTATTTACAGGTTTACATATATAACAATTACTGTTTATTCATTACAGGTCGGAGTGAAGAAGAGTTCTGACAGCTACGAGCCATTGTAATACTTATAATACAAGCAAGGCTTGATGTTGAGAATTATGGATGACAATAACAACTTAACTATATATATTTGCTTCTGTCCAAATGAAAGAACCCAACTCAAATACAGTAGGAACCCAATTTAATAGATGGGCCACAATTTCTGCTGTTCCGTGGAGCTGATATTAAAAGAGGCAGAAAACTGGGTTGAAAAGCACAAGCAGTGTTAGCTGGCAATATTTGTGGTATTTCAAATTTCCTGTCAATTGAAAAAAATTTATTAGCACTGGGGATCTGGTATTTATCCAAAATGGATGTTGGCTCGAGACATAACACTCAACTAAACAAAACAGCTGAAATTTAAGGCATTTGTTGTGAACAATACTCAAATGAACCCATGTGCAGTTCAAAAGGAAGATTTTCCGGGTCTTTTGTCTGCAGTGAGGTACCTAGATCAAAGATCATGCTGGACTTGCCCACGATTTTCCATCCATTGGCTTCTGAGCTGGGGTGACAGTGGGCTAGGTACCTCACACCTGACAGTGTGTCACCTGTGGCTCAGTGGGCAGCACTCTCGCCTCTGAGTCAGAAGGTCATGGGTTCAAGTCCTGCTCCAGGGAATTGGGCACTGAAATCTAGGCTGACACTCCCAGTGCAGTGCTGAGGGAGCGCTGCACTGTCGGTGGTGCCGTCTTTTGGATGAGACGTTAAACCGAGGCCCCGTCTGCTCTCTCAGGTGAATGTAAAAGATCCCATGGCATTATTTTGAAGAAGAGCAGGGGAGTCACCCCGGTGTCCTGGGGCCAATATTTATCCCTCAATCAACATCACTAAAACGGATTATCTGGTCATTATCACATTGCTGATAAATCCCCAGGGCCTGATGGACTGCATCCCAGAGTACTTAAGGAGGTGGCCTTGGAAATAGTGAATGCGTTGACAGTCATTTTCCAACATTCCATTGACTCTGGATCAGTTCCTATGGAGTGGAGGGTAGCCAATGTAACCCCACTTTTTAAAAAAGGAGGGAGAGAGAAAACAGGGAATTATAGACCGGTCAGCCTGACATCGGTAGTGGGTAAAATAATGGAATCAATTATTAAGGATGTCATAGCAGTGCATTTGGAAAGAGGTGACATGATAGGTCCAAGTCAGCATGGATTTGTGAAAGGGAAATCATGCTTGACAAATCTTCTGGAATTTTTTGAGGATGTTTCCAGTAGAGTGGATAAGGGAGAACCAGTTGATGTGGTATATTTGGACTTTCAGAAGGCGTTCGACAAGGTCCCACACAAGAGATTGATGTGCAAAGTTAGAGCACATGGGATTGGGGGTAGTGTACTGACATGGATTGAGAACTGGTTGTCAGACAGGAAGCAAAGTGTAGGAGTAAATGGGTACTTTTCAGAATGGCAGGCAGTGACTAGTGGGGTACCGCAAGGTTCTGTGCTGGGGCCCCAGCTGTTTACACTGTACATTAATGATTTAGATGAGGGGATTAAATGTAGTATCTCCAAATTTGCGGATGACACTAAGTTGGGTGGCAGTGTGAGCTGCGAGGAGGATGCTGTGAGGCTACAGAGCGACTTGGATAGGTTAGGTGAGTGGGCAAATGCATGGCAGATGAAGTATAATGTGGATAAATGTGAGGTTATCCACTTTGGTGGTAAAAACAGAGAGACAGACTATTATCTGAATGGTGACAGATTAGGAAAAGGGGAGGTGCAAAGAGACCTGGGTGTCATGGTACATCAGTCATTGAAGGTTGGCATGCAGGTGCAGCAGGCGGTTAAGAAAGCAAATGGCATGTTGGCCTTCATAGCAAGGGGATTTGAGTACAGGGGCAGGGAGGTGTTGCTACAGTTGTACAGGGCATTGGTGAGGCCACACCTGGAGTATTGTGTACAGTTTTGGTCTCCTAACCTGAGGAAGGACATTCTTGCTATTGAGGGAGTGCAGCGAAGGTTCACCAGACTGATTCCCGGGATGGCGGGACTGACCTATCAAGAAAGACTGGATCAACTGGGCTTGTATTCACTGGAGTTCAGAAGAATGAGAGGGAACCTCATAGAAACATTTAAAATTCTGACGGGGTTAGACAGGTTAGATGCAGGAAGAATGTTCCCAATATTGGGGAAGTCCAGAACCAGAGGTCACAGTCTAAGAATAAGGGGTAAGCCATTTAGGACCGAGATGCGGAGGAACTTCTTCACCCAGAGAGTGGTGAACCTGTGGAATTCTCTACCACAGAAAGTTGTTGAGGCCAATTCACTAAATATATTCAAAAAGGAGTTAGATGAGGTCCTTACTACTAGGGGGATCAAGGGGTATGGCGAGAAAGCAGGAATGGGGTACTGAAGTTGAATGTTCAGCCATGAACTCATTGAATGGCGGTGCAGGCTAGAAGGGCCGAATGGCCTACTCCTGCACCTATTTTCTATGTTTCTATGTTTCTATGCTGTGTGTATGAGCTTGCTGTGCGCAAATTGGCTGCTGCATTTCCCACATTACAACAGGGACTACACTCCAAAAGTACTTCATTGGCTGTGAAGTGCTTTGGCACGTCCGGTGGTTGAGAAAGGCGCTATATAAATGCAAGTCTTTCTTTCCTTTTTCCTTTTCCACCCTGGGCAATGCCATCAAATTCCACTCTCAAATGTTTTTTTTAAATTGTCCAACCACGATTAAGCCATTGGCAAAATTAGTTTGCGCCAGTTACATTTAAAGAATAATATGTTGGTAAGACTCACCAGCCTTTGAGCTTAGGTCAAAATGTATAACATTGGTTTCAACATTTATAATAATAATAACAACTTGTATTTATATAGCGCCTTTAATGTAGTAAAACGTCCGAAGCAGAGTTACAGACAAACAGATAAATTTGACTTTTATGGTTAATAAACTTATTAATAGATTTATGTGTAATGTAGCGGAATATTCTCTTGGTTATTGCTCTCTTCCTGGCCCGACCTATTCTCACTTGGGTTTGTCTGTGGCGTGCCTTGCCGAGTTAACAGCAATGCATAATTACATGTTGTTTGATCTCCGACTGAAAACCAGCCCTATTACTGTCCTGCTGGCTGAGTGAAACCCTCGGCCATGTAGAGCCCCAGGTTCGAAGCCTGTTCTGTACTGCATCATCATCACAGACAGTCCCTCGCAATCGAGGAAGACTTGCTTCCACTCTAAAAGTGGGTTCTCAGGTGACTACAGTCCAATACGGGAATTCCAGTCTCTGTCACAGGTGGGATAGACAGTGGTTGGAGGAAAGGGTGGGTGGGGAGTCTGCTTTGCAGCTCCAAGCATTTCCTCTGCCCACCTGGGGCTCGCTTGCCATGTCGGAGTTCCGAGTTGAGCACCCCCCTGTGCTCGCTGACCATCATTGGCTCCTGGTTAAGCAATGCCTCGGGTTCAAAATTCACATCCTTGTTTTCAAATCCCTCCATGGCCTCTCCCCTCCCTATCTCTGTAATCTCCTCCAGCCCCACAACCCTGCTCCCAATTCTCAAGATGTCCTCCGAGCTTCCTACCCGCCTTGTATCCTGCAAGCATCATGCCCTAGGTGCTAGTATAGCAGACAGGCAAACTGTTCCCAAAGCTCTTCCAGTGCTGCTCTGGCATTGGCTACTGTACTGTTTAAGAATGGGATGGATTAACTTGACCTTTTTATGATGGATTTAGTTTAAAAACAAAATTTCTCTTCCATTGGCTGGAGTGCTGAGAGCAGTCTTCTGCGTCTAAATGACTTGCAAAAAGAGATTGTCAGCTTACCAAGTAGGTATCCTTTAAAGAGTATAATAAGGGTATAGCAGTTATCATGGGTGACTTTAATCTGCATATTGATTGGGCTAACCAAACTGGTAGCAATACTGTGGAGGAGGATTTCCTGGAGTGTATAAGGGATGATTTTCTAGACCAATATGTCGAGGAACCAACTAGAGAGCAGGCCATCCTAGACTGGATCTTGTGTAATGAGAGAGGATTAATTAGCAATCTCGTCGTACAGGGCCCCTTGGGAAAGAGTGACCATGAGATGGTACAATTCTTCATTAAGATGGAGAGTGACACCGTTAATTCAGAGACTAGGGTCCTGAACTTAAAGAAAGGAAACTTCGACGTTATGAGATGTGAACTGGCTAGGATAGAATGGAGAATGATACTTAAAGGGTTGAAGGTGCATAGGCAGTGGCAGACATTTAAATATAACGTGGATGAATACAACAATTGTACATCCCTGTGTGGTGTAAGAATAAAAAGGGAAGGTGGCTCAACCATGGCTAACATGGGAAATTAGGGAAAGTGTTAAATCCAAGGAAGAGGCATATAAATTGGCCAGAAAAAGCAGCAAACCTGAGGACTGGGAGAAATTTAGAATTCAGCAGGGTTTAATTAGGAGGGGGAAAATAGAATATGAGAGTAACATAAAAACTGACTGTAAAAACTTCTACAGATATGTGAAGAGAAAAAGATTAGTGAAGACTAATGTAGGTCCCTTGCAGTCAGAATCAGGGGAATTCATAATGGGGAACAAGGAAATGGCAGATCAATTGTACAAATACTTTGGTTCAGTTTTCACTAAGGAAGACACAAATAACCCCTCAAATACTAGGGGACCGAGGGTCTAGCGAGAAGGGGGAACTGAGGGAAATCCTTATTAGTCAGGAAATGGTGTTAGGGGAATTGAAGGCCGATAAATCCCCAGGGCCTGATACTCTGCATCCCAGAGTACTTAAGGAAATGTCCTTAGAAATAGTAGATGCATTGATGTTCATTTTCCAACATTCCATGGACTCTTGTTCTGTTCCTATCGATTGGAGGGTAGCTAATGTAACCCCACTTTTTAAAAAAAGGAGGGAGAGAGAAAACACGGAATTATAGACCGGTTAGCCTGACATCGGTGGTGAGGAAAATGTTCTAATCAATTATTAAAGATATAATAGCAGCACATTTGGAAAGCAGTGACAGGATCGGACAAAGTCAGCATAAATTTATGAAAGGGAAATCATGCTTCTAGAGTTTTTTGAGGGTATAACTAGTAGAGTGGATAAGGGAGAACCAGTGAATGTGGTGTATTTGGACTTTCAAAAGGCTTTTGACAAGGTCCCACACAAGAGATTAGTGTGCAAAATTAAGGCACATGTATTGACGTGGATAGAGAACTGGTTGGCAGACAGGAAGCAAAGAGTGGGAATAAACGAGTGGGCAAATGCATGGCAGATGAAGTATAATGTGGATAAATGTGAGGTTATCCACTTTGGTGGTAAAAAGAGAGAGACAGACTATTATCTGAATGGTGACAGATTAGGAAAAGGGGAGGTGCAACGAGACCTGGGTGTCATGGGACATCAGTCATTGAAGGTTGGCATGCAGGTACAGCAGGCGGTTAAGAAAGCAAATGGCATGTTGGCCTTCATAGCGAGGGGATTTGAGTACAGGGGCAGGGAGGTGTTACTACAGTTGTACAGGGCCTTGGTGAGGCCACACCTGGAGTATTGTGTACAGTTTTGGTCTCCTAACTTGAGGAAGGATATTCTTGCTATTGAGGGAGTGCAGCGAAGGTTCACCAGACTGATTCCCGGGATAGCGGGACTGACATATCAAGAAAGACTGGATCAACTGGGCTTGTATTCACTGGAGTTCAGAAGAATGAGAGGAGACCTCATAGAAACGTTTAAAATTCTGACGGGTTTAGACAGGTTAGATCCAGGAAGAATGTTCCCAATGTTGGGGAAGTCCAGAACCAGGGGTCACAGTCTAAGGATAAGGGGTAAGCCATTTAGGACCGAGATGAGGAGAAACTTCTTCACCCAGAGAGTGGTGAACCTGTGGAATTCTCTACCACAGAAAGTTGTTGAGGCCAATTCACTAAATATATTCAGAAAGGTGTCAGATGTAGTCCTTACTACTAGGGGGATCAAGGGGTATGGCGAGAAAGCAGGAATGGGGTACTAATGTTGCATGTTCAGCCATGAACTCATTGAATGGTGGTGCAGGCTCGAAGGGCCGAATGGCCTACTCCTGCACCTATTTTCTATGTTTCTATGTTTCTATGTTTCTGTGCTCCTCTAATTCTGCCCTCTTAGAAACATAGAAACATAGAAAATAGGAGCAGGAGTAGGCCATTCGGCCCCTCGAGTCTGCTCCACCATTCAATATGATCATGGCTGATCCTCTACCTCAACACCATATTCCCGCTTTTTCCCCAAACCCCTTGATGCCTTTTGTGTCGAGAAATCTATCTCCCTCTTAAATATATTCAGTGACTTGGCCTCCACAGCCTTCTGTGGTAGAGAATTCCACAGGTTCACCACCCTCTGAGTGAAAACATTTCTCCTCATCTCGGTCCCAAATTTCCTACCCCGTATCCTGAGACTGTGACCCCTTGTTCTGGACTTCCCAGCCCGGGGAAACATCCTCCCCACATCCAGTCTGTCCAACCCAGTCAGAATTTTATATATTTCAATGAGATCCCCTCTCATTCTTCTAAACTCTAGTGAATACAGGCCTAGTCATCCCAATCTCTCTCATACGACAGTCCTGCCACCCCAGGAATCAGTCTGGTGAACCTTCGCTGCACTCCCTCTATGGCAAGTATATTCTCTCTTAGGTAAGGAGACCAAAACTGCACACAGTACTCCAGGTGTGGTCTCACCAAGGCCCTGTATAACTGTAGTAAGACATCCTCGCTCCTGTACTCAAATCCTTTTGCAATGAAGGCCAACATACCATTTGCCTTCCTAACTGCTTGCTGCACCTGCATGTTTGCTTTCAATGACTGGTGTACAAGGACACCCAGGTCCCACTTCCCAAACTATTACCATTTAAATAATACTTTGGGCTAGAACCTCCACTTTTGAGCTTATCATCCAAAAATGGCCGTTATTTGCGGCGTGGGTAAGACAGGGTTTTCAGATCGCCAGCTTCTCGCCCATTCTCAAAACACCTAGTTTACATTTTTGAAAATGGGCGTTACCGTGAGCGATATCAAATGGGCGGTAGCGTTAAATTTTTTTGACTTTCTGCCGTAAAGTGTGGCTGTCCTTAACAACGGCATGGCAATGCTCGATTCCTGCGATTCAGGAGGTCAAGGATCACCATGACATGCGCAGAAGGGGAGACAGAGAGAGAGGGAGCTCAGCGGGACTGAAGGCGTGTCTGGGTGTGGTGTGGCTGCTTTGGGAGGAAGGAGGCAGACTTTAGAGGAAGTAGTCAAACAAAAAGTAGCTGTTACCAGTCACATATTTGACCGAATTTGCCCTATAATGGAGGGAGAGGAGGAGGCATCAAGCACGCTGTGGGGTCTGACGCTGGAGAGAGCAGTGAGGTGGGAGAGGAGCACATTGGAGGCCAGAAAAGAGCCAGGAGGTTCTCGGACGAGGCAAGTGCCTCCCTCCTGCAGGAGGTCGAGTCACGCTGGGGTGATTTGACACAGGGAGGGCGTGGGAAGCCCACCCCAAAGGCCTACCAGAGGATATGGACAGAGATAGCAGAGGTGGTCTCGTCGGCGACCAACGAGGTGCGTGAGGGCAACCAATACCGCAAACGATGGAACATAGAAACATAGAAACATAGAAAATAGGTGCAGGAGTAGGCCATTCGGCCCCTCTAGCCTGCACCGCCATTCAATGAGTTCATGGCTGAACATTCAACTTCAGTACCCCATTCCTGCTTTCTCGCCATACCCCTTGATCCCGCTAGTAGTAAGGACCTCATCTAACTCCTTTTTGAATATATTTAGTGAATTGGCCTCAACAACTTTCTGTGGTAGAGAATTCCACAGGTTCACCACTCTCTGGGTGAAGAAGTTCCTCCGCATCTCGGTCCTAAATGGCTTACCCCTTATCCTTAGACTGTGACCTCTGGTTCTGGACTTCCCCAACATTGGGAACATTCTTCCTGCATCTAACCTGTCTAACCCCGTCAGAATTTTAAATGTTTCTATGAGGTCCCCTCTCATTCTTCTGAACTCCAGTGAATACAAGCCCAGTTGATCCAGTCTTTCTTGATAGGTCAGTCCCGCCATCCCGGGAATCAGTCTGGTGAACCTTCGCTGCACTCCCTCAATAGCAAGAATGTCCTTCCTCAGGTTAGCAGACCAAAACTGTACACAATACTCCAGGTGTGGCCTCACCAATGCCCTGTAACAACTGTAGCAACACCTCCCTGCCCCTGTACTCAAATCCCCTTGCTATGAAGGCCAACATGCCATTTGCTTTCTTAACCGCCTGCTGCACCTGCATGCCAACCTTCAATGACTGATGTACCATGACACCCAGGTCTCTTTGCACCTCCCCTTTTCCTAATCTGTCACCATTCAGATAATAGTCTGTCTCTCTGTTTTTACCACCAAAGTGGATAACCTCACATTTATCCACATTATACTTCATCTGCCATGCATTTGCCCACTCAGCTAACCTATCCAAGTCGCTCTGCAGCCTCACAGCATCCTCCTCGCAGCTCACACTGCCACCCAACTTAGTGTCATCCGCAAATTTGGAGATACTACATTTAATCCCCTCATCTAAATCATTAATGTACAGTGTAAACAGCTGGGGCCCCAGCACAGAACCTTGCGGTACCCCACTAGTCACTGCCTGCCATTCTGAAAAGTACCCATTTACTCCTACTCTTTGCTTCCTGTCTGACAACCAGTTCTCAATCCATGTCAGTACACTACCCCCAATCCCATGTGCTCTAACTTTGCACATCAATCTCTTGTGTGGGACCTTGTCGAACGCCTTCTGAAAGTCCAAATATACCACATCAACTGGTTCTCCCTTATCCACTCTACTGGAAACATCCTCAAAAAATTCCAGAAGATTTGTCAAGCATGATTTTCCTTTCACAAATCCATGCTGACTTGGACCTATCATGTCACCTCTTTCCAAATGCACTGCTATGACATCCTTAATAATTGATTCCATCATTTTACCCACTACCGATGTCAGGCTGACCGGTCTATAATTCCCTGTTTTCTCTCTCCCTCCTTTTTTAAAAAGTGGGGTTACATTGGCTACCCTCCACTCCATAGGAACTGATCCAGAGTCAATGGAATGTTGGAAAATGACTGTCAACGCATCCACTATTTCCAAGGCCACCTCCTTACGTACTCTGGGATGCAGTCCATCAGGCCCTGGGGATTTATCGGCCTTCAATCCCATCAATTTCCCCAACACAATTTCCCGGCTAATAAGGATTTCCCTCAGTTCCTCCTCCTTACTAGACCCCCCGACCCCTTTTATAACCGGAAGGTTGTTCGTGTCCCCCTTCGTGAATACCGAACCAAAGTACTTGTTCAATTGGTCCGCCATTTCTTTGTTCCCCATTATGACTTCCCCTGATTCTGACTGCAGGGGACCTACGTTTGTCTTGTGGGATCCACAAGAGTAAGTATTACATTGATTTACATATACTTATGTATTTATATAATTTGATTTGTAACAGTCATGAGTGACTATCAGCAGATGTGAGCTCTTGCACTTTTATCAGGAATGTTTTACTCAAGGCCTGTGGTCACGGTGTACGTCTTTAGGTAAAGAATGATAATCATAATAATCATGATTACATCTGTCGGTTATATGTTGTATCAGTCTCTGTGACAGTACCTAGCAAAGATATCACGCAGTGATCTCATGTCATGTCGTCCTGTCACCCTTTACAGAAGAAGCTATCGACGATGAGGTCCGTGCAGAGGCGAACGGGTGGGGTTCACCAGTCACCAGCGACATCACTGACATGGAGGAGCAAGTGCTCGCACTCGTGGGGAAGCACCCCCGGACAGCCACCGATGCATCTTTGCAGACCCTGAAGTGATGCCACATGAGTAAAGCTTACACCATTGTGTTATGTAAAGTCAATAGATGCCACACCCACTCATATCCGAATAATCATATATGATAGATGATTTCTAAAAGTGTCATAGAAATAATGCTGACCTAATGAAAATCATTGCAATGCAGAATGTGTTGATGGTCATGAAATGTGATGTCTGCGATGATTTTGAGAGCGGTGGTGCTTTTGTCGTGCATATGCTGTGTGTAGCGCTGGACTCACCTTGTCACCCTAGCGCCCCCTTCTCCTCTAATAACCTCATTTGTGTCTTGCAGCTCAGCCAGCAGCGCGGCCCCAGGCAAGGCCACAGAGGCCAGAAGGTGGGGGCGCGGGGCAGGAGTCGGCAGATGATCCTACTGCATCTGGTGCTGAGGAGCTCTGATTGTCGCCTGTCGATCCGCCGGGACTGTTCTCAACGGATGAGAGCGCGGACTTCGAGGAACCTGCACTGCCACGCTATAGAAGCCATTCCACCCCAAGGCCATCTCGTGGTCCTCCGGTCATTCCCGTCTCCACTCTGGAGGTACCGGCCCCAAGCACCTCGCCACAGGACACCCCATTTGTCCCCAGTATGGCGCCGAACCTGCGGAGGCCTTGTGGACGCGGCAGGTCTGTTCCACGAGCGCGACATGACAGCGGAGAGATGTCACAGTTGTCCGGGAGGACTGTAGACATTGGTGACCAGATCCTTGATGCATTGGGGGGCATATCCCAACACCTGGCCACCATGTCCGAGTACATTCCATGCATGGCGGAGTCCCTGGATGCAAAAGTCAGAAACACTGCTGCCACACGCCTCCCATTGGTCCCCGAGTGTGGCACTCCACCCCTAGGTTCTGTACCACCACTGCGAATGATAGATGTGAGCTAGGACCAAGATCCTGCTTCTGCATCAGAGAATGTTGCCCCCTTGGCACCCCCCGCTCCCATATCCGTCCAACCAACGCATCTGTCTTCATCCCCCCCCCCAGTGAAGCACCACCTGAGGAGCTCCTTGGCCAGGTGCCGTGGAACGAGGAGGGGAAGGGGTAGAGATGGGGAGAAGGAGAGGGTGGAAGGAAAGTGAAGTGCATGTGTGCAGGTGATGGCTGTGTTATATCTCCATCTGGGTGTATACAATTTGTTGCAACGTATGGGGGCTGGGGACCACGCTCCTGCTTTGCCTTTGTATTCTGTGTGGGTGGACATGTTGAACATGTGATTTATGTCAATGGTTGGAAAAAGTAAGGGTGTGGGTGGGGGTTGGGTGTTATTGGCTGTGATACTTACGATTTCAGACCAATGTTGGTATTAAACTTTTGTAATTGAACATAACCTTGTTGTGCATTGTCTCAGACCGTTACACACTGGTGATTCCTTACCATGAAAGAGTTAAATACAACTTAACCTCAATCAACATAAACTTTAACTGGCACCAAGGTGATGGGCACCATTGATGGCTGAGCTTCACACACACAGCAGTTTGTCAGCGTTGTCACTCACATCAGCACTCTTTCAGTCAAATCTTTCCGATATCAGCTCCTCACATAAGAGTGGAATTTAACAAATGCCAGCCACACCGCTGGCGTTCATTCCAGTTAGTTCTGCTTTTTGTGAGCGTTTTTTTGAGGGAGCGATATTGTGGACGATATGTGTGCGAGGTGGTGAAATTGAAGATGGGCGATCTCCATGGCCGCTTGTTTGAGTAAATATGCTCTTTACGACAAAAAACAGTGGGCGGGCATTAATATTGAATCTCAGCGTTAATTCCGTGCAGAAAGTAACTCTGGGCGATATTATGGGCATTGAATTCACCCATTCTGCTGATTCTGCCCTCAAAAAGTGGACGGGCGGTGATATTTTTTCTTGCCGTTAAGTCCATTGGGAAAATAACGCTTGCCGATAAGTCTCCTAAAAAAGCCCATCAGTTTCCATTTTGTGCCAGAATGGGCGATATATGGGCGTTATATGTCATTTCAGCGATAAAATGGGCGTTAAGTGGGCATTAAGCATGCAAAAAAAGTGAAGGTTCTAGTCCTTTGTCGTTATGTTTTTCCTACCAAAGTGGATAACTTCACATTTATCCAGGTTATACTGCATCTGCCATGTGTTTGCCCACTCACTCAACCTATCTAAATCGCCTTGCAGTGTCTTTGCAAACTCCTCACAACTCACAATCCCACCTAATTTTGTGTCATCAGCAAACTTGGAAAAATTATGTTTGGTTCCCTCATCCAAATAATTTATATATATTGTGAATAACTGGGGCCCAAGCACTGATCCTTGTGGTACCCCACTAGTCACTGCCCGCCACCCTGAAAAAGACTCATTTATTCCTAATCTCTGTTTCCTGTCAGTTAACCAATTTTCAATCCATACCAATACATTACCCCCAATCCTATGTGCTTTAATTTTGCACACTAACCTCTTATGTGGGACTTTATCAAAGGCCTTCTGAAAATCCAAATACACTACATCCACTGGTTCTCCCTTATCTATTCTACCAGTTACATCCTCAAAAAGCTCCAGTAGGTTTGTCAAACACGATTTTCCTTTCATAAATCCATGTTGACTTTGTCTAATCCCGTTGATATTATCCAAGTGTCCTGTTATCACATCCTTTAAATAGACTCCAGCATTTTCCCTACTACTGATATCAGGCTCACCGGTCGTAGTTCCCTGTTTTCTCTCTCCCTCCTTTTTTAAATAGTGGGGTTACATTTGCCACGCTCCAATCTGCAGGAACTGTTCCATTATCTATGGAATTTTGAAAGATGACAACCAATGCATCCACTATTTCCATGGCTACCTCTTTTAGTACTCTGGGATACAGATCATCAGGCCCTGGGGATTTATTGGCCTTCAGTCCCATTAGTTTCTCCATTACTAATTATAATTTCCTTTAATTCCTCTTGCTCACTAGACCCTTGGTTCCCTAGCATTTCTGGGACGTTATCGGTGTCCTCTTCCGTGAAGACAGAACTGAAGTATTTATTTAATTGTTCTGACATTTCCTTGTTCCCCATTACAATTTCTCCCATTTCTGTCTGTAAAGGACCTACATTTGTCTTCAATAATCTTTTTCTTTTTACATACTTGTAGAAACTTTAGCAGTCGATTTTTATGTTCCTTGCATGTTTACTCTCATACTCTATTTTTCCCCTATTAATCAATCTCTTGGTCCTTTTTTGCTGAATTCTAACTCCTCAGGCTTGCTACTTTTTCTGGAAACTTTGTATAACTCCTCTTTACTATCCTTAATTTCTTTTGTTAGCCATGGTTGGGCCACTTTTCCTTTTGTGTTTTTATGCCAGAAAGGAATGTATAACTGTTGCAATTCATGCATTCGTTCCTTAAATATTAACCATTGCCTATCCACCATCATGCCTTTTAATGAATCTTCCCAATCTATCATAGCCAATCTATTCCTCATACCTTCGTAGTTTCCTTTGTTTATATTTAGAACCCTAGTTTCGGATTGGACTACTTCACTTTCCATCTTAATAAAGAATTCAATCATGTTATGATCACTCTTCCCTAAAGGACCCCGCACAACAAGACTGTTATTAACCCCTTCTAATTACACAATACTCAATCTAGGATAGCTTGTTACCTAGTAGGCTCCTCAACATACTGGTCTAAAAAGCCATCTCATACACACTTGAGCATCCCTGATTATAATCGCTCAACCATTGGTGGCCATGCCTTCAGCTGCCTGGGCCCCAAGCTCTGGAACTCCCTGCATTAAACCTCTCTACCTCTCTTTCCTCCTTCAAGATGCTCCTTAAAAGATAACTCTTTGATCAAGCTTTTGGTCACCTGCATTAATTTTACTTATGCGGCTCAGTGTCAAATTTTTATCTTATAATATTCCTGTGAAGCACCTTGGGATGTTTCACTATATTAAAGGCGCTATATAAATACAAGTTGTTGTTATTGTATTAACTAATCTCAGTTGGGGCCTGAGTTAAGACACTACAGTTGACCCCAGCAGCCCAGAGCTAGGGCAGGAGATGACCGGCCGGTCCCGACACTACAATGGTCGGCGCAGCATGACTAAGCACTACTTCCCTTCCCTCTCCTCACAGTGACAGCCGTGTCTCGGTGGGCAGCACTCTCGCCTCCTCACAGTGACAGCCGTGGCTCAGTGGGCAGCACTCTCGCCTCCTCACAGTGACAGCCGTGGCTCAGTGGGCAGCACTCTTGCCTCTGTGTCAGAAGGTTGTGGGATCAAGTCCCACTCCGGGGACTTGAGCACAGAAATCTAGGCTGACACTCCCAGTGCAGTACTGAGGGAGTGTTGCACTGTCGAAGGTGCCTTTTGGATGAGATATTAAACCGAGGTCCCGTCTGCCCTCTCAGGTGACGTAAAAGATCCCATGGTGCTATTTCGAAGAAGAGACTACACTCCAAAAGTATTTTATTGGCTATAAAGTGCTTTGAGAAGTTTGGTCGTCGTGCAAGAACATAAGAAATAGGGACAGGAGTCGGCCATACGGCCCCTCGAGCCTGCTCCGCCATTTAATACAATCATGGCTGATCTGATCATGGACTCCGGTCCACTTCCCCGCCTGCTCCCCATAACCCCTTATCCGCTTATCGGTTAAGAAACTGTCTATCTCTGTCTTAAATTTATTCAATGGCCCAGCTTCCACAGCAGCGAATTCCACAGATTTACAACCCTCTGAAAGAAGAAATTCCTCCTCATCTCAGTTTTAAATGGCCAGCCCCTTATCCTATGATCATGCCCCCTAGTTCTAGTCTCCCCCATCAGTGGAAACATCCTCTCTACATCCACCTTGTCAAGCCCCCTCATAATTTTATATGTTTCAAGAAGATCACCTCTCATTCTTCTGAATTCCAATGAGTAGAGGCCCAACCTACTCAACCTTTCCTCATAAGTCAACCCCCTCAACTTCAAAATCAACCTAGTGAACCTTCTCTGAACTGGCTCCAAAGCAAGTATATCCTTTTGTAAATATGGAAACCAAAACTGCACGCAGTATTCCAGGTGTGACCTCACCAATACCCTGTATAATTGTAGCACGACTTCCCTGCTTTTATACTCCATTCCCTTTGCAATAAAGGCCAAGGTACCATTGGCCTTCCTGATCACTTGCTGTACCTGCATACTAACCTTTTGTGTTTCATGCACAAGTACCCCCTGCTCCCGCTGTACTGCGGCACTTTGCAATCGTTCTCCATTTAAATAATAACTGCTCTTTGATTTTTTCTGCCAAAATGCATGACCTCACACTTTCCAACATTATACTCCATCTGCCAAATTTTGCCCACTTACTTAGCCTGTCTATATCCTTTTGCAGAATTTTTGTGTCCTCCTCACACATCGCTCTTCCTCCCATCTTTGTATCATCAGCAAACTTGGCTACGTTACTCTTGGTCCTTTATTCCAAGTCGTTAATATAGATTGTAAATAGTTGGGGTCCCAGCACTGATCCCTGCGGCACCCCACTAGTTACTGGTTGCCAACCAGAGAATGAACCATTTATCCTGACTCTCTGTTCTCTGTTAGTTAGCCAATCCTCTATCCATGCTAATATATTACCCCCAACCCCGTGAACTTTTATCTTGTGTAGTAACCTTTTATGTGGCACCTTGTCAAATGCCTTCTCGAAGTCCAAATACACCACATCCACTGGTTCCCCTTTATCCACCCTGTTTGTTACATCCTCAAAAAATTCCAGCAAATTTATCAAACATGACTTCCCCTTCATAAATCCATGCTGACTCTGCCTGACCGAATTATGCTTTTCCAAATGTCCTGCTATTGCTTCTTTAATAATGGACTCCAACATTTTCCCAACCACAGATGTTAGGCTAACTGGTCTATAGTTTCCTGCTTGTTGTCTGCCTCCTTTTTTAAATAGGGGTATTACATTTTCAATTTTCCAATCTGCTGGGACCTCCCCAGAATCCAGGGAATTTTGGTAAATTACAACCAATGCATCCACAATCCCTGCCGCTACTTCTCTTAAGACGCTAGGATGCAAGCCATCAGGTCCAGGGGATTTATCTGCCTTTAGTCCCATTATCTTACTGAGTACCACCTCCTTAGTGATTGTGATTGTTCCTCCCCACTATAGCCCCTTGACTATCCACTGTTGGGATATTGTTAGTGTCCTCTGCCATAAAGACTGATACAAAATATTTGTTCAGAGTTTCTGCCATCTCCATATTCCCCATTACTAATTCCCTGGTCTCGTCCTCTAAGGGACCAACATTTACTTTAGCCACTCTTTTCCTTTTTATATACCTATAGAAACTCTTGCTATCTGTTTTTATATTTTTGCATTCTTCCCTTTCTTCATCATTTTTTTAGTCATTCTTTGCTGGCTTTTAAAAGCTTCACAAACTTCTGTCCTCCCACTAGTTTTGGCCACTTTGTATGCCCTTGTTTTTAATTGGATACTGTCTTTTATTTCTTTAGTTAGCCACGGATGGCTATCTTTTCTCTTGCACCCTTTCCTCCTCACTGGAATATATTTTTCTTGAGAGTTGTGAACTATCTCCTTAAATGTACGCCACTGTTCATCAACTGTCCTACACTTTAATCTATGTTCCCAATCCACTTTAGCCAACTCTGCCTCCATACCTTCATAGTTTCCTTTATTTAAGCTTAGTACGCTGGTTTGTGATCCAACTTTTTCACCCTCCGTCTGAATTTGAAATTCAACCATGCTATGATCCCCCTGCAAAGCTCGTTTAAACCCTCCCCAACAATACTAGCAAACCCCACCGTGAGGATATTGGTCCCGGCTCTGTTGAGGTGCAACCCATCTGGCTTGTACAGATCCCACCTCCCCCAGAAGCGGTACCAATGCCTCAGGAATCTAAAGCCTTTCTTTTTTTTTCCACCTCGCGCACACCCCATTCATCTGGATGAATTTCCGGCCAATATCTTGGGCAAAGATGCCCATGGGGCTGCCCGCAGTGCCAGTGGGAGGGAAGGGGAGGAAATAAACAATATATGTTAACCCTGCATCTATTTGAGTTGGTTCTGGCTGCAGAAGATCCTAGGCCATAATTGTGTGTTACAGAACATTGGAACATTTATTTTCATAGCATCATTGGGCCCAAGTTTCCACATGATTCGCGCCTGATTTTTAGGAGCAACTGGTGGAGAACGGACTATTTTAGAAATCGCAATTCTCCACATTTTTTTTTCTGCAGTTCTAGTCAGGTAGAACAGTTCTAGTTTAGAACAGAATTTTTTCTTCAAAAGGGGGCGTGTCCGGCCACTGACGCCTGATTTGAAAGTTTCCACAGTGAAAATGTACTCCAAACTAAAGTAGAATGGAGCCAGTGAAGATTTTTGGAGAACTGAAAAAACCTGTTCTACACATTAAAAAATCAGGCGCAGGTTACAAATTAGGCGTCCAGAACGAGGTGGGGGGGGAGGGGGGGGAAAGGGAACTCATTAAATTCTACAATAAATCCTTATTTATACGTCTACAAATATTATACAAATAAATCCAACCTGAATAAACATTTATAAGCCAAGAAAAGATTAAATAAACCATCTTCCTACCTGTGTGAAAGTGCTTCAGCCAGGGAGAATTCTGCAGCCGTTCGTGCCGCTGAGCGGGAGGGGGGGGGGGGGAGAGAGCCGTTCGCGTCGCTGAGCGGGAGGGGGAGAGAGAGAGAGAGAGAGAGGGGAGGGAGGGAGAGAGAGAGAGGGAGGGAGGGAGAGAGAGAGAGAGGGAGGGAGAGAGAGAGAGAGGGAGGGAGGGAGAGAGAGAGAGGGAGGGAGGGAGAGAGAGAGAGGGAAGGAGGGAGAGGGAGGGAGGGAGAGAGGGAGGGAGGGAGAGAGAGAGAGGGGAGGGAGGGAGAGAGAGGGGAGGGAGGGAGAGAGAGAGAGCGGGGGGGGAGAGAGGGGGGGGTGGGTCGGGTCGGGGAACAGGAACGCGGGTCGGGTCGGGTCAGTCGGGGGGGGGGAGCAGGTCTCGGGTCGGGTCGGGGCGGGGGCGGGGAGCAGGTGTCGGGTCTTGTCGGGGGCGGGGAGCAGGAGCTGGCCGTGGGAGGCAGCCTTATTCACGCAGCCCCAGTGAGGCCATTGGGCCAGGGCTAGGGGCTGCGTGCTTCGGGCCCCTCCCACACAGTTCGGCGCCTGGAGCTACTGCACTTGCGTGCCGACTGTAGCGCGCATGTGCAGAGGTCCCGGCACTGTTTTCAGCGCAGGGACCTGGCTCCGCCCCCCCCACAGCTCGTGCTGGTTGCGCCGAGGGCCAGAGGACCTGTAAGTAGGTGGAGAATACCAAGGATTTTTTTAGGCGCCGTTTTAGGCGCGAAAAACGGGCGCCCAGCTCGGAGGGGCGCCCGTTTTTTTTCTTGTGGAAACTTGGGCCCATTGTGTCACCCATAAATGTGATGGAATGAGATTAGATAGCCTCGATGGGCCCAATCACCTTCTCTGCCGTCATTTCTATGATTTAGTATCAAAGGCCCTACTTCATAGTAGAAATTGGACTCGGGTTGTTTTATACTTTCTATCTTGGAGAAATACTCACTCTGCCAACCCCCTTCCAAAAAATCAGCAGCTATAATCACAGACTCTCAGTGCTGGTTCCTTGACCTTTTCAGACAGTGGCCTTATCTTCAAGCATTTTTGGGAAAATATCAAAATACTGCATTCCAAAAAAATCTAACATTTATAAAGATGGTGACAGTCCTGTTTTCAGTGACTGCCTCTCTGCTGGGGAGCCATATTCACAGTGCAGGGTTGGAATTATAATATTTTTACTGAGCATCATTTTCTCAAAGACAAAGATCATTTTCTGGAAATAAGACAAAGATGTTTACTTTAGACAAATAAGTGGGTTATCTGTCCATGAGTACTTTGAGTCCTTGAAGAGGCTCCTTCCAGAGTACTCCTTTGAAACAACTGCCCCTTTCATCAGAATATTGCTTCAGAAACAGCTTTATTGCAATCTGGTTTGTTACTAATTAGGGGCTACATTGTGAAAGGTGTTGATGACCCAAGAACATTATCATTTGGTCTTGGGGTGGGGGAGGAGGAGGAGGACTTTGGTTAGTTAACAGCGTGTTCCGAGAAAAGATCTCTGGCACTATACAAGGACATGTCTCCACACGTCATAAAATGCTAGTACCTTTGTGCGAGTCTTGAGCAGTTAAGTTACTTTGAAAGAAGCCTTTGATATCCCTGCCAATTAAAGCACTGTGGAAAAACCTTTACTTTGGGACAGACTGTTTCACCCTGGATTGGGTAATTAACCATCATCATCATAGGCGGTCCCTCGAAATCGAGGAAGACTTGCTTCCACTCTAAAAGTGAGTTCTCAGGTGACTGTATAGTGCAAAACGGGAACGAAATCACTCTGTGAACTGCTATCTCCCGCCCGCTCCCATGAATGTACACATTCCAACATATTAGGTATAAATGTTACTGGCAGATACCAGAGCGGTAAGGCTATTCTGTACAAAAGCAGGAATAAAAGAAAAAAAGCATTAAAAAAACTTTCTTTAAAAGCCGCCTGCATTTCATTTCAATGTTTAGCACATGGCGGCTTTGGCCCACACTCTGGGTGCTGGGAGAGGACGTTTGTAAGGTATTCGTACCCATGCAGGACTGTGCCGGGTCAGGAGAATCAGGGTTGCAGCCTGGCGGGTTATTACAATATGAGGGATTCTGATGAGGAGATTCATCGGCAGTCCCTCGAAACGAGGATGACTTGTTTCCACGCCAAAAAAAAGGATGAGTTCACAGATGTTTCGAATGAAGAACCCGAGCTACATCCTGAAGGGTGGAAGATACCTGTGCGTGGATTTTTTTAACGCGGGGTGGCCGTTGCACACCAGCCACCACACGGGCTGGACAGAGCTAGGTCTTGGTCCAGTGGCAAGGATTACCCAAGACAACTGGAGACCAGCTCTGCTGCACACACATATCACAGTGTGGGCTGGCCCGTGCTGCCCCTGGGTCCCTGGCCATGAACTCACGCCCCCCCCACCCCGCACCCCGATTGTCATGTATCTCACAATACTGTATATAACTGTATCTTACCATGTTATACATGACTGTAACTGGATAGGACCAGTAACAATAGGCATACCTTACCACCAGGGGTGCACTTGCAGGAGACACTCCACACCTGTCCCACTGAGGTATATAAAGGGAGGTCTCAGGCAAGTGCAGCACTGGAAAGCTGGAATTAAAGGTGCAGGTCCTGAGTGCACCTTTACTTCAGCATGTGTCTTGTGTAAGTCAGTACATTAGAGTCAGGACTTAACAGTGGCGACGAGTTACGGGATCACAGAATCCACAGAATGACTACCAACAGCTCAGATGAGAAATACAATGCTGGAGACAATTGGGATGACTTTATAGAAAGGCTCCAACAAAGCTTTGTGACCAAAGACTGGCTGGGCGACGATAAGGCAGACAAGAGAAGAGCCCATCTCTTGACCAGCTGTGGTTCGAAAACATACGCTTTAATGAAAGACCTGCTGGCACCCGAGAAACCAGCAAGCAAGTTGTTTGAGGAGTTGAGCACACTGGTGAGAGACCACCTGAAGTCAGCGAGCAGCCTACACATGGCCAGACACAGGTTCTACAACTACAGATGCTGTGTGAGCCAAAGCATATCCGACTTCGTGGCGGAACTTCGGAGGCTGGCTAGTTCATGTGAGTTCCCCGATGAACTAAGGAGAGAAGTACCGAGAGACTTTTTTATTGAAGGAATAGGCCACGCAGGCATATTCCAAAAGCTTATAGAGACTAAGAACTTGACTCTAGAGGCAGCAGCACTGGTCACACAGATGTTCTTGGCAGGCGAAGAAGAAACGAGGCTGATCTATACTTCGGGTACGACAACCAATGAGGCATCGGAACAAGGGGTTCACATTGTGAAACAAACCGCTACCCCCACACACAGACAAAGGCAGGAGAGCAGGCCTTCAACAACAGGCAATGGCGCCAGAAGCCATCAAAATCGAGGGCCACATGAATGGCCAATCACAACCTCATCAACCCACAATACGAGCAATCAACAACAGATTGAGAGAAGCTCAAGGGAGATCAGCCAGACACAGCTCATCCTTCGGAAACAATGGAAACAGTCTGTGTTGGCGATGTGGGGGAAGGCACTCAACCAGGGTGTGTCGATTTCAGCATGCTGTTTGCAGAAACTGCAACTACACAGGGCATCTGGCTAGCATGTGCAGAAAAACAGCCGCTCGGCTGGTATACGAATCGGAAGGGTCGGAAAGCGGACCAGAAGACGGTTGGAACAGTGCACGGGACGCCGAGGTACAGCGAGTTAACACGATCAACGTCCACTGTTCTTACACCAAGACGCTTCCAATTATGATAAGGGTTCTACTCAATGGGATACCCGTCAACATGGAACTGGATACGGGGGCCAGTCAATCCCGAATGAGCGTTCAACAATTTGAACAGCTGTGGCCGCACCAAAGCAACAGACCAAAACTCACAAAGATCGACACCAAACTAAGGACCTATACTAAAGAAATCATCCCAGTCCTCGGCAGCGCCATGCTCTCAGTCACACACACAAAGGGATGGTGAACCAACTTTCCCTGTGGATTGTCCCCGGGGATCTCCCAGCCCTGTTAGGGAGAAGCTGGCTAGCAGAACGTAATTGGAAATGGGATGATGTTCACGCCATGTCGTCAGAGGAACGGACCTCCTGCTCAACAGTTCTAAGCAGTTTTGAACATCTCTTTCAGCCAGGTGTGGGCACCTTCAAAGGGGCTAAAGTTAGAATCTACATCACACAGAATGCCATCACAAGACTAGAGCTGTGCCTTATGTGATGAGGGAAAAGATTGAAAACGAACTGGACCGGCTTCTGCGGGAAGGCATAATTTCTCCCATGGAATTCAGCGACTGGGCAAGCCCCATCGTCCCCGTCATGAAGCCTGATGGATCTGTGCGAATCTGTGGGGATTACAAGTCTACCATAAACAGAGTCTCCCTACAGGACCAATACCCGCTGCCCAGAGCGGAGGACCTATTTGCCACGTTGGCTGGAGGAAAACTTTTCTCGAAACTTGACCTCACATCTGCGTATATGACGCAAGAACTGACCGAAGAGTCTAAGCTACTCACCACCATCAACACACATCGAGGCCTCTTTGTGTGCAATCGATGCCCATTCGGCATCAGGTCAGCAGCTGCTATATTCCAGCGCAACATGGAACGTCTGCTCAAGTCCATCCCGGGGACGGTTGTGTTTCAAGATGACATACTCATCACGGGCAGGGACACCGACTCTCATCTCCGCAATCTTGAGGAAGTACTAAGTCGATTGGATTGGGTAGGCCTAAGAGTTAAGAAATCCAAGTGTCTGTTTCTCGCCGCTGATGGAATCCGCCCAACTAAATCCAAAACCGAAGCAATTCGCCTGGCACCCAGGCTCCGGAATGTCTCGGAACTGCGTGCCTTTCTCGGGCTACTCAATTACTTTGGGAACTTTATGCAGAACTTGAGCACGCTGCTGGAGCCTCTCCACATGCTACTCAGAAAGGGGTGCGATTGGTTTTGGGGGGACGCCCAAGAACGCACCTTCAATAAGGCACACAACCTTCTATGTACCAAAAGTGTTTTAGCCTTTTTTGACCCAGGTAAAAAGTTAGTCCTTACGTGTGATGCGTCAGCGTACGGGGTCGGGTGCATTTTACAGCATGTCAATGATGCGGGTAAATTGCAGCCCGTTGCTTATGCCTCCAGGTCACTTTTGCGGGCGGAGCGCGGGTACGGTATGGTTGAGAAGGAGGCGCTCGCGTGCGTGTACAGTGTCAAAAAGATGCACCAATACCTTTTCGGGGCCAAGTTTGCGTTAGAAACTGACCACAAACCCCTCACGTCCCTACTATCCGAGTGCAAGGCAATCAACGCCAACGCCTCGGCGAGCATTCAGTGGTGGGCACTCATGCTGGCGGCTTACGACTACACGATAAGGCACAGACCAGGCACAGACAACTGTGCCGACGCGCTTAGCAGACTACCCCTGGTGACCACAGAAGGGTCCAACGAACAGGACTGTGAAATGGTCATGGCAATCAATGCCTTTGAATCCACAGGTTCGCCCATGACAGCTTGCCAAAGTCAGAGCCTGGACGACCAGCGACCCCACGTTATCTCTAGTTAAAAGATGTGTTTTAACTGGTGTCTGGGCAGAGGCTCGCAATGCCTGCCCCGAGGAGGTCAAACCCTTCCCTAGGCGCATGCATGAACTCTCACTACAGGCAAACTGCCTGATGTGGGGCAGCCAAGTAGTTATGCCCTTACGAGACAGGCAGGTGTTTGTCCGGGAGCTCCATCGCGAGCACCCGGGGATCGTCCTTATGAAGGCCATAGCCAGATCTCATGTCTGGTGGCTTGGCATTTCCGTGGACTTGGAGCTCTGCGTCCGTCGGTGCACCATTTGTGCCCAACTCAATAATGCCCCCAGGGAGGCCCCCCTAAGCCCCTGGCCCTGGCTCACCAAACCATGGTCACGGGTGCATGTAGACTATGCGGGCCTATTCATGGGCAAAATGTTCCTCGTAGTCGTTGATGCATTTTCAAAATGGATCGAGTGCACCATTTTAAACTCGAGCACCACCTCCACCACTGTGGAGAACCTTAGAACCATGTTTGCAACACACGGCATTCCTGACATATTGGTCAGTGATAATGGTCCGTGCTTCACCAGCGCAGAATTTCACGATTTTATAGTTGACCACGGTATAAATCACGTTAAACGGCACCTTTCAAGCCGGCCTCCAATGGCCAGGCGGAGCGAGCAGTGCAGATCATTAAACAAGGCATGCTCAGAATCCAAGGTCCCATGCTGCAGAGCCGCCTGCCGCGACTGCTGCTGGCATACAGATCTCGTCCGCATTCGTTGACTGGGGTTCCCCCCACGCAACTATTGATGAAATGAATTTTAAAGACCAGGCTCTCGTTAATCCTCCCAGACATGCATGAAATTGTTGAGGCTAAGCGTCAAAAGCTAACTGAGTACCATGACCGAAATTCAAGGGGGAGGTGGAATGAGATAGGGGACAAAGTGTTTGTGCTAAACTATGGCCGGGGTCCCAAATGGCTTGCAGGGACAGTAACAGACAAAGAGGGAAACAGGCTACTGGTTTTACAAATGGACAATGGCCAAACCTGCCGGAGGCATGTAGACCAAGTAAAAAGTAGATTCACTGATAACACTGAAGAACCAGAGTACAATGTGGAACTCACACCACACCTGGTGGACAGACAGGTGGAACAACCTGAGGAAAGGGCAGTCTCAACAGACAGCCCAGGCGAGATACCAGCAATCACACCGAACGAAACAGACAGCCCAGGCGAGATACCAGCAATCACACCGAAAGAAAAACAGGCACCAAAGCAAACAACTGAACCACAACTAAGATGCTCCACCAAGAGAGACTGAATCTATAAAGGCAATAAGACCTTGGGGGAGGGTGATGTCATGTATCTCACATTACTGTAGATAACTGTATCTTACCATGCTATACATGACTGTAACTGGATATGACCTGTAACAATAAGCATACCTTACCACCAGGGGTGCACTTGCAGGAGACACTCCATACCTGTCCCACTGTGGTATATAAAGGGAGGTCTCGGGCAAGTGCAGCACTGGAGAGCTGGAATTAAAGGTGCAGGTCCTAAGTGACCTTGACTTCAGCATGTGTCTTGTGTGAGTCAGTACATTAGAGTCAGGACTTAACACCGATCACATCCCTCCACAGTCTCTCGCCGCTCCTGCTGTATCTGCCCAAGCTCCAATCACCGACCTGGACCTTGCTGACGTCACTCTTCGCTGCTGTCGCCCTCCTGCACCAGCTCGCGCTGGACCTTGTAGTGTCATGCCTCCACGCTGCTCCCTGGGTCGCACGCCACTCATTATGCAGATACAGCAAGTAATCAGGAAGGCAAATGGAATGTTGGCCTTTATTGCAAGGGGGATAGAGTATAAAAGTCGGGAAGTCCTGCTACAACTGTACAGTTCATCCAACAGTCCATCCAACTTGTTCATTCACTTGTTCATCCAACCTGCTGAAACATCAGCGAGTTCACACTGGGGAGAGACCGTTCACCCGCTCTGAGTATGGGAAGCGATTCACTGGGTCATCCACCCTGCTGAGACACCAGCGAGTTCACAAGTGACTGCAGCGGTTGGAATCTGCTGTTATTGCTGTTAATCACATCCCGACTGAACCATATTCATTCTGACAGTTGGGGTTTGTTTCTGCTGATGTTAATAACCCTATAACTGGGCTGGACTTTAATATTCTGGATATATTGCTGATTGTGTTCGAGGGGTTGCAGTGTCCCTTTAAGAAACGCTGTGTGTTATCTTTCCCTTTAATTCAGCAACTCACAACAGAAATTTAGTTTGCAAAAAAATTATGAACTTTTACTTGAATCCTAAATTGATCTTTTGGTACAAATCTACAATAGTGTCACAGTTTCCACTGAATAAAATTTCCAATTGGAAAGAGCTTGCCGACAATTCTTACTGACTTGCACATTACACACAGTGGCCCCTCCATTATCCACCAGAAAGAAGGGGAATGGGAATTGGTGGGGAATCCGTGTCCCCAAATGTTGCCCCTCCTGTCTGGTGCAGCAATCCTCTCGGCACGGGAGTGGAGATAAGTCCAGACCAAAACTATATGCAGTACTCCAGGCATGGTCTTGCCAACGCCCTGTACATGAGGAGATTACAGATTTAGGGAGGGGCGAGGGCCATGGAGGGATTCGAAAATAAGGATGAGAATTTTGAAATCGAGGCATCGCTTAACCGGGAGCCAATGTAGGTCAGCGAGCACAGTGGGTGATGGGTGAGCGGGACTCGGTGTGAGTTAGGACACGGATCAATGAGCACAGGGGGTGATGGGTGAGCGGGACTTGGTGCGAGTTAGGACACGGGGCTGAGGGGGTGATGGGTGAGCGGGACTCGGTGTGAGTTAGGACACGGATCAATGAGCACAGGGGGTGATGGGTGAGCGGGACTTGGTGCGAGTTAGGACACGGGGCTGAGGGGGTGATGGGTGAGCGGGACTCGGTGTGAGTTAGGACACGGGGCAGTGAACACAGGGGGTGATGGGAGAGCGGGGCTCGGTGTGAGTTAGGACACGGGGCAGTGAACACAGGGGGTGATGGGTGAGCGGGTCTCGGTGTGAGTTAGGACACAGGGCAGTGAGCACAGGGGGTGATGGGTGAGTGGGACTTGGTGCGAGTTAGGACACGGGGCAGTGAGCACAGGGGGTGATGGGTGAGTGGGACTTGGTGCGAGTTAGGACACGGGTCAGTGAGCACAGGGGGTGATGGGTGAGCGGGACTCAGTGCGAGTTAGGACACAGGGCAATGAGCACAGGGGATGATGGGTGAGTGGGACTCGGTACGAGTTAGGACACGGGGCAGCTGAGTTTTGGATCTCCCGCTAGTTTCAGGCTGCCAGCAGCTTGTTTCTGCCATATGGAAGGCCTCAAAATCTCTCCACCCACCCCCACCATGTTTCCAGTGGTTGAAGGCTCACAGAATGAGGGGTCGTAGATACACGATTAAACGTAAATGATTTAGGACAAAGAGCAGGAGAAAATCTTTTTCACAAGAAGGTTACGACCAACATTCCCTTTAAGCTGCACAGCGGCCCGGTGGTCTCGAGGTCCCGCGTAGCCAGTGAGCCAGTTTTACAACGTAATACAGATCACCAAACAGTGGTAGTGAGGTTGGGAACAGCATCAAACAAGAAATTAGGGATGTGTGCAATAAAGGTACAGCAATTATCATGGGCGACTTTAATCTACATATTGACTGGGCTAACCAAACTGGTAGCAATGCGGTGAAGGAGGATTTCCTGGAGTGTATTAGGGATGGTTTTCTAGACCAATATGTCGAGGAATCAACTAGAGAGCTGGTCATCCTAGACTGGGTGATGTGTAATGAGAAGGGACTAATTAGCAATCTTGTTGTGCGAGGTCCCTGGGGAAGAGTGACCATAACATGGTAGAATTCTTTATTAAGATGGAGAGTGACGCAGTTAATTCAGAGACGAGGGTCCTGAACTTGGGGAAAGGTAACTTTGATGGTACGAGGCGTGAATTGGCTAGAATAGACTGGCAAAGGATACTGAAAGGGTTGACGGTGGATAGGCAATAGCAAACATTTAAAGATCACATGGATGAACTTCAACAATTGTACATCCTTGTCTGGAGTAAAAATAAAAAGAGGAAGGTGGCTCAACCGTGGCTAACAAGGGAAATTAAGGATAGTGTTAAATCCAAGGAAGAGACATATAAATTGGCCAGAAAAAGCAGTAAACCCGAGGACTAGGAGAAATTTAGAATTCAGCAGAGGAGGACAAAAGGTTTAATTAGGAGGGGGAAGATAGAGTATGAGAGGAAGCTTGCTGGGAACATGAAAACTGACTGCAAAAGCTTCTATAGATATGTGAAGGGAAAAAGATTAGTGAAGACAAACGTAGGATTCTTGCAGTCAGAATCAGATGAATTTATAATGGGGAACAAAGAAATGGCAGACCAGTTGAACAAATATTTTGGTTCTGTCTTCAGGAAGGAAGACACAAATAACCTTCCGGAAATACTAGGGGACCGAGGGTCTAGTGAGAAGGAGGAACTGGCGGAAATCCTTATTAGTGGGGAAATTGTGTTAGGGAACTTGATAGGATTGAAGGCCAATAAATCCCCGGGGCCTGATAGTCTGCATCCCAGAGTACTTAAGGAAGTGGCCATCGAAATAGTGGATGCACTTGTGATCATTTTCCAACAGTCTATCGACTCTGAATCAGTGATCACTGGAGGGTAGCTAATGTAACACCACTTTTTAAAAAGGGAGGGAGAGAGAAAATGGGTAATTATAGACTGGCTAACCTGACATCAGTAGTGGGGAAAATGTTGAAATCAATTATTAAAGATGAAATAGCAGTTGGAAAGCAGTGACAGGATCGGTCCAAGTCAGCATGGATTTATGAAGGGCAAATCATGCTTGACAAATCTTCTGGAATTTTTTGAGGATGTAACTAGTAGAGTGGACAAGGGAGAATCAGTGGATGTGGTGTATTTGGACTTTCAAAAGGCTTTTGACAAGGTCCCACACAAGAGATTGGTGTGCAAAATTAAAGCACATGGTATTGGGGGTAAATGTACTGACGTGGATAGAGAACTGGTTGGCAGACAGGAAGTAGAGAGTCAGGATAAATGGGTCCTTTTCAGGATGACAGGCAGTGACTAGTGGAGTGCCGCAGGGCTCAGTGCTGGGACCCCAGCTCTTTACAATATACATCAATGATTTAGATGAAGGAATTGAGTGTAATATCTCCAAGTTTGCAGATGACACTAAACTGGGTGGCGGCGTGAGCTGTGAGGGGGATGCTAGGAGGCTGCATGGTGACTTGGACAGGTTAGGTGAGTGGGAAAATGCATGGCAGATGCAGTATAATGTGGATAAATGTGAGGTTATTCACTTTGGGGGCAAAAACACGAAGGCAGAGTATTATCTGAATGGCGGCAGATTAGGAAAAGGGGAGGTGCAACGAGACCTGGGTGTCATGGTTCATCAGTCATTGAAAGTTGGCATGCAGGTACAGCAGGTGGTCAAGAAAGCAAATGGTATGTTGGCCTTCATAGCTAGGGGATTTTGAGTATAGGAACAGGGAGGTCTCACTGCAGTTGTACAGGCCTTGGTGAGGCCTCACCTGGAATATTGTGTTCAGTTTTGGTCTCCTAATCTGAGAAAGGACGTTCTTGTTATTGGGGGAGTGCAGCGAAGGTTCACCAGACTGATTCCCGGACTGGCATATGAGGAGTGACTGGATCGACTGGGCCTGTATTCACTGGAGTTTAGAAGGATGAGAGGGGATCTCATAGAAACTTATAAAATTCTGACGGGACTGGACAGGTTAGATACAGGAAGAATTTTCCCGATGTTGGGGAAGTCCAGAAACAGGGGACACAGTCTAAGGATAAGGGATAAGCCATTTAGGACTGATATAAGGAGAAACTTCTTCACTCAGAGAGTTGTTAACCTGTGGAATTCCCTACCGCAGAGAGTTGTTGATGTCAGTTCTTTCGATATATTCAAGAGGGAGTTAGATATGGCCCTTACGGCTAAAGGGATCAAGGGGTATGGAGAGAAAGCAGGAAAGGGGTACTGAGGTGAATGATCAGCTATGATCTTATTGAATGGTGGTGCACGATCGAAGGGCCAAATGACCTACTCCTGCACCTATTTTCTATGTTTCTATGTAATACAACCGCATACGTGCGCAAGTTTGAATGGGCCGAGCTGCCCAAAAAGAATTCGTGGGAAAACATCGGTTATGGGGCTGTGCGACGCACGACTGGAGTTAGTCACTGAAACAGAGACCATAGAGGTGGTTGAAGGAGAGGTGGATAAACTGTTACGCCAACAAGGCAGGCACCGAGAATTAGGGCTACTGCACATGTGGAGGATAAAGGCTGGGTAGAATGCCCTGGTCACATGTTGTAATCAATAACGTGACACAAAGACAAGTCCGTCATTAATGCAGACAGCGGAATGTATCATTCAAAAAACATGACACAATAGTGCGACAACAGCAAGCACGATTTAGTACACAGGCAGTGCACGTAGATGTAAGATTTGTAATATATTATAGATGGTTTCTAATCAGCATGCAGGTAGATATAACAGGTTGCTAAATAGAAGTGCACATTACTTTACTGAAAGCAGAGTCTAGACCCATTGTGCAGTTCTACACTGTATTAGAAGAGATTTACAAATTTCCGGATCAAAAATATTTAATATTGTCTGTAGTACTTAGTCCCGTCAGCATTATGTCAATTTATGCATGCTGCATTTTGAAACCAACTGTTCCACAAACTAAATTATCGACTGTATTGTTGATCATAAAGGGTTTGAAAATATACATTTTTTTTCAGACATTTACAGAAAATACAAGAAATAGTGCCTTATTTTCATTGTCTGTGTCAAGTAAGAGTGAGAATTGATTATATGGGAGGGTTAGACCACTGTGGAATCAGTGAGAATTTGTTTATGTCGTTGTAAAGGACATGGCTGGAACATCAATCTCCCGACCTTCTTTAAAACAAATTGTACATAGCTTCCATTTACACAACGCTATTCAATAGAAGGTTTAAAAGTTAAGTTATGCATACAAATATATACAATATATACAACACGCTCAAACACAAATGCAGATAAAAGGGGTTGTATTCACATTCTTTACAAAGGCACTTCCAGCCTTCAAGTCCCATTGATTTAATCCGATTATTTCGGTTCCATGTATATAAAGTAATAAATGTAAGAACTGATTCTGTCAGCTTCAACGTGGGACTCATCCTGAAGTTCAAATTTGGAAAGTAGACGCCGACAATGTATTTAGCCAAGGCCTCAGCCATACTAAAGGGCCCTGCGAATTCCTCCGTGACAAGTGGTAACCAGCAGATATTTGTAACTGGGAGGGCCGGCTGTGAAGCATTGCAGACAGTCCTGCTGTATCTCCATACCGCCCCATCGCCCCCTCACCACCTAAAGTCCCAAAGCTGCCCTCTGCCGTGCTTTCCGCCAGTTTCCCCAATTCCCACTCCTCCTTCTGTTTGGCTCTGACACCCCCACTTAGCCACAGCGGGTCCTAAATAAACACAAGTAGCGGTTGATAACTTTAAGTAAACGACACTATTAGCCTGGAAATCCTAGCCTCCCCAGGTCCATACGGAGTGTGTACGGAGTGTGTACAGGGTGTGTACGGAGTGTGTACGGAGTGTGTAAGGGGCATGTACGGTGTGTGTACAGAGTGTGTACGGGGTGTGTACCGAGTGTGTACGGGGTGTATACGGAGTGTGTAAGGGGTGTGTACAGGGTGTGTAAGAGATGTGTACGGAGTGTGTACGGAGTGTGTACGGGGTGTGTACGGGGCGTGTATGGAGTGTGTAAGGGGCATGTACGGGGTGTGTACAGGTTGTGTACGGGGTGTGTACGGAGTGTGTATGGGGTGTGTACGGGCAGGGTGTGTACAGGGCATGTACGGGGCATGTACGGAGTGTGTAAGGGGCATGTACGGGGTGTGTACGGGTTGTGTAGGGGGTGTGTACAGGGTGTGTACGGGGTGTGTACGGGGTGTGTACGGAGTGTGTACGGGGTGTATACGGAGTGTGTACGGGATGTGTACGGGCTGTGTACGGGGTGTGTACGGGGCTTGTGCGGAGCGTGTAAGGGATGTGTACGGGGTGTGTGCGGAGTGTGTACGGGATGTGTACAGTGTGTACGGAGTTTGTATGGGATGTGTACAGTGTGTACGGAGTGTGAACGGAGTGTGTACAGGATGTGTACGGAGTGTGTACGGGGTGTGTGCAGAGTATGTATATAGAAACAAAGAAACATAGAAAATAGGTGCAGGAGTAGGCCATTCGGCCCTTCGAGCCTGCACCGCCATTCAATGAGTTCATGGCTGAACATGTAACTTCAGTACCCCATTCCTGCTTTCTCGCCATACCCCTTGATCCCCCTAGTAGTAAGGACGACATCTAACTCCTTTTTGAATATATTTAGTGAACTTTCTGTGGTAGAGAATTCCACAGGTTCACCACTCTCTGGGTGAAGAAGTTTCTCCTCATCTCAGTCCTAAATGGCTTACCCCTTATCCTTAGACTGTGACCCCTGGTTCTGGACTTCCCCAACATTGGGAACATTCTTCCTGCATCTAACCTGTCTAAACCCGTCAGAATTTTAAACGTTTCTATGAGATTCCCTCTCATTCTTCTGAACTCCAGTGAATACAAGCCCAGTCGATCCAGTCTTTCTTGATATGTCAGTCCCGCCATCCCGGGAATCAGTCTGGTGAACCTTCGCTGCACTCCCTCAATAGCAAGAATGTCCTTCCTCAAGTTAGGAGACCAAAACTGTACACAATATTCCAGGTGTGGCCTCACCAAGGCCCTGTACAACTGTAGTAACACCTCCCTGTCCCTGTACTCAAATCCCCTCGCTATGAAGGCCAACATGCCATTTGCTTTCTTAACCGCCTGCTGTACCTGCATGCCAACCTTCAATGACTGATGTACCATGACTCCCAGGTCTCGTTGCACCTTTCCTTTTCCTAATCTGTCACCATTCAGATAATGGTCTGTCTCTCTCTTTTTGCCACCAAAGTGGATAACCTCACATTTATCCACATTATACTTCATCTGCCATGCATTTGCCCACTCACCTAACCTATCCAAGTCACTCTGCAGCCTCATAGCATCCTACTCACAGCTCACACTGCCACCCAACTTAGTGTCATCCGCAAATTTGGAGATACTACATTTAATCCCCTCGTCTAAATCATTAATGTATAATGTAAACAGCTGGGGCCCCAGCACAGAACCTTGCGGTAACCCACTAGTCACTGCCTGCCATTCTAAAAAGTACCCATTTACTCCTACTCTTTGCTTCCTGTCTGCCAACCAGTTCTCAATCCATGTCAGCACACTACCCCCAATCCCATGTGCTTTAACCTTGCACATTAATCTCTTGTGTGGGACCTTGTCGAAAGCCTTCTGAAAGTCCAAATACACCACATCAACTGGTTCTCTCTTGTCCACTCTACTGGAAACACCCTCAAAAAATTCCAGAAGATTTGTTAAGCATGATTTCCTTTTCACAAATCCATGCTGACTTGGACCTATCATGTCACCTCTTTCCAAATGCGCTGCTGTGACATCCTTAATAATTGATTCCATCATTTTACCCACTACCGATGTCAGGATGACCGGTCTATAATTCCCTGTTTTCTCTCTCCCTCCTTTTTTTAAAAGTGGGGTTACATTGGCTATCCTCCACTCCATAGGAACTGATCCACAGTCTATGGATTGTTGGAAAATGACTGTCAATGCATCCACTATTTCCAAGGCCACCTCCTTAAGTACTCTGGGATGCAGTCCATCAGGCTCTGGGGATTTATCGGCCTTCAATCCTATCAATTTCCCCAACATAATTTCCCGACTAATAAGGATTTCCCTCAGTTCCTCCTTCTTGCTAGACCCTCTGACCCCTTTTATATCCGGAAGGTTGTTTGTGTCCTCCTTAGTGAATACCGAACCAAAGTACTTGTTCAATTGGTCTGCCATTTCTTTATTCCCCGTTATGCCTTCCCCTGATTCTGACTGCAGGGGACCTACGTTTGCCTTTACTAGCCTTTTTCTCTTTACATATCTATCGAAGCTTTTGCAGTCCATCTTAATGTTCCCTGTAAGCTTCCTCTCGTACTTTATTTTCCCTGCCCTAATCAAACCCTTTGTCCTCCTCTGCTGAGTTCTAAATTTCTCCCAGTCCCCGGGTTCACTGCTATTTCTGGCCAATTTGTATGCCACTTCCTTGGCTTTAATACTATCCCTGATTTCCCTTGATAACCACGGTTGAGCCATCTTCCCTTTTTTATTTTTATGCCAGACAGGGATGTACAATTGTTGTAGTTCATCCATGCGGTCTCTAAATGTCTGCCATTGCCCATCCATAGTCAACCCCTTCAGTATCATTCGCCAATCTATCCTAGCCAATTCAAGCCTCATACCTTTAAAGTTACCCTTCTTTAAGTTCTGGACCATGGTCTCTGAATTAACTGTTTCATTCTTCATCCTAATGTAGAACTCCACCATATTATGGTCACTCTTCCCCAAGGGGCCTCGCAAAATGAGATTACTAATTAATCCTCTCTTATTACACAACACCCAGTCTAAGATGGCCTCCCCCCTAGTTGGTTTCTCGGGGTGTGTGCGGAGAGTGTACGGGGTGTGTGCGGAGTGTGTAGGGGGTGTGTGCGGAGTGTGTACGGAGTGTGTACGGGGTGTGTATACGGGGAGTGTGCAGAGTGTTTACGGAGTGTGTACGGGGTGTGTACGGGGTGTGTGCGGAGTGTGTATGGAATGTGTACGGAATGTGTACGGAGTGTGTATGGGGTGTGTACGGAGTATGTAGGGGGTGTGTACGGAGTGTGTACGGAGTGTGTACGGGGTGTGTACGGGGTGTATGGGGTGTGTACGGAGTGTGTAGGGGGTGTGTACGGAGTGTGTACGGAATGTGTACGGAGTGTGTACCGGGTGTGTGGACCCGGGGAGTCATCGCAAAAGCCGGTTTTCAGCGCACAATGCTCATGCACTGAAAACCAGCTTTTCCGCTCCAGCTTGACAGATCCAAGGCATGTTGGGAGCGAGGACATTCGCACGGGCGAGATTGCGATATTTACCCGTATCTTGCCCAGCGGATGTCCTGAAAACTCTTGCGCCTGATAAAAGCAAGCACATAGCCTACTTTTACAGGCGTAAGAGTTATAAAACACACTTAAAACATAATAAAATTAAATTTTAAAAACACATTTTATTGTTAAAAACCTGCCCACTACAGTAGGTTTATTTCAAACAATAATTAACATTTTTTTTTTAATCGTAAAAATATATATTTTTTAATTAGATAACTTTAATTAAAATTAATGTTAAATATGTGGTGTATTTTTTCTATTTTTTATTTGTGTTTTGGGTGTTTGGGGCGTTTTCTCAATCATAAGCTGCACGGGTTAAACTGTACCGGTTCAGCTGCACGGGTTAAACTGCATGGGTTAAACTGCTCGGGTTAAGCTGCACAGGTTAAGCTGCACGGGTTAAACTGCATGGGTTAAGCTGCACGGGTTAAACTGCATGGGTTAAACAGCACGGGTTAAGCTGCACGGGTTAAGCTGCGCAGGTTAAGCTGCACGGGTTGAACTGCACAGGTTAAACTGCACGGGTTAACCTGCACGGGTTAAGCTGCACGGGTTAAACAGCACGGGTTAAGCTGCACGAATTAAACTGCACGTGTTAACCTGCACTGGTTAAGCTGCACGGGTTAAACTGCATGGGTTAAACTGGGGCAAATCATTACAGGACAGGGGTTCCTGTTGAACAACATGGGGCTGTTCACATCCATTTAGAGCCGATCGGTATTTTGAATTCCTCCATCCACAGTCAAAACTCCAAACCTGTTGGGAGACCAACACGAAATTAACAACACCAGGAATAGAGACAAACCCTCTTTGTGGGAAGAAATTATTTTGACAGAGTACGGAATTTAGGTTCACAGAAAACTCACTCCCGACTCTTACAACTGGACTGATCAACTCCCAAGTGTCCAGCCTTTGGCCCTCCATTCACCGTGACGTTTCTGCAGCCACCGATCTGCTCAATCACACCCTCACCCGCACCACCTTTGGTGCCTTAGTCCCTGTTAAAACCATTACTCTCTCTCACCCTGGCCGTTCCCCCGGTACAACCCTCATCTTCGCTCCCTTAAACCCAGGGGATGGAGACTTGAACAAATAAGGGGTTGGGAATTTAAGACAGAGATGAGGAGGAATTTCTTCACTCCGAGGGTTGTGAATCTTTGGAATTCTCTGCCCCAGAGGGCTGAAGATATTCAGTCATTTAGTATATTCACGATTGAGATAGATAGATTTTTGGAGCCGAGATTGAGCCCTGCCCCAAATGGGGCGGAGATACCGGAGAAATCCAGTACTTTGAATTTTTGGGGGCTCAGGACGGAAGTGCCCCTGCAGCGGGTCTGCCGCCCGACCGGTCAGCAGTGCGGCGCTCGCTGGTGATGTCACAACGCCTCTCCTCTTCAGTTAAAGGGAAGAGCTGCTGCGAACTCTGCAGCCACTTCAGTGGCCAACACTGGGCCACCAGGGAGGGTTTTCGGCCGCTCAGCGGCCTGGCGCCCAAGACAGGGTGCCAAGCTGCCTGTTGGCAGCCCGGCCGAACCTGAGGGCATAATTGTTGGCCCGACCTAACAGTCAGCCAACAAAAAAAAATAACATGGTGTCGCTGGCGGCTTTAAGGGCGGCTGTGCACCAGTGTCTCACTCATTCACCACCACAGTGCTCGCTGACCTACACTGGCTCCTGGTCCAGCAAGGCCTCGATTTTAAAAATCTCATCCTCGTGTTCAAATCCCTCCATGGACTCGCCCTTCTCTATCTCTGAAACCTCCTCCTCACTGCAGTCCGAAGGCATGGCTTGGCAGTGGAGGTATTTGAAGGTGAGGATTTTCAGTTCAATGCGCTGGGAGATTGGGATAGAATGCAGGTCCCCCAAAAAAGAGAACTAATCAGATATAAGCTGTGAAAATAACAGACAGGCATGTGTGAATAGACCACAACGTGCTCACTGTTTGAGGGTGTACATATCGATGGATTTGCACACTTTTAGTTTAGAAAGTAACCAGGAATGAGAGGAGAAATCTATTTCATACGAAATAGGATCAGGAGTCGGCCATTCGGCCCCTCGAGCCTGCTCCGCCATTCAGTCACTTCATGGCTGATCATCGACCCCAACTCCACTTTCCCACCCGATCAACATATCCCTTGATTCCCTGAGAGTCCGAAAGTCTATCGACCTGAGCCTTGAACACATTCAAAGATTCAGATTCCACAGCCCTCTGGGGCACAGAATTCCAAAGATTCACCACCCTCTTTGAGTGGAAATTTCACCTCATCTCAGTCCTAAATGGCCGACCCCTTATCCTGAGACTGTGACCCCTGGTTCCAGACTCCCTAACCCGGGGGAAACATCTTCCCCGCATCAACCCTGTCAATCCCCCTCAGAATGTTGTATGTTTCCAAGTACAATTATCTGTGTTTATGTTATTAAAATGCTGGAAATATACAACAGGTCCTTCACCATCTGAAAACGGGCAGGGTGTGTGTGCATTGAATAAAAGATCTTCACCCAAAACTTACCTAATCTGTACTCTTTTCAACTGCTGACAGAATAATCCGTAAGCCTTAAAACTACTCATTTTAACAAAATTCCATCCCCTTAATTATCAAGGTTCAAATGACAAAAATCTCAAGTTATTTCCAACATTAAGAAGGCATACGGAATGCTTGCCTTTATTAGCCGAGGCATAGAATATAAGAGCAGGGAGGTTATGCTTGAACTATATAAAACACTGGTTAGGCCACAGCTGGAAAACTGTGTACAGTTCTGGTCACCACATTACAGGAAGGATGTGATTGTACTGGAGAGGGTGCAGAGGAAGTTTACGAGGATGTTGCCTGGACTGGAGAATCTAAGCTATGAGGACAGATTTGATAGCTGGGTTTATTTTCCTTGGAACAGAGGAGGCTGAGGGGGAACCTCATTGAGGTGTATAAAATTATGAGGGGCCTGGATATATTGGATGGGAAGGACCTGTTTCTCTTAGCAGAGAGGTCAATAATCAGGGGGCATGGATTTAAAGTAATTAGTAGACGGTTTAGAGGGGATTTGGGGGGAATTTTTTTCACCCAGAGGGTGGTGGGGGTCTGGAACTCACTGCCTGAAAGGATGGTAGAGGCAGAAACCCTCACCACATTTAAAAAGTACTTGGATGTGCACCTGAAGTGCCGTAACCTGCAGGCTATGGACCGAGAGCTGGAAAGTGGGATTAGGTTGGATCATCATATCATCATAGGCAGTCCCTCGAAGCGAGGATGACTTGCTTCCACGCCAAAAAAGGATGAGTTCACAGGTGTTCCAATGAAGGACCTAATATTCCCGGTCCTGAACTACATCCTGAAGGGTGGAAGATGCCTGTGCGTAGAATTTTTTAACACCAGCCAGCACTTGGCAAGGGTTAACCAGGACGACTGGAGACTTGCTCTGTTGCACGGACCCACTGTATGCACATATATCGCAGTGTGGACGCGATAAGATAAATGACCAGGCAATCACTTTTTAGTGATTCTGGTTGAGAAATAAATGTTTGCCAATGAACTTCCTTGCCCTTTTTCCCAGTACCTTACAATGTTTATGTGCACCTGAGAGAATAGACAAGGCCTTGAGTTAACATCTTAGCCAATCTATGGCAGTACTGAAGTTCCAGCCTAGATTTTGTGCTCAAGCTGGATAGCCTCTTGTTGGCCGGCACGGACACGATGGGCCGAAATGGCCTTCTTCCGCACTGTAAACTTCTATCATTCTCTGATTTTCTTTACAGATTTTCAGTATTTAGATGTTACCCGTGACTGAGAAGGGAACACTCTTGCCTCTGAGTTAGAAGGTTGTGGGTTCAAGTCTCACTCCAGGACTTAAGCGCAGAAATCTAGGCTGACACAGTGCAGTACTGAGGGAGTGCTGCACTGCTGGAGGTGTCATTTTTCAGATGAAATGTAAAACAGTCTGCCCTCTCAGGTGGACTTAAAAGAGCCCAAGAGATTCTTCGAAGAAAAGGGTGTGTCATGACCAATATTTATCCCTCAACTAACACCACTGAAACAGATCATCTGGTCATTATCTCATTGCTGCTCGTGGGAGCTTGCTCTGTGCAAATGGGCTGCCCTAACTCTAACCCTAACCCGAACCCTAACCCTAACGCTAACCCGAACGCTAACCCTAACACTAACCCTAACCCTAACATTCACCCTAACCATAACCCTAACCCTAACCCTAACACTAACCCTAACTCTAACCGTAACCCTAACGCTAACCCTAACCCTAACCCTAACCCTAACCCTAACCCTAACCATAACCCTAACCCTAACCCTAACCCTAACCCTAACCCTAACCCTAACCCTAACCCTAACCCTAACCCTAACCCTAACCCTAACCCTAACCCTAACCCTAATGCTAACCCTTACTCTACATTACAACACTTGAAATAAGTATAGCACCTCATTTTGTTTAGGCACTTTACAGCCTTCTCGACTCAACATCGAGTTCAACAATTTCACACCGTAACCTCTGCCCAGATATTTTTTCACCTTCCTCTTTATTTCTTTACAAAACCCCCCGCACCCCCCGCACCCACCCCGCAACCCCCCGCAGTCCCCCTGGGAGAAATTTAGAGCTCAGCAAAGGAGGACAAAGGGTTTGATTAGGGCAGGGAAAATAGAGTACGAGAGGAAGCTAGCAGGGAACATTAAAACGGACTGCAAAAGCTTCTATAGATATGTAAAAAGAAAAAGGTTAGTAAAGACAAACGTAGGTCCCCTGCAGTCAGAATCAGGGGAAGCCATAACTGGGAACAAAGAAATGGCAGACAAATTGAACAAGTACTTTGGTTCAGTATTCACTAAGGAGGACACAAACAACCTTCCGGATATAAAAGGGGTCAGAGGGTCGAGTAAGAACGAGGAACTGAGGGATGTAAAGTCCTGTCCCTGCAGTACAGACTCACACGAGACACATGCTGAAGTCAAGGTCACTCAGGACCTGCACCTTTGTTACACAGCTCTCGAATGGCACACTTGCCTGAGACCTGTCTTTATATACATGTGTGGAACAGGTATATCCAGTGTCTCCTGCAAGTGCACCCCTGGTGGTAAGGTAAGCTTGTGGTTACAGGTCATATTTGGTTACAGTCATGTATAGCATGGTAAGATACAGTTGTGTACAGTAATGAGATACATGACATCACCCTCCCCCAAGGTCTCATTGTCTTTATAGGTTCAGTCTCTCAGGTGGTCTATGCTCTCGCGTGGAGCGTTTTAGTTGTGGCTCAGTTGTTTGCCTTGGTGCCTGTTTTTCTTTCGGTGTGATTGCTGGTATCTCGCCTGGGCTGTCTGTTTCATTCAGTATGATTGTTGGTGTCTCGCCTGGGTTGTCTGTTGGGATTGCCCTTTCCTCAGGTTGTTCCCTCTGTCTGTCCACCAGGTGTGGTGTGAGTTCCACATTGTAGTCTGCTTCTGGTTCAGCAGTGTTGTTGGTGAATCTACTTTTTACTTGGTCTACATGCCTCCGCAGGTTTGGCCATTGTCTATTTGTACCACCAGTAGCCTGTTTCCTTCCTTTTCTGTTACTGTCCTTGCAAGCCATTTGGGACCCCTGCCATAGTTTAGCACAAACACTTTGTCCCCGATCTCATTCCACCTCCCCCTCGAATTTCGGTCATGGCACTCAGTTAGCTTACGGCGCTTTGCCTCAATGATTTAATGCATGTCTGGGAGGATTAATGAGAGCCTTGTCTTTAAGGTCCATTTCATCAATAGTTGCGCGGGGGGAACTCCAGTCAATGAATGTGGACGAGATCTGTATGCCAGCAGCAGTCGCGACAGGCGGCCCTGCAGCGTGGGACCTTGGATTTTGAGCATGCCTTGTTTAATGATTTGCACTGCTCGCTCCACCTGGCCGTTGGAGGCCGGCTTGAATGGTGCCGTCCTAACATGATTTATGCCGTGGTCGCTTATGAAATCTTGGAATTCTGCACTGGTGAAGCACAGACCATTGTCACTGACCAATATATCAGGGATTCCGTGCTTTGCAAACATGGTTCCAAGGCTCTCCACAGTGGTGGAGGAGGTGCCTGAGTTTAAAATGGTGCATTCGATCCACTTTGAAAATGCATCTACAACTACGAGGTGCATTTTTCCCATGAATGTGCCCGCAAAGTCTACGTGCACCCGCGACCACGGTTTGGTGGGCCAGGGCCAGGGGCTCAGGGGGGCCTCCCTGGGGCATTACAGAGTTGGGCACAAATGGTGCACCATCGGACGCAGAGCTCCAAGTCTGCGTCAATGCCAGGCCACCAGACGTGGGATCTGGTTATGGCCTTCATGAGAACGATCCCCGGGTGCTCGCGGTGGAGCTCCCGGACAAACACTTCTCTGCCTCGCAGAGGCATGACTACTCGGCTGCCCCACATCAGGCAGTCTGCTTGTAGGGACAGCTCATACATGCGCCTATGGAAAGGTTTGATCTCCACGGGGCAGGCATCGCGAGCCTCTGCCCAGTCACCGGTTAAGACACATCTTTTTACTAAGGATAACATGGAGTCGCTGGTCGTCCAGGGTGTGATTTGGCGAGCCGTCATGGGCGAACCTGTGGATTCAAAGGCATTGATTGCCATGACTATCTCACAGTCCTGTTTGTCAGACCCTTCCGTGGTCGCCAGGGGTAGCCTGCTAAGCGCGTTGGCACAGTTGTCTGTGCCTGGTCTGTGCCTTATGGTATAGTCGTAGGACGCCAGCATGAGTGCCCAACGTTGAATGGGCGCCGAGGCGTTGGCGTTTATTGCTTTGCTCGCGGATAGTAGGGACGTGAGGGGCTTGTGGTCGGTTTCTAACGCGAACTTGACCCCGAAAAGGTATTGGTGCATCTTTTTGACACCGTACACGCACGCGAGCGCCTCCTTCTCCACCATTCCGTACCCGCACTCCGCCCGCGAAAGTGACCTGGAGGCATAAGCAATGGGTTGTAATTTACCCGCATCATTGACATGTTTTAAAACGCACCCGACCCCATACGCTGATGCATCACATGTAAGAACTAGCTTTTTACCTGTATCAAAGAAAACCAAAACACTGTTGGAACACAGAAGGTTGCGTGCCTTATCGAAGGCGTGTTCCTGGGTGTCCCCCCAAAACCAATTGCACCCCTTCCTGAGTAGCACGTGGATAGGCTCCAGCAGCGTGCTTAAGTTCTGCATAAAGTTCCCAAAGTAATTGAGTAGCCCGAGAAAGGCGCGCAGTTCTGAGACATTCCGGGGCCTGGGTGCCAGGCGAATTGCTTCGGTTTTGGACTCTGTTGGGCGGATTCCATCAGCGGCAATCCTTCTGCCCAAAAATTCAACCTCAGGCGAGAGAAACAGACATTTGGATTTCTTAACTCTTAGGCCTACCCGATCCAATCATTTTGGTACTTCCTCCAGATTGCGGAGATGGGAGTCAGTGTCCCTGCCCGTGATAAGTATGTCGTCTTGAAATACAACGGTCCCCGGGATGGACTTGAGCAGACTCTCCATGTTGCGCTGGAATATAGCAGCAGCTGACCTGATGTCGAATGGGCATCGATTGTACATGAAAAGACCTCGATGTGTGTTGATGGTGGTGAGTAGCTTAGATTCTTCGGTCAGTTCTTGCGTCATATACGCAGATGTGAGATCTAGTTTTGAGAAAAGTTTTCCTCCAGCCAATGTGGCAAATAGGTCCTCCGTTCTGGGAAGCGGGTATTGGTCCTGTAGGGAGACTCTGTTTATGGTAGATTTGTAATCCCCACAGATTCGTACGGATCCATCAGGCTTCATGACTGGGACGATGGGACTTGCCCAGTTGCTAAATTCCACGGGAGAAATTATGCCTTCCCGCAGAAGCCTGTCCAGTTCATGTTCAATCTTTTCCCTCATCACATAGGGCACAGCTCTAGCCTTGTGATGGACCGGTCTAGCATCCTGTGTGATGTAGATTTTGACTTTAGCCTCTTTGAAGGTGCCCACACCTGGCTGAAAGAGATGTTCAAATCGACTTAGAACTGTTGAGCAGGAGGTCCGTTCCTCTGACGACATGGCATGGACACCATCCCATTTCCAATTTAGTTTTGCCAGCCAGCTTCTCCCCAGCAGTGCTGGGAGATCTCTCGGGACAATCCACAGGGGAAGTCGGTTCACCGTCCCTTTGTGTGTGACTGAGAGCATAGCGCTGCCAAGGACTGGGATGATTTCTTTGGTATAGGTCCTTAGTTTGGTGTCGACCCTTGTGAGTTTTGGTCTGTCACTTTTGTGCGGCCACAGCTGTTCAAATTGCTGAGCGCTCATGAGAGATTGACTCGCTCCCGTATCCAGCTCCACGTTGACGGGTATCCCGTTGAGTAGGGCCCTCATCATTATTGGAGGCGTCTTGTTGTAAGAGCAGTGGCCATTGATCGTGTTGACCCGCTGTACCTCGGTGTCCTGGATACTGTCCCCATCGTCTTCTGGTCCGTTTTCCGACCCCTCCGATTCGTATGCCAGCCAAGCTGCCATTTTTCTGCACATGCGGGCCAGATGTCCTGTATAGTTGCAGTTTCTGCAAACGGCATGCTGAAATTGATGAGTGCCTTCTCCCACATCTCCAGCACAGACCGCTTCCATTGTTTCCAAAGGATGAGCTGCATCTGATTGATCTCTCTTGAGCTTCTCTTAGTTTGTAGTTGATTGCTCGCATTGTGGGTTGATGAGGTGTGAACGGCCGTTCATGTGGACCTTGATGGCTTCTGGTGCCACTGTCTGCTGTTGAGGGCCTGCTCTCCTGCCTTTGTCTGTGTGTTGGGGTGGCAGCTTGTTTCACGCAGTGAACCCCTTGTTCCGATGTTTCATTAGCTGTCATACCCGCAGTGTAGATCAACCTCGTTTCTTCTTCTTCTGCCAAGAATGTCTGTGCAACCAGTGCTGCTGCCTCTCGGGTCAAGTTCTTGGTTTCTATGAGCTTCGGAATATGCCTGCGCGGCCTATTCCTTCAATAAAAAAGTCTCTCAGTACTTCTCTCCTTAGTTCATCGGAGATCTCACATAAGCTAGCCAACCTCCGAAGTTCCGCCACGAAGTCGGGTATGCTCTGGCCCACACAGAGTCTGTAGTTGTAGAGCCTGTGTCTGGCCATGTGTAGGCTGCTGACTGGCTTCAGGTGGTCTCTTGCCAGTGTGCTCAACTCTTCGAACGACTTGCTTGCTGGTTTCTCGGGTGCCAGCAGGTCCTTCATTAAGGCTTATGTTTTAGAGCCACAGCTGGTCAAGAGATGGGCTTTTCACTTGTCTGCCTTATCATCGCCTAATCCGTCTTTGCTGGAGCCTTTCTATAAAGTCCTCCCAATTATCTCCAGCATTGTATTTTTCATCTGAGCCGTTGTTCGCCATTCTGTGGATTCTGTAATCCCGTAACTCGTCGCCACTGTAAAGTCCTGTCCCTGCAGTACAGACTCACACGAGGCATATGCTGAAGTCAAGGTCACTCTGGACATGCACCTTTATTACACAGCTCTCGAATGGCACACTTGCCTGAGACCTGTCTATATATACCTGTGTGGAACAGGTAGATCCAGTGTCTCCTGCAAGTGCACCCCTGGTGGTAAGGTAAGCTTGTGGTTACAGGTCATATTTGGTTACAATCATGTGTAGCATGGTAAGATACAGTTGTATACAGTAATGTGAGATACATGACAAGGGAAATCCTTATTAGTTGGGAACTTGTGTTGGGGAAATTGATGGGATTGAAGAAGGCCGATAAATCCCCAGGGCCTGATGGTCTGCATCCCAGAGTACTTCAGGAGGTGGCCTTGGAAATAGCAGATGCATTGACAGTCATTTTCCAACATTCCATAGAATCTGGATCAGTTCCTATGGAGGGGAGGGTAGCCAATGTAACCCCACTTTTTAAAAAAGGAGGGAGAGAGAAAACAGGGAATTATAGAGCGGTCAGCCTGACATCGGTAGTGAGTAAAATGATGGAATCAATTATTAAGGATGTCATAGCAGCGCATTTGGAAGTCAGCATTCAGGAAGGATAGAATAAAAGGAAAAGGAGGTGGGGTAGCATTGCTGGTTAAAGAGGAGATTAATGCAATAGTTCGGAAGGACATTAGCTTGGATGATGTGGAATCTATATGGGTAGAGCTGCAGAACACCAAAGGGCAAAAAACATTAGTGGGAGTTGTGAACAGACCTCCAAACAGTAGTAGTGATGTTGGGGAGGGCATCAAACAGGAAATTAGGGGTGCATGCAATAAAGGTGCAGCAGTTATCATGGGTGACTTTAATATGCATATAGATTGGGCTAACCAAACTGGAAGCAATACGGTGGAGGTGGATTTCCTGGAGTGCATAAGGGATGGTTTTCTAGACCAATATGTCGAGGAACCAACTGGGGGGGAGGCCATCTTAGACTGGGTGTTGCGTAATGAGAGAGGATTAATTAGCAATCTCGTTGTTCAAGGCCCCTTGGGGAAGAGTGACCATAATATGGTGGAATTCTACATTAGGATGGAGAATGAAACAGTTAATTCAGAGACCATGGTCCAGAACTTAAAGAAGGGTAACTTTGAAGGTATGAGGCGTGAATTGGCTAGGATAGATTGGCGAATGATACTTAAGGGGTTGACAGTGGATGGACAACGGCAGACATTTAGAGACGGTATGGATGAACTACAACAATTGTACATCCCTGTCTGGCGTAAAAATAAAAAAGGGAAGGTGGCTCAACCGTGGCTATCAAGGGAAATCAGGGATAGTATTAAAGCCAAGGAAGTGGCATACAAATTGGCCAGAAATAGCAGCGAACACGGGGACTGGGAGAAATTTAGAACTCAGCAGATGAGGAAAAAGGGTTTGATTAGGGCAGGGAAAATAGAGTACGAGAGGAAGCTTGCAGGGAACTTTAAAATAGACTGCAAAAGCTTCTATAGATATGTAAAGAGAAAAAGGTTAGTAAAGACAAACGTAGGTCCCCTGCAGTCAGAATCAGGGGAAGTCATAACGGGGAACAAAGAAATGGCAGACCAATTGAACAAGTACTTTGGTTCGTTATTCACTAAGGAGGACACAAACAATCTTCCGGATATAAAAGGGGTCAGAGGGTCTAGTAAGAAGAAGGAAATAAGAGAAATCCTTATTAGTCGGGAAATTGTGTTGGGGAAATTGATGGGATTGAAGGCCGATAAATCCCCAGGGCCTGATGGACTGTATCCCAGAGTACTTAAGGAGGTGGCCTTGGAAATAGCGCATGCATTGACAGTCATTTTCCAACATTCCATAGACTCTGGATCAGTTCCTATGGAGTGGAGGATAGCCAATGTAACCCCACTTTTAAAAAAGGGAGGGAGAGAGAAAACAGGGAATTATAGACCGGTCAGCCTGACATCGGTAGTGGATAAAATGATGGAATCAATTATTAATGATGTCATAGCAGCGCATTTGGAAAGAGGTGACATGATAGGCCCAAGCCAGCATGGATTTGTGAAAGGGAAATCATGCTTGACAAATCTTCTAGAATTTTTTGAGGATGTTTCCAGTCGAGTGGACAAGGGAGAACCAGTTGATGTGGTGTATTTGGACTTTCAGAAGGCTTTCAACAAGGTCCCACACAAGAGATTAGTGTGCAAAGTTAAAGCACATGGAATTAGGGGTAGTGTGCTGACGTGGATTGAGAACTGGTTGGCAGACAGGAAGCAAAGAGTAGGAGTAAATGGGTACTTTTCAGAATGGCAGGCAGTGACTAGTGGGGTACCGCAAGGTTCTGTGCTGGGGCCCCAGCTGTTTACATTGTATATTAATGATTTAGGCGAGGGGATTATATGTAGTATCTCCAAATTTGCGGATGACACTAAGTTGGGTGGCAGTGTGAGCTGCGAAGAGGATGCTATGAGGCTGCAGAGTGACTTGGATAGGTTAGGTGAGTGGGCAAATGCATGGCAGATGAAGTATAATTTGAGATTATCCACTTTGGTGGTAAAAGCAGAGAGACAGACTATTATCTGAATGGTGACAGATTAGGAAAAGGGGAGGTGCAACGAGACCTGGGAGTCATGATACATCAGTCATTGAAGGTTGGCATGCAGGTACAGCAGGTGGTTAAGAAAGCAAATGGCATGTTGGCCTTCATAGCGAGGGGATTTGAGGACAGGGACAGGGAGGTGTTACTACAGTTGTACAGGGCCTTGGTGAGGCCACACCTGGAGTATTGTGTACAGTTTTGATCTCCTAAGTTGAAGGGCGTTCTTACTATTGAGGGAGTGCAGTGAAGGTTCACCAGACTGATTCCTGGGATGGCGGGACTGACATATCAAGAAAGACTGGATCAACTGGGCTTGTATTCACTGGAGTTCAGAAGAATGAGAGGGGATCTCATAGAAATGTTTAAAATTCTGACGGGTTTAGACAGGTTAGCTGCAGGTAGAATGTTCCCAATGTTGGGGAAGTCCAGAACCAGGGGTCACAGTCTAAGGATAAGGGGTAAGCCATTTAGGACCGAGATGAGGAGAAACTTCTTCACCCAGAGAGTGGTGAACCTGTGGAATTCTCTACCACAGAAAGTTGTTGAGGCCAATTCACTAAATATATTCAAAAAGGAGTTAGATGTAGTCCTTACTACTAGGGGGATCAAGGGGTATAGTGAGAAAGCAGGAATGGGGTACTGAAGTTGTATGTTCAGCCATGAATTCATTGAATGGCGGTGCAGGCTCGAAGGGCCGAATGGCCTACTCCTGCACCTAGTTTCTATGTTTCTATGTTCCTAACCCCACCGCATGCCCCCCGCAACCCCCCCCTCGCAACACCGAAACTTAAAACAATTTCTGTAACTCTGCAATGTAAAATATCAACAGTATGATTATTTCGATGTAGCAAGATACCTTTCAGCTTCAAAAACCTGAGACTATGTTCTTTTATAAAGGAGCAGTCATCTCTCAGGATACAATGCTGCTCATTCTTTCAATTAAGCCGACTTTCAAATCCTATTGGATGGGAAAGAGTCCCAAGAGAGGAAGTTGTAAGGGATATAATTCTCTTTAAGAGATTTATGTCTTGCACTATCTGCCTTCCCCAGCGTTCAATTAATATTGTTTAACTTCTGTTATTTATGACCACGTTGATTACATTTTAAAAGGTGCACTTCTCCCTTGAGACACATTCTTCACGAGACAAAATGTAATTTCTTGCACCGGTCACTTACGCCAAGTTTGTGTTTATCTCTTTCCTAATTGGTTACCTTCTTGTGTTATATGGTCAGTGTTCTTTAATCAGGAAACCTCTCTCCCATTTCAATTCTTTCACCAGATCCTATTCTAAACAATAAATTCTACTCAATCACGTTCTGGATTATTAAAACATCCCACTGTATACCAACAACTTGTATTTATATAGTATATCATATAAAAACAGAAAAAACGCAACTCTCTTTCTCTCTCCACAGATGCTGAGCATTTCTAGCATTTTCTGTTTTTATTTCCAGCATCCGCAGTATTTTGCTTTTGTGTTAGTGCATTTATATAGCGCCTTTAATAGAGTAAACCGACCCAAGGCACTTTACAAAATTTGAATCAGAGCCACATAAGGAGCTATTCGGACACATGGCCAAAAGCTCGGTCGAAGCGGTAGGTTTAAGGAGTGTCTTGAAGGAGGAAAGTGAGGTAAAGACACGGAGAGGATCAGGGAAGGAATTCCAGAGCTGAGGGCCGTCAGTGGTGCAGCGATGAAAATCGATGCTGCTCAAGAAGCCAGAATTGAGGAATACTTTACTAAGAGGTAGAGGTAAAATTGTCCCCTCGATGCTCAGGTACAGTGGTCCTGGTACAGATATACTGGTGTCGATAGACTGGACTCAAACTGGATTATGATTACTGATGGATCACAGTGAAACAGATCACTTGTGGTTTATTTTATTCCAACGCACTCCTGGCTGGCCTCCCACATTCTACCCTACATAAACTCGAGGTGATCCAAAACTCGGCAGCCCGTGTCCTAACTCGCACCAAGCCCCGCTCACCCATCACCCCCTGTGCTCGCTGCCCCATGTCTTAACTCGCACCGAGTCCCGTTCACCCATCACCCCCTGTGCTCACTGACCTAACTCACACCAAGCCCCGCTCACCCATCAACCCCTGTGCTCGCTGCCCCGTGTCTTAACTCGCACCAAGTCCCGCTCAGCCATCACCCCCTGTGCTCGCTGCCCCGTGTCCTAACTCGCACCAAGTCCCGCTCACCCATCACCCCCTGTGCTCACTGACCTAACTCACACCAAGTCCCGCTCACCCATCACCCCCTGTGCTCGCTGCCCCGTGTCCTAACTCGCACCAAGTCCCGCTCCCCATCACGCCCTGTGCTCACTGACCTAACTCACACCAAGTCCCGCTCACCTATCACCCCCTGTGCTCACTGACCTACATTGGCTCCCAATTAAGCAACACTTCAATTCTAAAATTCTCATCCTTGTTTTCAAATTCCTCCATGGCCTCATCCCTCCCTATCTCTGTAACCTTTTCCAGCCCCACAATCCTCCGAGATATCTGCACTCTGTCAATTCTGTCCTCTTGAACATGGCCGATTGTAATTGCCCCACCATTGGTGGCCATGCCTTCAGCTGCCTAGGCCCCAAGCTCTGGAATTCTCTCCCTAAATCTCTCCGCCTCTCTTTCCTCCATTAAGACGCTCCTTAAAACCGACCTCTTTGACCAAGCTGCTCCAATATCTCCTTATATGGCTTGGTGTCAAATCTTGCTTTTGGATAACGTTCCCATCACAGATCCCAGTCCTTCCACTGATCCATCCTTGATTGCAGGTCACACATGGGCTCAGTAAAGCAGGCTTTCTGCAGACGCCTACCCTGGTGAAAACAATTGCTTGTGCAAACCTGGATTACAGGGAAGATCTCGCAACTGGTGCCAGTGTTGGGGGATATACAGAGTTTCCTTGGAAGTTTTACACCTTTTGATTATTCAGCTGCCTTGGGGAGTCAAACAAGTGGGAACATAAGAATAGGAGCAGGAGTCGGCCATTCAGCCCCTCGAGTCTGCTCCACCATTCAATGAGATCACGGCTGATCTTCGACCTCAACTCCAATTTCCTGCACTGTCCCCATATCACTTGATTCCCTTTTTATTCAATAATCTATCGATCTCTGTCTTGAATATACTCAAAGACTGAGCCTCTACTGCCCTCCGGGGCAGAGAATTCCAAAGATTCACCACCTTCTGAGTGAAGAAATTTCTCCTCATCTCAGTCCTAAATGGCCGACCGTTAATCCTGAGACAGAAGGTGTCTATTGTTATGTCTTTAATACTCTTATGAATGACTCCATGAGGTCTAGTATTGTACTTGAGCTGTTGTGGCCTTAGTCCCATTTATTGTAACTCCAGAGTGAGGCACAAGCATGGTGGGCAGCCTTTTATACTGGGCCCTGTACACCTATGCAGGTGACCCTCAGGTCTCCCACCCCAGTGCCCTCTGGTGGCACATCTTATGTGACTATACAGTTAGTATACATGGTCTACATACATGACATCTATGACCACACAAATTGTACACCATCCATTGGAAGAGCAGGTCTAATGTGTCAGATGAATAGTTTGGTTATTGGGCCAACAATCTCTGGAGTTTAGAAGAATGAAAGGTGATCTCATTAAAACACAAGATTCTGAAGTGGGTTGACAGGGTCGATGCAGGGAGGATGTTTCCCCGGGCTGGGGAGTCTAGAACCAGGGGTCACAGTCTCAGAATAAGGGGTCGGCCATTTAGGACTGAGATGAGGAGAAATTTCTTCACTTAGAGGGCAGTGAATCTTTGGAATTCTCTGCCCCAGAGGGCTGTGGAGACTTACTCGTTGAGTATATTCAAGGCTGAGATCAATAGATTTTTGGACTCTAGGGCAATCAAGGGATATGGGGATTGGGCGGAAAGTGGAGTTGAGGTCGAAGATCAGCCATGATCTCATTGAATGGCAGAGCAGGCTCGAGGGGCCGAATGGTTGACTCCTGTTTCTAATTCTTATGTTCATAATACTTGTTCTTATGGTCTTAAATCTAGAGAGAGGCATCCTCGTGATTTACTGCTCTGCCAATCACTTTATTAATGGCATGCAGCACTTGACAATCTGGTAAATCAATGTCCCTGTGTTAATTAAACTAGGTGAACTAGTTGTAAATTAAATCTGTGTAAACATAAATCAATATAAATAATACAAGTTTCCTCGCGGCAATCAAAACCTATGGGAGTTCAATGAAGATCACATCCCGGTGAAGACCAACTTTTCTCTGCCAAGTTGGGAGAGTCTGTGAGAGGAGGCCGTACATGTGATTATAAACCAAATAGCGATAGAGCTACGGTTGGTAATTGGCAGTTAAGTTCTATCACAGCACTGAAAACTCTTTATTTTACATACCGCGGACGCTGGAAATCCGAAATAAAAACAGAAAATGCTGGAAACACAGAGCAGTCCTTCTGGACTCAATGTTGAGTTCAACAATTTCATAACCACTGCTCCCATTTCATCTGATGTCCGCTGTTTGTGGTGATTCTGCTATTCCCATTCAGACCTCCTCTAAACCCATCTGTTGTTTCTTTACTCATCACATCGCCATCCCCTTTTGCCTTGCACCATCATCGAATTCGCCATTTAATCTCTCCTGCCTTCCAGCTTTCACAGACCTTCCCCCCTCTCCCCTGCCTCTGCACTCACTTAAAACTGGTTACATCGCTAACTTTTCCCAGCTCTGACGAAGGGTCATCGACCTTGTAATGTTTGCCCCGGTGAGTATGCGCACAGGTTTGTAGAGCTGTTGAGTGGGAGTGGCTTAGCCAGTCACATGATGTTCACAAGACTCAATAAAACCCCAGCCAGTTGGGTTCGGGGGATCCACAATGAGGCAGGTGGTTGTGAGCCTGGGGGATAAACCGGTAATGTGTCGTGTGATTGTTAAAGTTTTGCTAATAAACCAACTCGTTCTTAATAGCAATGTGTTGCTATGGATTCTTGAGGAAAGATCCCATGAAACAAATACATTGCAGACCGAAACATTAACACGTCTCTCTCCACAGACACTGCTGACCCGCTGAGTCCTTCCAGCATTTCCATTTTTTATTTCTTTATTTTACATATTCCGCTTGATATCAACTTGGAGTATTTACCCAATGGTCATTTTCATCAAAGTGTTCTGACTTGGGACACAGCGGGCTTCCAGTCACTAGACGTTACCATAAGCACCTTTTGTGGCAGCTCCTGCCGCTGTGGCAGCAAAATGGGAACAAGAGGGAAAGAGAGAGAGGGAGAGGAAGAGAGAAGGCTTCAGTAATAATTCAACACAAATGTTTTTGTATAACTCAAACCCACCATAACCAACCAACAAATTGAAGCTCAACCAACTCAAGAAGCTCAACACCATCCAAGACCAAGCAGCCGCTTGATTGGCCCCCCACCCACCACCTTCAACATTCACTCCCTCCACCACCGGCGCCCCCTGGCTGCAGTGTGTACCATCTACAAGATGCACTGTAGCAACTCACCAAGGCTTGTTCGACAGCACCTCCCAAACCCATGACTTCTTCCACCTAGAAGGACAAGGGCAGCAGGTGCATGGGAACACCATCACCTCCACGTTCCCCTCCCAGTCACACACCATCCTGACTTAGAAGTATATTACCGTTCCTTCATCGTCGCTGGGTCACAATCCTGGAACTCCCTCCCCAACAGCACTGTGGGAGCACCTTCACCACACGGACTGCAGCGGTTCAAGAAGGCGGCTCACCACCATCTTCTCAAGGGGCAATTAGGGATGGGCAATAAATGCCAGCCTGGCCAGGGACAGTGAAGAATATACCAATATTTCACAAAGATTCCTGGTACCTTTCCCCTGCAGAGGAGAAGAATCCCTTTCTGGACTTTTAAAATGGAAGGAAAAACTTCGGGACACAAATGAGTTTAAAGGGGCAGATGAGGCATGCAGGGGATAAAAGGGGATGCATTCATGGAGACCCCCCCCCCCCACTTCCAGTGTTTGGACTCATAGGAAAGGGAATTTATTTTGGAACTATCTACCAGAAAGTTTGAAATCCTAAAGTGCACATGGAAGAAACTACGAACTTTAATCGAATTTGGGATTTTTAAAAGGTGAATGTTGGGTCTGCAAGAAAAGGGGTGGGGTCAATCTCTAAAGGGCCAGTTTGGACATTGGAGCTAATCAAATTGTCTGGGAACTGTATACCCTCGAAACTTGCCCCGAGAAAACATTAGCATCTAAACAATGGACCATGGAAGAAACATTATCACCCCACCCAGAGAACCCAAATATTCCAGGACGAGAGCTCATCAACTTCGAAAAGCCTATTAACGCCAGATTAAAACCACTTAATCAAGTTTCAATTAGCTGGGCTGCAAAATCGAAACAAAGAGCTGGGCCAGATTTGGTGAGAGGAATGATGCCTTTTCGGGGTATATCTATTCCCAGTTTTACCAGGAAAAGACACAGACTCGAACACAGACACAGACACAAGCAGCCGGAGCTGGGGAGTGAAGAAATGGAGTAGTGAAGGAAACTACTTGAACTCATCAAGAACTGACCGAGCACGAGGCCCACGAAACGGAAGGTTGTCAGCAACCAAATTGACAACCACTCTACAATCTACTTCTGAACGACCCAACGGGGGAGAAATTACCAAAAAGGACTAACTGAAACTATTCCTAACCAAAGAAAGTGGGTACTTACCCCATACATCCAAAACGCAACTTACCGCATCAACGGGCGCACCCCAACCGAAGACTACGCAGTCCGAAGTCCTCTCCTCCGACCGGGGTACGGCTCACCTAGAAGGCCAAGTGCAGCGAACCCCAAAACCGCGATTCACCGGCAACTGCCAAAAGGGATTGGTGAGCATAGCCCCTGAACCCCCCAGAGCTATAACTTCATTAGTTAGGGGAATTGGGAGGGGGGAGGCTGGGATAACTTGTGTAAATGCATCTGCATTCTCCTCTTTACCCCATTTAAAGTTTAAGCTGTATTCTTTTCCCCACAGGCTGTATTTTGACATTTAATTTAATGTGTTGTATCCCTCAGTGTGTATTGGTATTACTATTCTGAGTGTGTTATTAAAGGTGTGCCTTTTACTTCTTTTTAAACACAATAAAGCCATACCTGCTTCCTACCTTGAAACCGATTGTCTGTCCAAGTCTGTCACAGTCCCTTCATAATTCCAGTGTCTAGAACTAACGGTGTGGGAGCGATTCGGAACCACTCATATAAGGTCAGAAGGGAAAGCTGACCCTCTGAAAACTACCCCTTACAACGCCCACAGCCCAGGAATGAATTAAAAAAAAATGAAATTGGAGTACGCTAGCAAATGGTTATCGTCCTGGGCCAACAACCCAGAGGGTGTGAGCGCTAAGTCCCGCCATGGCAAAAAACCTGGTCATTTGTGGGCTGGCAGCAGAAAGAAAATGACAGCTGGAAACGGCCTGAGAAAGTAACAAGTCACCAATATCCCTGTCAAGCTGACCGACCACACAGCAATCTGGAGGTCCTATGCGGCTGGCTCGCCGGCTTTGGAATGGAAAAACTGCATGAGTGGAAATTGGAATGGGCCATGCAGCCCATTAAAGGGGCTGCACACCCTCCAAAAAAATGAAAGGGAACATTGTCCATCACCACTACCTGGCTTGGCCGATGAGCGAATTAAGGGTGCCAGTTCTAGTTGGACGTATTCATCACATGACCTCCCGCCTTTAACTGCCACCACTGGTCTCCCGATATGCCCACCCTCTCAGCCCCCGCCTTCCCACGCCAACCAAAAAGCGAACAGACTCATCACCCAATTGGATGGTTCTTGACTGTCAGTCAAACAGCCTCATCTCCTATCTCCAATATTTTTACAACTAATAAACAAAAGTGTTCCAGGAAACTGAAAAAAAACATACCATTTTTTTACTATCCCTTGTGATGTTTCTCCCGGGTTCCCTCACAGCCGGAGGTTAGTCTTCAATTCCTGGGGACTCCATCACAGTTGCATAGCTCATTCTCGGGATGTGTGCTTCGCTGGCAAGGTCGGCATTTATTGCCCGTCCCTAATTTTCCTTGAGAAGATGGTGATAACTGATAAGCCATTTCAGAGGGCAGTTAAGAGTCAACCACATTGCTGTGGGACTGGAGTCACGTATCGGTCTGGCCGGGTAAGGATGGCAGATTTCCTTCTTGAAAGGACATTATTGAACCAGGAGGGTTAGCAACCCAAGTGTGACTCCAGCTCCTCACATGGCTGTCTCTTAATGACCACCGAAGTGGCTCAGCAATCCACTCAGCCAAGCAAGTCAATCAGGCATGACGCAAGAAGGGACATCACCAACTTATCAAGGCAATAAATATCGGCCTCGTTAGAGTCACCCATGTCCCGAAACAAATGTAGAAAAATTGTCGGTCATCTCTCCAGAGACCAAATAGCTGTACCTTTTTAATGTGCTCTTGATATGTCAATACTTCCTGCTCGATGTTTACAAACTAAGTCGCAACATTCAGCATCTGCTTTCTCAGAAAATACATCTTCCTGTGTGTTATGTAATGATGTGTGTATCGTCCCAGTACCGTAAATGTAATGTAAGCACTATGCCATGCCACAGAGGGCGCTGTGGTGGGAAACCTGGTAGTGCCTGCAACAAGGGCTATATAAGGCTGACCACCACACCTGAGAGGCACTCTGGAGCTGAACAATAAAAGACGAAGGTCACAGCAGTTAGATGTACACCAGACCGTGTGGAGTCAGTGATTTGTGTGCTACATACACCACACTGTGGAAGAAGCAGACCCCATTACAGCCGACTCAGGCTACACAGTCACTGGCCTACAGCAACATTCCTGTTACACGATCATTGGCCTACAGCAACATTCCTGTTACATTACCAAAAGGATTAAACTTCTGCAACTAAATGGAGAAAGCTACAACGATCAGAACATGCAACCCCAACTTGCATTTATATAGTGCCTTCAATGTAATAAAACATCCCAAGGGCTTCATTGGAGCATTACAAGACAAAATTTGACACCGAACAAAGTGATGAGATATTAGGACCAAAGCTCCTGCTAAGTTGAGTGATCTGGAAGTCCCATACAGGCCGCTCACCAGTGTTATATGGGAGAAACTGCATGAAACTCCACTTAAAGGACCGCGCATCATAAAAACCAAAGGAACATTGATTAGGACAATGCTTGGTCAAAGAAGTAGGTTTTAAGGAGCAATTTAAAAGGAGGAGAGAGAGGCGGGAGAGGTTTAGGGAAGGAGTTCCAGAGCTTTGGGCCCAGGCAGCTGAAAGCACGGCCGCCAATGGTGGAGCGATGAAAATCGAGGATGCGTAAGAGGCCAGAATTGGAGGAGCGCAGAGATCTCGGAGGACTGTAGGAGGTTACAAAACCTAAGGTATAGAATTCCAGTTACATGCAAAAACAACCTACAGAAATATTTGTTTTCTTACACATTATAAATATCATCTCCAGGAGATATTTTTGCTCCTTTCATGAAAGGTACCACAATTCAAGGACTGCCTGCATTTATACACAGTAATAAATCGGCACTTACAAGTTTGTGGACACTGAACTGAGAGGTAGTGGAACAGAAAGGAGACTCTTAAAAGGCAACGAGAGGTGAAAAGTGAAACAGGTTTAGTGGGGGGAGGGGAGTTCCACAGGTAGCAACCCCGACAGCATAGCACTCGCTCAGTAGTGCACTACAGTGTCCGCCGAGATGAATGCGCTACATAGACAAGCTGTTCTACTGTCCTATAGTTTCAGAATTGAAAGCACACTGTTCAGATACCGAAGATAAATGCACACAACTTCGAGAGGGAGCTTGAACGGTTCTCGACTGGGGCAGAGATCATATCATGCAGAAGGTAAGTGTTTTTACAGGTAACACTTGGTGCGTGAGATCTCCTGGACTGGTTTCGATCATATGGGGGGTCGGAGAGGAATTTTCAAGAGTATTTTATTCCCTTATTGGCCCTGGGCTTTATTTTCCAGTTTGTTGGTCTCTCCCAGGAGATGAGATGACTGCAGGGGAGGGAAGAATGTTTAGTTATGATGCTCCAGCCAGCAAGGTGTGGGGCAGACTTGATGGACCATGTTATATCTTCGGAGAGCGCACAACACACAACCTGTAAGATAGCTGCAGGTTCCGGAATGTTCTGACCTGCTGGTCAGGTGACCTGCTCTTTATTAAACAGCACTAGCTGCATTAACACAGGTGTCCACAGTGTGGAGCTACAGACATTAAAGACCAGTTGGTCTTTTCAAACTCCATAAATGTCGTATGTTGGTGTTTGTAACTCCGCTGCGAAATGGACTGCCAATGATGACAGCAAACTGTTGGTGCTCATTAGTTAAAAATCCGTCAACAGGCTCGGGATTATAAATCTTGTCGTTGATCCCAAAGTTGGCAAAAACTCAGCAAATTTTAAATTAAATTTAAAAAAAAGACAACTCACTTCATCCAGCCATCCGCTCTGTGAAGAAGTGTTCGATATTTTGCAATACACTCGTCTTTGAATAAGGACATTGCTTTCCAAGCATACAACCACATTTTCTGCCTGAAATGGAAAATGAGGAAATATCATTCTTAGATGTTAACACGTTCTAGTATAACAATAATGTTAGACACCAGTACTTTTTTTTAGGGTACATTAAAGCTGTGTGGTGTGCAGTTGAGGTGCAGTAAGCATCAATTGTGCAGTTTCCCAGATCCCAGCAGAACATAGAAACATAGAAACATAGAAAATGGGTGCAGGAGTAGGCCATTCGGCCCTTCGAGCCTGCACCACCATTCAATATGATCATGGCTGATCATGCAACTTCAGTACCCCATTCCTGCTTTCTCTCCATAGAAGAAGCTGGCCTGTATTCAGTGGGATGCAAATCATACCGTGAGTCTATGGGCCAGATTAACGTGTTCCTTTACACCATCATACTCTGCTGTAACTGCCATCGCGTGTGCCTTTGAAACAAAGCAAGGACATTCAGCTGTGACTGATCACAGAATATCATATCACGGAGCCCATGTGCTTGAAAAGGCATTATTGGTATTGCAGCCCTGGCTCGACTATTTTGTGGATAATTCACCTCCCCTGTACGGGTCATGTGGGAATTGCTGCTGATCACCAGCTCTCATTACTTTCATGGAAAAATATTGAAAAATAAAAGGAAGAAGTTAACGGTAATTCTCTGCAACGGTTTGGAGAGTTAAAAACAAAATGTAACAAAATTCAGGGAGCAACTTTCCTGTTCCTGGGTTTATTGTATCACCTTCGCAAAAACCTATCTGGTTCACTGATACCCTTTAGGGAGGGAAATCTGCCGCCCTTACCCAGTCTGGGTAAGAGAAGCTGATTCCAATGGCTGAGGGGTTGATAACCAGAGAACACAGTTTTAAGGTGATTGGTTCAGTTATTTCGGGAGAGTGTGTCTGCTCCTCGGGCAGACTCTGAAAGAAAGCTTATCGTGACTGGGTTCGGTATTATTGCAAATTTGTCTCCATTCTGAAGAAAATATAATTCTTTTCCTCAGAGTTCTTAGAACAAGTTCCGTTCCTTTCCATCCAAAATATTGCGCAATGTAGAAAATTCAGTGTCGATGGGGTTCGCCGATTGATTCGACTGTTCCGCTCAGCAAGTTCCCGGGGAGGAAGCGACTGTCGCCATCCTCCGCCTGCTCCACGACGACATGCAGGCCGTGATCCTTACCAACGGATCCATTACAGACCCAATCCACATCCAGACCGGGGTCAAACAGGTCTGTGTCATCGCCCCATCCCTCTTCTCAATCTGCCTCACTGTCAACAAGCTCCCCGCTGGAGTGGAACTAAACTACAGAACCAGTGGGAGCCTGTTCAACCTTCGCCGTCTCCAGACCAGGTCCAAGGTCACTCCAACCTCTGTCGTCGAGCTACAGTACGCGGACGACGCCTGCGTCTGCGCACATACAGAGGTTGCACTCCAGGATATAGTCGACGTGTTTACTGAGGCGTACGAAAGCATGGGCCTAACACTAAACATCCTTAAGACAAAGGTCCTCCACCAGCCTGTCCTCGCCGCACAGCACTGCCCTCCAGTCATCAAGATCCATGGCACGGCCAACGTGGACCACTTCCCATACATCGGGAGCATCTTGTCAACAAGAGCAGGAATTGATGATGAGATTCAACACTGCCTCCAGTGCACCAGTGCAGCCTTGAGGAAAAGAGTGTTTGAAGACCAGACCCTCAAATCTACCACCAAGCTCATGGTCAACAGGGCTATAGTAATACCGCCCTCCTGTATGACTCAGAGACATGTACCATGTACAGTAGATACCACAAGTCGCTGGAGATATATCACCAACGATGTCTCCGCAAGATCCTACAAATCCCCTGGGAGGACAGGTGCACCAACATCAGTGTCCTCGACCAGGTTAACATCCCCAGCATTGAAGCATTGACCACACTCGATCAGCTTCGCTGGGCAGGCCACAAAGTCCGCATGCCAGACACGAGATTCTCAAAGCAAGCGTTCTACTTGGAGCTCCTTCATGGCAAATGAGCCAAAGGTGGGCAGCGGAAATGTTACAAGGACACCCTCAAAGCCTCCCTGAAAAAGTGCGACATCCCCACTGACACCTGGGAGTCCCTGGCCAAAAACCATTCTAAGTGGAGATAGTGCATCCGGGAGGGCACTGAGCACCTCGAGTCTCATCGCTGAGAGCATGCAGAAATCAAGCGCAGACAGCGGAAAGACCGTGCGGCAAACCAGACTCCCCACCCCTTCCCTCAATAACTGTCTGTCCCACCTGAGACAGAGTCTGTGGCTCTCGTATTGGACTGTTCAGCCACCAAAGAACTCACTTCAGGAGTGGAAGCAAGTCTTCCTCGATTCTTAGGGACTGTCTATGATGATGATGATGAAGGTGAGGAAAAACTTGTTTACACAATGGGGTAGGAATTGACTTCTGCCCAAAACGTGGCGCACCCTCCGTTGTTTAAAGTTTTTTTCCACCACAACTCATGCGGTGCCGAGATTCAGTCGATATTCAGGACTTGGAAGGTTTTGTTTTGCTCAGGGCGGATGTCATGGCGGTTGAGGGGCAGAAGTGCCCTGGCAGTGGGTCCACTGCCCCGACCAGTCATCAGCACGACGCGGCCCGGCCAAACCCAGGGGCATAATTGTCAGGACGACCTGGCAGTTGGCTGATCAAAAAAATTAAAATGGCGGCTGCAGCAGTGCCCTCTCCCCTTCAAGGGCGGCTGAGCTCTCATGTTACTGAGTGTGTACAGACAGCAAAACCTGCCAAACTATAGAACTAGTCGGAACCTGTTCAACCTTCGTCGTCTCCAGATCAGATCCAAGACTGTCCCAACCTCTGTCGTCGAACTACAGTACACGGATGACGCTTGCGTCTGCGTACATTCAGAGGCTGAACTCCAAGTCATAGTCAACATCTTCACCGAGGCGTACGAAAGCATGGGCCTTACACTAAACATCCGTAAGACAAAGGTCCTCCACCAACCTGACCCCGCCTCACAGCACTGTCCCCCAGTCATCAAGATCCACGGCGCGGCCCTGGACAACGTGGACCATTCCCCATACCTCAGGAGCCTATTATCAGCAAGGGCAGACATCGAGGACAAGATCCAACACCGTCTCCAGTGTGCCAGCGCAGCCTTTGGCCGCCTGAGGAAGAGAGTGTTCGAAGACCAGGCCCTCGAAACTGGCACCAAGCTCATGGTCTACAGGGCTATAGTGATACTCATCTCCTGTATAGCTCAGAGACGTGGACCATATAAAGTAGACACATCAAACCGCTGGAGAAATACCACCAACGATGTCTCCGCAAGATCCTGCAAATCCCCTGTAAGGACAGACACACCAACATTAGCGTCCTCAATCAGGCCAACATCCCCAGCATCAAAGCACTGACCACACTCGATCAGCTCCGCTGGGCAGGGCCACATTGGTCACATGCCTGACACAAGACTCCCAAAGCAAGCGCTCTACTCAAAACTCCTACACGGCAAGCGAGCCCCAGGTGGGCAGAGGAAACGTTACAAGGACACCCTCAAAGCCTCCTTGATAAAATGCAACATCCCCACCGACACTTGGGAGTCCCTGGTCAAAGATCGCTCTCAGTGGAGGAAGAGCATCCGGGAGGGCGCTGAGCACCTCGAGTCTCATCGCCGAGAGCATGCAGAAACCAAGCGCAGGCAGCGGAAGGAGCGTGCAGCAAACCAGTCCCTGTCTGTCCCACCTGTGACAGAGACTGTAATTCCCGTATTGAATTATTCAATCATCGAAGAACTCACTTTTCGAGTGGAAGCAAGTCTTCCTCGATTTCGAGGGACTGCTTATGATGATGATAATGATAATGATTTAGTCAATCCTCTATCCATTCTAATATATTATCCCCAACCCCGTGAACTTTTATCTTGTACAGTAACCTTTTATGTGGCACCTTATCGAATGCCTTCTGGAAATCCACTGGTTCCCTTTACCCACCCTGCTCGTAACATCCTCAAAGAACTCCAGCAAATTTGTCAAACATGATTTCCATTTCATAAAACCATGCTGACTCTGCTTGATTGAATTTTGCTTTTCCAAATGTCCTGCTACTGCTTCTTTAATAATGGACTCCAGCATTTTCCCAACCACAGATGTTAAGCTAACTGGTCTAAAGTTTCCATATAGCACATATATGGATTTATCACATATTCTATTTATACCATATGCAGTTTTATACAATATGCTGAAAGGTTTTAAACGATGTGCAGGTTTTAAACGATGTGCACTGAGTTTTAAACAATCTGCCTAGTGCAATGCATTAGCACGATTTTTCACATGGTTTAGTTTCTCCGGCCTAATAATGCAAGTTTTAAACAAGAGTGCCCAGAGCTATAAACAATGTACAGGATGCACTGAGTCACAAACAGTATGCAGCGTGTGCACTGTTCCGTTAGGACGGGCGCCACTTAAACAGGTCCTGGCGAATCGAATATCATCATCAGCATCATAGGCAGTCCCTCGGAATAGATGTCCCTGGAAGCAATACGGTGGAGGAGGATTTCCTGGAGTGCATAAGGGATGGTTTTCTAGACCAATATGTTGAGGAACCAACTGGGAGGGAGGCCATCTTAGACTGGGTGTTGTGTAATGAGAGAGGATTAATTAGCAATCTCGTTGTGCGAGGCCCCTTGGGGAAGAGTGACCATAATATGGTGAAATTCTGCATTAGGATAGAGAATGAAAAAGTTAATTCAGAGACCATAGTCCAGAACTTAAAGAAGGGTAACTTTGAAGGTACGAGGCGTGAATTGGCTAGGATAGATTGGCGAATGATACTTAAGGGGTTGACAGTGGATGGGCAATGGCAGACATTTAGAGACTGCATGGATGAACTACAATAATTGTACATCCCTGTCTGGCGTAAAAATAAAAAAGGGAAGGTGGCTCAACTGTGGCTATCAAGGGAAATCAGGGATAGTATTAAAGCCAAGGAAGTGGCATACAAATTGGCCAGAAATAGCAGCGAACGCGGGGACTGGGAGAAATTTAGAACTCAGCAGAGGAGGACAAAGGGTTTGATTTGGGCAGGGAAAATAGAGTACGAGAGGAAGCTAGCAGGGAACATTAAGACGGACTGCAAAAGCTTCTATAAATATGTAAAGAGAAAAAGGTTAGTAAAGACAAACGTAGGTCCCCTGCAGTCAGAATCAGGGGAAGTCATAACGGGGAACAAAGAAATGCAGACCAATTGAACAAGTACTTTGGTTTGGTATTCACTAAGGAGGACAGAAACAACCTTCCAGGTATAAAAGGGGTCAGAGGGTCTAGTAAGGAGGAGGAACTGAGGGAAATCCTTATTAGTCGGGAAATTGTGTTGGGGAAATTGATGGGATTGAAGGCCGATAAATCACCAGGGCCTGATGGACTGCATCCCAGAGTACTTAAGGAGGTGGCCTTGGAAATAGCGCATGCATTGACAGTCATTTTCCAACATTCCATAGACTCTGGATCAGTTCCTATGGAGTGGAGGGTAGCCAATGTAACCCCACTTTTAAAAAAAGGAGGGAGAGAGAAAACAGGGAATTATAGACCGGTCATCCTGACATCGGTAGTGGGTAAAATGATGGAATCAATTATTAAGGATGTCATAGCAGCGCATTTGGAAAGAGGTGACATGATATGTCCAAGTCAGCATGGATTTATGAAAGGGAAATCATGCTTGACAAATCTTCTAGAATTTTTTGAGGATGTTTCCAGTAGAGTGGACAAGGGAGAACCAGTTGATGTGGTGTATTTGGACTTTCAGAAGGCTTTCAACAAGGTCCCACACAAGAGATTAGTGTGCAAAGTTAAAGCACATGGAATTAGGGGTAGTGTGCTGACGTGGATTGAGAACTGGTTGGCAGACAGGAAGCAAAGAGTAGGAGTAAATGGGTACTTTTCAGAATGGCAGGCAGTGACTCGTGGGGTACCGCAAGGTTCTGTGCTGGGGCCCCAGCTGTTTGCACTGTACATTAATGATTTAGATGAGGGGATTAAATGTAGTATCTCCAAATTTGCGGATGACACTAAGTTGGGTGGCAGTGTGAGCTGCGAGGAGGATGCTATGAGGCTGCAGAGTGACTTGGATAGGTTAGGTGAGTGGGCAAATGCATGGCAGATGAAGTATAATGTGGATAAATGTGAGGTTATCCACTTCGGTGGTAAAAACAGAGAGACAGACTATTATCTGAATGGTGACAGGTTAGGAAAAGGGGAGGTGCAACGAGACCTGGGTGTCATGGTACATCAGTCATTGAAGGTTGGCATGCAGGTACAGCAGGCGGTTAAGAAAGCAAATGATATGTTGTCCTTCATAGCGAGGGGATTTGAGTACAGGGGCAGGAAGTGTTATTACAGTTGTACAGGGCCTTGGTGAGGCCCTGTACAACTGTAATAACACTTCCTGCCCCTGTACTCAAATATATTCAAAAAGGAGTTAGATGTAGTCCTTACTACTAGGGGGATCAAGGTGTATGGCGAGAAAGCAGGAATGGGGTACTGAAGTTGCATGTTCAGCCATGAACTCATTGAATGGCGGTGCAGGCTCGAAGGGCAGAATGGCCTACTCCTACACCTATTTTCTATGTTTCTATTTTTCTATGTAAGACTTGCTTCCACTCTAAAAGTGAGTTCTCAGGTGACTGAACTGTCCAATACGGGAATTACAGTCTCTGTCACAGGTGGGACAGATAGTCGTTGAGGAAAGGGTGGGTGGGGAGTCTGGTTTGCCACACGTTCCTTCCGCTGTCTGCACTTGTCCTCCGCATGGTCTCTGTTAAGTTTATAATAAAGTAATGTAGCTGAGTACTGTAGACATGAGTAAGTGTGGCCTTAGCTCCTTTATTCAAACTCCAGAGTGTTGGTACAGCATGGGAGGTCTGATCATATGCATTGCTCCCAAAGGATGCTGGGATCCCTTGGGACTCCAACAGGTATGCCCTCTGGTGGCGGTATGATACAGGTTACATAGTGTTGCATATATAACATCACTCCCTCCCAAAGCCAATAGTCCACTTATTTACAGGGTAAGACGATCTAGGGCTTTTCGCTCCCTTGTCGATCATCTCGGTACAAATGCGGGTGTGGGTGAGTTGGTTGGTTCTTCACTGGGCTGCTGGGCAGCTGGCCTTGCTAGGCTGCTGGGGATGATGAGTTCAGCTTCGTGGTCAACCGTGATGTCAGTTGCCACTTGTGTGTATATTGGAGGGTCGAAGTTGGTGGTGTCCTCTTCGGGTTGCTCGTGGCTGTCTGTGAATCAAATGCTTTCTGCAAGTTATTCCATTAGCAAGTTTGATCTGAAACACCCTACTCCCTTCTTTGGCTATGACAATGCCAGCAAGCCATTTGGGACCATGTCCATAGTTGAGTACAAATACTGGATCATTGACCTCAATCTCGCGTGACAAGTTTGCGCGATCATGGCACACGCTTTGTTGATGCCGCCTGCCCTCACCGTGATCATGGAGACCAGGGTGGACAAGAGCGAGCCTTGTTTTGAGCACCCTTTTCATGAGCAGCTCGTCTGGGGTAACCCCATTGAGCTAGTGGGGTCTGGTGCGGTAGCTGAGCAGGACTTGGGACAGGCGGGTCTGCAGGGATCCTTCCAACACACGTTTCAAGCTTTGCTTGATGGTTTGGACTGCCCGTTCTGCCTGGCCGTTGGATGCGGGCTTGAACGGGGCAGATGTGACGTGCTTGATCCCATTGTGGGTCATGAATTCCTTGAATTCAGCTGGTGAAGCACGGCCCATTGTCGCTGACAAGGACATCAGGCAGGCCGTGCGTGGCAAACATGGCTCGTAGGTTTTCGATGGTGACAGTGGACATGCTTACAGACATTATTACACACTCAATCCATTTTGAAAAAGCATCCACAACAACCAAAAACATTTTGCCTAGAAACGGGCCAGCGAAGTCAATGTGGATCCTACACCACGGTTTGGAGGGCCATGACCACAAACTTAGCGGTGCCTCCCTGGGTGCATTGCTCAGTTGAGAGCAAGTGTTGCACTGGCGCACGCATGACTCCAAATCTGAGTCGATGCCGGGCCACCACACATGGGGTCTGGCTATAGCTTTCATCATTACTATGCCTGGGTGGGTGCTGTGTAGGTCGCGTATGAACGTTTCCCTGCCTTTCTTAGTCAAAACCACGCGATTGCCCCACAAAAGACAGTCCGCCTGTATGGACATTTCATCTTTGCGCCGCTGGAATGGCTTGATCTCTTCATGCATCTCCGCTGGGACGCTGGACCAGTTCCCATGGAGGACACAGTTTTTTACAAGGAACAATAAAGGATCCTGGCTGGTCCAGGTCCTGATCTGGCAGGCCGTAACGGGTGACTTTTCATTTTCAAATGCATCCATCACCAAGAGCAAGTCTGCAGGCTGTGCCATTTCCACCCCAGTGGTGGGCAATGGTAGCCGACTGAGAGCATCAGCGCAGTTCTCTGTGTCTGGTCTGTGGCGGATTACAGACAGCGTAAGCAGAGGCATTGGTATTAATCCCTTTGCTCTCTGAGATTAGCGATATGAACGGCTTATGGTCAGTTTCTAACACAAACTTGAGACCAAACAGATACTGGTGCATTTTTTTCACCCTGTAAACGCATGCCAGAGCTTATTTTTCAATCATGCTGTAGGCCCTTTCAGCCTTGGACAAACTCCTGAACACATAGGCGACCGGTTGCAATATTCCTGATTCGTTTGCTTGTTGTAACACACACCCGACCCCGTACGAAGAGGCATCGCAAGCTAGCACTAAACTGTTACATGGGTTGTACAGAACAAGCAGTTTGTTGGAACATAACAGATTTCTGGCTTTCTCAAAAGCAGCCTCTTGTGATTTCCCCCATTCCCAGTCATCTCCCTTGTGTAGCAACACATGTAGGGGTTCTAGCAAGGTGCTTAACCCGGGTAGGAAATTACTAAAATAGTTCAGGAACGACCGCAGCTCCGTCACATTCTGTGGTCTTGGTGCGTTCTTGATGGCCTCCGTCTTGGCGTCTGATGTCATCTGCCGCGATTCTTCTCCCTAAGAACTCGACCTCTGGTGCCAGGAAAACACACTTCGAGCGTTTCAACCTGAGTCCCATGCGATCTAGTCGACTTAGAACGTCTTCCAGGTTCTTCAAGTGTTCGATGGTGTCTCGACCTGTGACCAGTATGTCGTCCCGGAAAACCACGGTGTGCGGAACCGACTTTAGCAGGCTTTCCATGTTCATTGAAAAATTGCCGCGGCCGATCGGATCCCAAACGGGCATCTATTGTAGATGAACAGACCTTTGTGTGTGTTGATGCAGGTGAGGCCTTTCGAAGTTTCCGCCAGCTCCTGCTTCATGTAGGCCGAGGTCAGGTCCAACTTGGTGAACGTCTTTCCTCCAGCCAGGGTCGCGAATAAGTCGTCTGTCTTGGGTAGTGGGTACTGGTCCTGTAGCGAAAAACGGTTAATCGTTACTTTATAGTCCCCACAAATTCTGACCTTTGGGAACCAGAAAATCAGACTGGCCCACTCGTTGAACTCCACCGGCGCGATGATGCTTTCTCGCTGCAGCCTGTTCAGCTCAATTTCCACTTTCTCTCACATCATATATGGCACCACCCGTGCCTTGTGGTGGATGGGTCATGTACCGGGAACCAAGTGGATCTGCACCTTCGCCCCCGAGAAACTTCCAATGCCTGGCTCAAACAACGATGGGAACTTGTTCAGAACCTGGGCACATAAGGTGTTGTCGACGGACGAAAGTGCTCGGATGTCGACCCAGTTCCAGCAGATTTTTCCGAACAGTGTGGGGCCATCTCCTGGTACAATCCATAGTGGGAGTTTGTGTACTGCTCCAGGGAGTGCAGCGTAGGTTCACCAGACTGATTCCCGGGATGGCTGGACTGACATATGAGGAGAGACTGGATCGACTGGGCTTGTATTCGCTGGAGTTTAGAAGGATGAGAGGGGATCTCATAGAAACATATAAAATTCTGACGGGATTGGACAGGTTTATGCAGGTAGAATGTTCCCGATGTTGGGGAAGTCCAGAACCGGGGTCACAGTCTAAGGATAAAGGGTAAGCCATTTAGGACTGAGATGAGGAGAAACTTCTTCACTCAGAGAGTTGTTAGCCTGTGGAATTTCCTGCCACAGAGAGTTGTTGATGCCAGTTCATTGGATATAGTCAAGAGGGAGTTAGATATGGCCCTTACGGCTAAAGGGATCAAGGGGTATGGAAAGAAAGCAGGAAAGTGGTACTGAGGTGAATGATCAGCCATGATCTTATTGAATGGCGGTACAGGCTCGAAGGGCTGAATGGCCTACTCCTGCATTTATTTTCTATGTTTCCATGTTTCTATCATAAGAGACTTTTACTGTTGCGCTGCCAATTACAGGGATCAGCTCTTTAGTGTAAGTCCTTAGCTTGGTATGAATGGGGCTAAGCTTGGGCCTATGTGCCTTGTTGCACCACAGCCTGTCGAAGGCCTTTTTGCTCATGATAGACTGACTCGCATCCGTGTCCAGTTCCATGGATACCGTTCAGTTCGACTTTTAGCATGATCGGTGGATATTTCGTGGTGAAGGTGTGCACCCCGTACACTTCTGCCGCCTCGGTTTGAGTCTCTCGTTCAGCCTGATCCGCCATGAATCGATCCTCCTTTGCAATGTGGTGGTTTGCAGGGTTTTCAGCTCGTCTGCACATTCGCTGGAGGTGTCCCATTGTTCCACAGTCTTTGCACGCATAGTGTTTGAAGCGGCATTGATTGGCTCGATGATCACCTCCGCAGCGATGGACTCTGGGTCATCTGAGGTCGTGCAGCTGCAGGCGTGTACGTTCTGCCATATCCATTCCTGCCTGAAAACGACGTTACTTTGTGCACAGTACTTGCCGAAACATCTTTATGCTGCGAAATTTGTTTGGTGTTATCGCTGGTGGACATAAATGCCTGGGCTATCGTTATAGCTTTGCTCAGGTTCGGTGTTTCAACAGTCAACAGTTTGCGAAGGATAACCTCATGGCCAATGCCAAACACAAAAAAGTCTGTTAGCATTTGCTCCAGGAATCCATCGAATTTGCAATGTCCCGCAAAGCGCCTTAGTTCAGCGACGTAGCTCGCCACTTCCTGGCCTTCAGACCGTTGATGTGTGTAAAATCGATACCTTGCCATCAAAACGCTTTCCTTTGGATTTAGTTGCTGCCAGACCAGCGTACACAGTTCTTCATACGATTTGGTTGTTAGTTTCGCTGGAGCTAGAAGATTCTTCATGAGGCCATAGGTTGTTGCCCCACAGACGGTGAGGAGGATCGCCCTTCATTTGGCAGCGTTCTCGTCCCCTTCCGGCTCATTGGCCACGAAGTATTGGTCGAGTCTCTCCACGAAGGCCTCCCAATTGTCCCCTTCTGAGAATTTCTCCAGGATACCAAAAATTCTCTGCATTTTCGTGTGATTGTTCATTATCTTGTCGCCAGTTGTTAAGTTCATAATAAAGTAATGTAGCTGAGTACTGTAGACATGAGCAAATGTGACCTTAGCTCCTTTATTGATACTCCAGAGTGTTGGTACGGCATGGGAGGTCTGATTATATACAGTGCTCCCAAGAGATGCCGGGATCCCTTGGGACTCCAACAGGTATGCCCTCTGGTGGCTGTATGATACAGGTTACATAGGGTTGCATACATAACAGTCTCGGCGACGAGACTCGAGTTGCTCAGCGCCCTTCTGGATGCTCTTCCTCTACTTAGGGCAGACTTTGGCCAGGGACTCTCAGGTGTCAGTGGGGATGTTGCACTTTATTAGGGAGGCTTCGAGGGTGACCTTGAAACGTTTCCTCTGCCCACCTGGGGCTCGCTTGCCGTGTAGGAGTTCCAAGTAGAGCGCTTGCTTTGGGAGACTCGTGTCGATCATGCGGAGCTGCTCGAGTATGGTCAGTGCTTCAATGCTGGGGATGTTGGCCTGGCTGAGGACGCTAACGTTGGTGCATCTGTCCTCCCAGGGGATTTGCAGGATCGTGCGGAGACATCGTTGGTGGTATTATAAGGCATCAGTGACTCGGGCGACATCGGGGAAAATAGAGAAAGGCTACAACTAAAGGCACTTTATCTGAATTCATGAAGCATTCACAACAACAACAACATTTTGCATTTATATAACCCCTTTAAAGTAATAAACCATTCTAAGGCGCTTCACAGGAGTGTTTATCAAACAAAATTTGACTCCAGGCCATGTAAGGAGATATTAGGGCAGGAAAGGGTAGGTTTTAAGGAGCATCTTAAAGGTGGAAAGAGAGCTAGAGAGGCAGCAAGGTTGAAAGAGGGAGTTCCAGAGCTTGGGGCCCAGGCAGCTGAGGTCACAGCCATCAATGGTGGAGCGATTATAATCAGGGATGCTCAAGAGACCAGAATTAGAGGAGCGCAGACATCTCGGGTGGTTGTGGGACTGGAGGAGACGTTGGTGTGCGTGAGCACCGAGGCTGCAATTTTCCATCTTCAGACCCTGCAGAGATAGCTGTACGTTGAGCGCCCTCCTGGGTGGCATGCGCTGGCGACGTATTTCTTCCGCCAGCAGTACTGCCTCAATTGTGACACGCAGCTCCTGTTTGTAAACCTGGGGGGCGTCCAGACCGCCGTCCAGGGGCTGCCTGTCTTTTACCAGGAACTCATCAAGATCTGGAACAAAGTCGGCACCAAGTGCAATTCTCCCCCGTCTGGAGAAGCGGCTGTCCTTCGGGAGCTGCTGCTCAGGAATCCGTACCTCCACGACTGCGGTTTTAGGTAGCAGGCAGACGAGAGGGCTGTGTTTGGCAAGAGGACCAGGGTCAGGGACCTGCTCGATGGCGGAGGAGCGGACTGTATGACACCAGAGGAGTTGGCACAGCGCCTATCCTGAGCCGACGTCTGGCGCGCGGCTGATGCCATCGAGTCGTTAAAAACAGGGCTGGGACCTGACTCCGTTAAGTGTGTCGAGGAGGCTCAAGCACATGGGGAGATCCCGTCCGAACTGACACCAGTCCGGACGGAATTCCTCATCGGCGCCAAGCCCCGAAACCTCCCTCGGGAGCTGGCGCCTCACAACTTGAGCCGCCTCGAGGAAATCCCCTCCATGCCTTTCAGTTCTGAGCGGAGGGGTTTCCTGTACGGGCTGCTCCTGCACACTCTCCACCTTGCCATCCTCGTCTGCCGTCCGGACACGCCATGGCGTACCATCTTGCTGTCCGGAGGAGGCGGGGGTCCCCAATGGAGCGCACTCTATGCGGGAGTCCTCCCACTATTTATTGGGGACTTGGCCTGGAGGGTGGTGCACGGAGCAATCCCGGGAGATAAGTTTTTAAGTCGGTTCATGGGCTCCCAGGCCGCCTGCAATTTCTGCGGTCTGGAAGAGTCCGTGTTCCACGTTTTTACTGAATGTGCGAGGTTGCAGCTCCCTATTCCATTATTTGAAGGAGCTGCTCCTCAATTTCTGGTTGCAGTTCAGTCCCACACTCCTGATCTTTGGGCACCCTGTGCGGAGGGGAGCGGATAGGTCCGAGGGCCTCCTCGTAGGACTGCTCCTGGGCCTGGCCAAGGGGCCATCAGCTGGTCCAGGCAGCGGCCGGTCGAGGGGGTCATTCAGCCCGACTGCTTGTCTCTCTTCCACGGTTACATCCGAGCCAGGGTGTCCCTGGAGATGGATCATGCGGTGTCCACTGGTACGCTCGCGGCCTTCCGCGAGAGGTTGGCGCCGGAGGGACTGGAGTGCCTCATCACCCCGGCAACCAAATTTTAATTTGAACCATTTAATGTCTAAAGTTTAATTTGTTTATTTGTCAGTTTTGGTACTCATTTAATAAGGGGCCACTTGATTTATAGGTTAAACTAAAATAGTTGTGGGGGTGGAGGAGGTTTTCAGAGATAGGGAGTGGGGGTGGGGGGGTGGGGAGCGACGGGCCATAGGTAGATTTAAAAACAAGGATGAGAATTTTAAAATGGAGGCGTTGCTTAACCGGGAGTAAATGTAAGTCAGTGAGTGGGACTGGGTGCGAGTTAGGACACGGGGCACAGGGGGTGATGGGTGAGTGGGACTGGGTGCGAGTTAGGACACGGGGCAGCAGAGTTTTGGATCACACCTAGTTTACAAAATGGATGGATTAATAGCACGGATAGAAATAAATGAGTTTGATCTAATAGCCATTGCAGAGATGTGGTTACAGAGTGACCAAGGTTGGAAACTAAATATTCCAGGATGCTTGACATTGAGAAGAGATCGTCGAAATGGAAAAGGTGGGGGGAAGGGGCGGGGGGAGTCGGGGGCGGGGGGAGTTGGGGTGAGCGGGGGGAGGGGGGGGGGGCGCTGGCCCTGATAATAAAGTAGTAAAGGATGGGATAAAGACAGAAGAGAGAAAGAATCATGGCTCTGAAAATCTTGAAGGAGAATCAGTTTGGGAGAAACAGCGAGGGGAAGAACGTGCCGGTGAGAATAGTTTATAGGCCCCGAACAGTAACTGTTATGTCAGGTAGAGTATAAATCAGGAAGTCAGGGTAGATGCAGGAAGGATGTTTCCCCCGGGTTGGGGAGTCTAGAACCAAGGGTCACAGTCTCAGAATAAGGGATTGGCCATTTAGGACTGAGATGAGGAGGAATTTCTTCACTCAGAGGGTGGTGAATCTTTGGAATTCTCTGCCGCAGAGGGCTGTGGAGGCTCAGTCTTTGAGTATATTCAAGACAGAGATCGATAGATTTTAGATATTAAGGGAATCAAGGGATATTGGGATAGTGCAGGAAAGTGGAGTTGTGGTAGATGATCAGCCATGATCTTATTGGCAGAGCAGGCTCGAGGAGCCGAATGGCCGACTCCTGCTCCTAATTCTTATGTTCTTAAATCAGAGGTGCATGGAGCAAGATACAGTAATCATGGGGGACTTTATTCTTCATGGTTCGAGGATCGGCTAACCAACAGAAAACATAGAGTCAGGATAAATGGTTAATTCTTGGGTTTGCAATCAGTAACTAGTGGGGTGCTGCAGGGATCAGTGCTGGGACCTCAACTATTTACAATCTATTTTAACGACTTGGAGGAAGGGACTGAGTGTAACGTAGCCAAGTTTGCTGACGATACAAAGATGGGAGGAAAAGCAAAGTGTGAGAAGGACACAAAAAACCTGCAAAAGGACATAGACAGGCTAAGTGAGTGGGCAAAAATTTGGCAGATGGAGTATAATGTTGGAAAGTGTGAGGTCTTGCACTTTGGCAGAAAAAAAATCAAAGAGCAGTTATTATTTAAATGGAGAAAGATTGCAAAGTGCTGCAGTACAGCAGACCTGGGGGTACTTGTTCATGAAACACAAAAGGATAGTATGCAGGTACAGCAAGTGATCAGGAAGGCCAATGGTATCTCGGCCTTTATTGCAAAGGGGATGGAGTTTAAAAGCAGGGAAGTCTTGCTACAGTTATACAGGATATTGGTGAGGCCACACCTGGAATACTGCGTACAGTTTTGGTTTCCATATTTACGAAAGGATATATTTACTTTGGAGGCAGTTCAGAGAAGGTTCACTGGGTTGATTCCGGGGATGAGGGGGTTGACTTATGAGGAAAGGTTGAGTAGGTTGGGCCTATACACATTGGAGTTCAGAAGAATGAGAGGTGATCTTATCGAAACATATAAGATAATGAGGGGGTTCGACAAGGTGCATGCAGAGAGGATGTTTCCACACATAAAGGAAACTAAAACTAGGGGACATTGGACTAAATTTTCCACTTTTGGGCAGATCGCCCAAAAGTGGGTGTTATATTCAGCGTGGGCGGTAAATATGGGTTTTCAGATCGCCAGATTCTCGCCCATTTTCAAACGCCCTAGTTTCCATTTTATAAAATGGGCATTACCACGAGCGATCTGAAATGGGCGTTAGCGTTAAATCTCTCTGACCTTCTGCCGTAAAGTGTCGCCGTCCTTAGCAACGGCATGGCAACGCATGTTTCCCGTGATCCAGGAGATCAAGGGTCATCATTACATGCGTGTAAGAGGAGACAGAGAGAGAGGGAGCAGAGAGGGGGTGAAGGCATGTGTGGGTGTGGTGTGGCTGATTTGGGAGGAAAGAGGAAAAGTTTCGAGCTTAATACAAAATTGTGAGAAAAAAGTTAGCTGTTACCGGCCAGATATTGTCATGAATTTGGTGCCTATAATGGAGGGAGAGGAGGAGGTGACACAGCACGCTGGTGAGAGCAGTGAGCTGGGAGAGGATCAAATGGGAGGGCGAAAGAGAGCGAGGAGGTTCTCGGACGAGGCAAATACCTCCCTCTTGCAGGAGGTCGAGTCACGCTGGGGTCAATTGAACCAGGGAGGGCATGGGAAGCCCACCCCAAAAGGCCTACCAGAGGATATGGGCCAAGATAGCCGAGGTGGTCTCGTCGGCAATCAACGAGGTGCGTGAGGGCAACCAGTGCCGCAAGCGATGGAATGACCTTGTCGGATCCGCCAGAGTAAATCTTACATTTATTTACATGTACTTATATATTTATATAATTTGATTTGTAAGTGTCATGAGTGATTAAAATCAAATGTGAGGTCTTTCACTTTTACCGGGAATGTTGTTCTGAAAGCCTGCGGTCACGGTGTACGTCTTTCGGTAAAGAATGATAATTTTCATAATAATCATGATTACATCTGTCGGTTATGTGTTCTATCAGTCTCTGTGACAGTACCTAGCAATGATATCACGCAATGATCTCATGCCATGTCGCCCTGTTGTTACCTTTTACAGAAGAAGCTATCAAGGAATAGGGCCGAGCAGAGGCGAACAGATGGGAGCCACCAGTCATCATCGATCTCATCAACATCGAGGAGTGGGTGCTCGCACTCGTGGGGACCCAACCCTGGTCGGTTATGCAGGCAGCGGCAGAACCTGAAGTGATGCCACGTGAGTAAAGTTACACCATTACGTGATGTAAAGTCAATAGATGCCACACCCACTCATATCCGAACAATAATATATGATAGATGATTGCTAAAAGTGTCCTCTAAATAATGCTGGCCTCATGAGAATCATTGCAATGCAGAATGTGTTGATGGTCATGAAATGTGATGTCTGTGATTATTTTGATAGGGGTGGTGCTTTTGTCGTGCATATGCTGTGTGTAGCACTGGACTCACCTTGTCACCCTAGCACCCCCTTCTCCTCTAATAACCTCATTTATGTTTTGCTGCTCAGCCAGCAGTACGGCCCCAGGCAAGACCACAGAGGCCGGAAGGTGGGGGCCCGGGGCCAGACTCGCCGGAGGATTCTACATCTGGTACTGAGGAGCTCCAATTCTCGCCCTTCAATTTGCTGGGTCTGTTCTCCACAGATGAGAGTGCAGACTTCGAAGAACCTGCATCCCTATGTTCCAGAAGACATTCGATCCCAAGACCACCTAATCCTCCTGTGGCCATTCCCACCTCTACTCTGGAGGTACTGTGCCCAAGCACCTCGTCACAGGGCACCCCATTTGTCCCCAGGACGGCGCCGACCCCGCGGAGGTTTCGTGGACGAGGCAGGTCTGCTCCACAAGCGCCAGATGAGAGGGGCGACAAGGTAGAGTTGTCCAGGATGATTGTTGACATAGGTGACCAGATCCTACAGGCATTGGGGGCATATCCCGACAGCTGGCCAGCATCTCCGGCACTATGATGGAGTACGTTCCACGGATGGTGGAGGCCCTGGAGGCGATAGCCAGGAACACTGGTGGCACAGGCCTCCCACTGGTCCTGGAGCACGGCACTGAACCCCTTCGTACCGCATCCCCAGTACCAATGACAGATGAGAGCCAGGAACAAGATCTTGCTTCTGGATCGAAGAATGTTTCCATCTCGGTACCCACCGCTTCCGGATCTGTGCAACCACTGGCTCTGCCTTCATCCCCCTCAATGAGGCACCGCCTGAGGAGCTCTTTGGCCAGGCGGCATGGAGTGAGGAGGGGAAGGGGTAGAGGTGGGGAGAAGAAGGGGAAGGGGGAAGGAAAGTGAGGTGCATGTCCGCAGGTGATGGCTTTGTTATATTTCCATCTGATTGTATGCAATTTGTTGTAAGGTATGGGGGGAGGGGGCCACCCTGTTGGTTTGCATTTGTATTCTGTGTTGCTGGACATGTTGACCATTTGTTTGATGTCAATGTTCTAAAATGTGTGGTGGGGTGAGGTGGGGGTGGGGTGTTTTTGACCGTTATACTTATGATTTCAGATCAATGGTCGGATTAAATGTTTTTTATTTAACATAACATTATTGCGCATTGTCTCAGATAGCTGGACTGTTTCACACTGATGATTCTTTAATATGAAAGGGTATAATTAAACTTAACTTCAATCAACTTAAACTTTAAGTGGCACCAAGGTGATGCCCACCATTGATGTCTGAGCTGCACACACAGCAGTGTGTCAACTTTGTCAATAATAGCAACATTCTTTCAGGCAAAGCGCTCATTTCTGAGCTGCTGATGTAAGAGTCTTGCAGCTATGTAGCCACCATGGGTCCTTTCCTGCGGTCTGGAGGGGGCCATGGTCAGCCTGATTGTCTGGCCCTAGCTCAGCGTCCAGCCCCTCATCGTCCTCTTCCTCTCTCTCCTGAGGTGGACCATCAGTCCCTTCTAGCAATTCTTGCTCCCTCCTGATAGCCAGGTTGTGCAGCATGGAGCACACGACCACGAATTGAGCTACCTGATCAGGGTTGTATTGTAGCTCCCCTCCTGAGTGCTCCAGGCATCTCAAGTGCTGCTTAAGCACACTAATTGTTTTCTGGACCACATTGTGTGTGGCTCTGTGGCTCTCATTGTATCGCTTCTTAGCTTCGGTGTGGGTGTAATGCAGGGAAGGTGAGGGGGTCATCAGCCAGGTGGCAAGGCCATATCGTTTGTCACCAAGCTTCCAGCATTGACCTTGTGGCTGACTGGTAAACATGTCAGATACATCGCTTTCACGCAGGATGTGAACCTCATCGATGATGCCCGGAAATTTGGCATTCACTGCCATAATTATCTGGTCGTGGTCGACAACGAGCTGGACCATCAGGGAGTGAAATCCTTTTTGGTTGCGAAAAACCTCTGCGTCCTGAGAAGGTGCCCACATGGCGATGTGCGTACAGTGTAATGCTCCCTGCACCTTGGGGAAGTTAGCAATTTGGTAGAATCCTAGAGCCCTGTCAGTCTGAGCCTCCACCGTCATAGGGAAGCTGATAAAGTCCATCCTACATGCGTACAGGGCTTCAGCGACCTGTCTAATGCAGCAATGTGTGGCATGCTGAGATATAGCGCAAATGTCGACCATAACCAGATAATTATGGCAGTAGAACGACAGTGCCGCGGTGACCTTGACCTCGACGGACAGTGAGGTCCTGAAGGTGCTGGCAGGCTGCAGATCTCCCCCGATGAGCTGGCATATCTCACTGATAACCACTTTGTGGAAGCGCAGTCTCCGAAGGCAGGTGTTTTCAGATAAGTCACGGTAAGACCGCTTCTCCCTGTAAGTGCGTGGATGTATGGTCTGATCCTCCTCATCAGTCTGGCATGTCTTAGATTGGGCACATAATGATTCGATGTTGTGCCATTTGCACTCTGCAGCATCTGCATTGTAATCGATGCAGGCTGAGAAATGGCCCCATTCCAATAAAAGTATAATGCCGATTGTTCACATGCAATAAATTTCCTCACTAAGACACCTACAGTAAAATCCAATCAACCACATTATGATGAGATGTCTGTTCAGATGGTCACATCACCTTAAAAGACCTCCAGAGTACATCCAAACTCCCCGAAGTTGAAGCAGCCTTTTCAATGAAGCGACCTGCGATTTACAAAATGGCGTCCACACTGCTGTGATCAGTTCAGATCAGTTCAACTTTTTCACAGCGGTTTTTTCAACGAGCGAGATTGTGGGCGATATGTGTGCGAGGTGCTGAAAGTGAAGCTGGGCGATATACTGGCCGATCTTGGCCTCAGCTCCATTTCCCTGCCCGCTCCCCATAACCCTTCACTCCCTTATCGCTCAAAATGAGGTGTAACGCCCAGTTTTGGCAAATGTGATGTTTACGACATAAAAAAAGAGGGCAGTCGGTATTATTGAATCTCGGCGTTAATTACGTGCTGAAAGTAACGCTGGTCGATATTATGGGTGTTGTGTTCGCCCATTCTGATGATTACGCCCCAAATAAGTGGGCAAGCGGTATTAGTTTTTAAAGGCGTTACGTACATGCTGAAAGTAACGCCCGGCGATGTGACCGAGAAATGGGTGTGTTTCCATTTTGTGGCTAAATGGGTGATATCTGGGCGTTACACCTCATTTCAGTGTTAAAACGGACGTTAAGTGGGTGGTATGCATGCAAAAATAATAGAAAATCTAGCCCCATAGTCTCAGAATAAGGGGCCTCCCAATTAAAACTAAGTTAAGGAGGAATTTCTTCTCTCAGAGGGTTGTAAATCTGTGGAATTCTCTGCCCCAGAGAGCTGTGGAGGCTGGGTCATTGAATATATTTAAGGCGGAGATAGACAGATTTTTGAGCGATAAGGGAGTGAAGGGTTATGGGGAGCGGGCGGGGAAGTGGAGCTGAGGCCAAGTTCAGATCAGCCATGGTCTTATTGAATGGCGGAGCAGGCTCGAGGGGCCGAATGGCCGACTCCTGCTCCTATTTCTTATGTTCTTATGAACATATCAATGTTCTTACGCGGCTTGGTGTCAGATCGCATAACATTCCTGTGAAGCACCGTGGGACATTTCATTACGTTAAAGGCGCTATATAAATACAGGTTGTTGTCGAACACTGTGCCACCACCCCTGATGTGTCTCTATTAGCCTCCAAAACTCTGTCGTGTTAAGTTTCTAGATCTTCTGTCGGCCTCTCTGCTCCTTGGGAAGCAATGCCCCAAGTCTCCTCAACACTGGAGTTTCCCACGGCTGCCAACAATCACACAGAGCGACACAGAGTTGCAAAAGCTAAACCTCGTTTATTTATTTAAATCCACAATAATCCTGGGAATAATCAGTCACAAGCGTGAAGTATTGGTAACAGTGCAACTAAAGAGTCTCAGTCATAAGCACAGCAATAATTTACTGCAGCACAGGATCGTTGAGTGCCAATACAACATAATGACAATTAATTTCAGAGATTGCGCGTCGGCCACTGGGTCTTTCTCTCCCTCTCGTCGTGGATTTCATCCCCGCTGAAGAGACCCAAGCCCATAATCCAGGCCGACACTCCCCGGAGTCAGTACTGAGGGAGCGCCGCACTGTCGGAGGGGCAGTACTGAGGGAGCGCCGCACTGTCGGAGGGGCAGTGCTGAGGGAGCTCCGCACTGTCGGAGGGGCAGTACTGAGGGAGCTCCGCACTGTCGGAGGGGCAGTACTGAGGGAGTGCCGCACTGTCGGAGGGGCAGTACTGAGGGAGCTCCGCACTATCGGAGGGGCAGTACTGAGGGAGCTCCGCACTATCGGAGGGGCAATACTGAGGGAGCGCCGCACTGTCGGAGGGGCAATACTGAGGGAGCGCCGCACTGTCGGAGGGGCAGTACTGACGGAGCGCCGCACTGTCAGAGGGGCAGTGCTGAGGGAGCTCCGCACTATCGGAGGGGCAATACTGAGGGAACGCCGCACTGTCGGAGGGGCAGTACTGAGGGAACGCCGCACTGTCGGAGGGCAGTGCTGAGGGAGTGCCGCACTGTCGGAGGGGCAGTACTGAGGGAGCTCCGCACTGTCAGAGGGGCAGTGCTGAGGGAGCTCCGCACTATCGGAGGGGCAGTACTGAGGGAGTGCCGCACTGTCGGAGAGGCAGTGCTGAGGGAGTGATGCATTGTCGGAGGGGCAGTACTGAGGGAGCGCCGCACTGTTGGAGGGGCAGTACTGAGGGAGCGCCGCACTGTAGGAGGGGCAGTACTGATGGAGCGTCGCACTGTCGGAGGGGCAGTACTGAGGGAGCGCCGCACTGTCGGAGGGGCAGTACTGATGGAGCGCCGCACTGTCGGAGGGGCAGTACTGAGAGAGCTCCGCACTGTCAGAGGGGCAGTGCTGAGGGAGCTCCGCACTTTCGGAGGGGCAGTACTGAGGGAGTGCTGCACTGTCGGAGAGGCAGTACTGAGGGAGTGACGCACTATCGGAGGGGCAGTACTGAGGGAGTGCCGCACTGTCGGAGGGGCAGTACTGAGGGAGCTCCGCAATGTCGGAGGGGCAGTACTGAGGGAGTGACGCACTGTTGGAGGGGCAGTACTGAGGGAGTGCCGCACTGTCGGAGAGGCAGTACTGAGGGAGTGATGCACTGTCGGAGGGGCAGCACTGAGGGAGTGCTGCACTGTCAGAGGGGCAGTACTGAGGGAGCGCCGCATTGTCGGAGGGGCAGTACTGAGGGAGCGCCGCACTGTCGGAGGGGCAGTACTGAGGGAACGCCGCACTGTCGGAGGGCAGTGCTGAGGGAGCGCCGCACTGTCGGAGGGGCAGTACTGAGGGAGCTCCGCACTGTCAGAGGGGCAGTGCTGAGGGAGCTCCGCACTATCGGAGGGGCAGTACTGAGGGAGTGCCGCACTGTCGGAGAGGCAGTGCTGAGGGAGTGATGCATTTTCGGAGGGGCAGTACTGAGGGAGCGCCGCACTGTTGGAGGGGCAGTACTGAGGGAGCGCCGCACTGTAGGAGGGGCAGTACTGATGGAGCGCCGCACTGTCGGAGGGGCAGTACTGAGGGAGCGCCGCACTGTCGGAGGGGCAGTACTGATGGAGCGCCACACTGTCGGAGGGGCAGTACTGAGGGAGCTCCGCACTGTCAGAGGGGCAGTGCTGAGGGAGCTCCGCACTATCGGAGGGGCAGTACTGAGGGAGTGCTGCACTGTCGGAGAGGCAGTACTGAGGGAGTGACGCACTATCGGAGGGGCAGTACTGAGGGAGTGCCGCACTGTCGGAGAGGCAGTACTGAGGGAGTGACGCACTGTCGGAGGGGCAGTACTGAGGGAGCTCCGCACTGTCGGAGGGGCAGTACTGAGGGAGTGACGCACTGTTGGAGGGGCAGTACTGAGGGAGTGCCGCACTGTCGGAGAGGCAGTACTGAGGGAGTGATGCACTGTCGGAGGGGCAGCACTGAGGGAGTGCTGCACTGTCAGAGGGGCAGTACTGAGGGAGCGCCGCATTGTCGGAGGGGCAGTACTGAGGGAGGGCCGCATTGTCGGAGGGGCAGTACTGAGGGAGCGCCGCACTGTCGGAGGGGCAGTACTGAGGGAACGCCGCACTGTCGGAGGGCAGTGCTGAGGGAGCGCCGCACTGTCGGAGGGGCAGTACTGAGGGAGCTCCGCACTGTCAGAGGGGCAGTGCTGAGGGAGCTCCGCACTATCGGAGGGGCAGTACTGAGGGAGTGCCGCACTGTCGGAGAGGCAGTGCTGAGGGAGTGATGCACTTTCGGAGGGGCAGTACTGAGGGAGCGCCGCACTGTTGGAGGGGCAGTACTGAGGGAGCGCCGCACTGTAGGAGGGGCAGTACTGATGGAGCGCCGCACTGTCGGAGGGGCAGTACTGAGGGAGCGCCGCACTGTCGGAGGGGCAGTACTGATGGAGCGCCACACTGTCGGAGGGGCAGTACTGAGGGAGCTCCGCACTGTCAGAGGGGCAGTGCTGAGGGAGCTCCGCACTATCGGAGGGGCAGTACTGAGGGAGTGCTGCACTGTCGGAGAGGCAGTACTGAGGGAGTGACGCACTATCGGAGGGGCAGTACTGAGGGAGTGCCGCACTGTCGGAGAGGCAGTACTGAGGGAGTGACGCACTGTCGGAGGGGCAGTACTGAGGGAGCTCCGCACTGTCGGAGGGGCAGTACTGAGGGAGTGACGCACTGTTGGAGGGGCAGTACTGAGGGAGTGCCGCACTGTCGGAGAGGCAGTACTGAGGGAGTGATGCACTGTCGGAGGGGCAGCACTGAGGGAGTGCTGCACTGTCAGAGGGGCAGTACTGAGGGAGCGCCGCATTGTCGGAGGGGCAGTACTGAGGGAGGGCCGCACTGTCGGAGGGGCAGTACTGAGGGAGCGCCGCACTGTCGGAGGGGGAGTACTGAGGGAGCTCCGCACTGTCGGAGGGGCAGTACTGAGGGAGTGACGCACTGTTGGAGGGGCAGTACTGAGGGAGCGCCGCACTGTCGGAGGGGCAGTACTGAGGGAGCGCCGCACTGTCGGAGGGGCAGCACTGAGGGAACGCCGCACTATCAGAGGTGGTGGCTTTTGGCTGAGACATTAAACCGAGGCCCTGTCTGTCCTCTCGGGTGAATGTTAAGGATCCCACGGCCACGATTTAAAGAAGAGCAGCATGGTAATCGAAGAAAAATGTTGTCTCAAGCGTGACTAGAGACTGGGAGTAAACAAGATGAATGAGCAGATAATGTGCTTTATTTGAGATGTATGCACATAGTGGGGCCTTTAATAAGATCCGGACAGGAACAACAATCCGCAGAAGCAGCGACATATCTCGAACCTCCTCTTATTAAGGAAAGCAAGCCAATGGGTGCCAAGCACAAAGGAAGTATAGAGTACAAAATCAAGGAAGTTATGATGATCCTGTATAAAACACTGGTTCGGCCCCAACTCGAGCACCGTGTCCAGTTCTGGGCACCGTACTTTAGGAAGGATGTGAAGGCCTTAGAGAGGGAACAGAAAAGATTTCCGAGAATGGTTCCAGGGATGAGGGTCTTCAGTGACGTGGATAGACTGGAGAAGCTGGGGTTGTTCTCCTTGGAGCAGAGAAGGTTGAGTGGAGATTTGATCGAGTTGTTCAAAATCATGGGTCTGGACAGAGTAGGTAGAGAGAAACTGTTCCCATTGGTGGAAGGGTCGGGAACCAGAGGACACAGATTTAAGGCGATTGGCAAAAGAACCAAAGGCGACATGAGGAAAAACTTTTTTACGCAGCGAGTGGTTCGGATCGGGAATGCAGATGTGGTGTGGTGTATTGGGACATTTGGAAAAGCATGATTCAATCAAGCAGAGTCAGCATGGTTTTATGAAAGGGAAATCAGGTTTAACAAATTTTCTGGAGTTCTTTGAGGATGTAACGAACAGGGTGGATAAAGGGGAACCAGTGGATGTGGTGTATTTGGATTTCCAGAAGGCATTTGACAAGGTGCCACATAAAAAGTTACTGCACAAGATAAAAGTTCACGGGGTTGGGGGTAATATATTAGCATGGATAGAGGATTGGTTAACTAACAGAAAACAGAGAGTCAGGATAAATGGGTAATTTCCCGGTTGGCAAACAGTGCTGCAGGGATTGAGGCTGGGGCCTCAACTTTTTACAATATATATATTAATGATTGGAAGAAGGGACCGAGTGTAATGTAGCCAAGTTTGCTGACGATACAAAGATGGGAGGGAAAGCAATGTGTGAGGAGGACACAAAAAATCTACAAAGGGACAGAGACAGGCTAAGTGAGTGGGCAAAAATTTGGCAGATGGAGTATAATGTGAGAAAATGTAAAGTTATCCACTTTGGCAGAAAAAATAGAAAAGCAAATTATAATTTAAATGGAGAAAAATTGCAAAGTGCTGCAGTACAGAGGGACCTGGGGGTCCTTGTGCATGAAACACAAAAGTTAGTATGCAGGTACAGCAAGTGATCAGGAAGGCAAATGGTATGTTGGTCTTTATTGAAAGGGGGATGGAATATAAAAGCAGAGAAGTCCTGCTACATCTGTACAGGGCATTGGTAAGGCCACACCTGGAGTACTGCGTACAGTTTTGATCTCCGTATTTAAGGAAGGATCATCATAGGCAGTCCCTTGGAATCGAGGAAGACTTTCTTCCACTCCTAAAGTGAGTTCTTTGGTGAGTCCAACATGAGAGCCACAGACCCTGTCACAAGTGGGACAGATATTCGTCGGGGGAAGGGGTGGGTGGGACTGATTTACCACACGCTCTTTCCGCTGCCTGTGCCTGACCTCTTCACGCTCACAGCATTGAGATTCGAAGAGCTCAACGCCCTCCGGGATGCACTTCCTCCACTTAGTGCGGTCTTTGGCCAGGGTCTCCCAGGTGTCAGTGGGGATGTCGCACTTTATCAGGGAGGCTTTAAGGGTGTCCTTGCAATGTTTCTACTGCCCACCTTTGGCTCAGTTCCAATGAAGGAGCTCCGCATAGAGCAATTGCTTAGGAAGTCTCATATCTGGCATGCGAACAATGTGGCCCGCTCAGCGAAGCTGATCGAGTGTGGTTAGTGCTTCAATGCTGGGGATGTTAGCCTGGGCGCGGATGCTGATGTTGGTGCGCCTGTCCTCCCAGGGGATTTGTAGGATCTTGCGGAGACATCGTTGGTAATATACCTCCAACGACTTGAGGTGTCTACTGTACATGATCCATGCCCCTGAGCCTTACAGGAGGGCAGGTACTACTACAGCCCTGTAGACCATGAGTTTGGTGGTAGATTTGAGGGCCTGGTCTTCGAACACTCTTTTCCTCAGGTGGCCGAAGGCTGCACTGGCGCACTGGAGGTGATGTTGAGTCTCCGCATCAATGTCTGCCGTTGTTGACAAGAGGCTCCCGAGGTATGGGAAGTGGTCCACGTTATGGATGGCTGTGCCGTGGATCTTGATGACTGGGGGGCAGTGCTGTGCGGCGAGGACAGGCTGGTGGAGGACCTTTGTCTTACGGATGTTTAGTGTAAGGCCCATGCTTTCATCTGCCTCAGTAAATACATCGACTATATCCTGGAGTTCAACCTCAGAATGTGCACAGACGCAGGCGTCGTCCGCGTACTGCAGCTCAACGACAGAGGTTGGGGTGATCTTGGACCTGGCCTGGAGACGGCGAAGGTTGAACAGCTTCCCACTGGTTCTGTAGTTTAGTTCCACTCCAGCGGGGAGCTTGTTGACTGTGAGGTGGAGCATTGCAGCGAGGAAGATTGAGAAGAGGGTTGGAGCAATGACACAGCCCTGTTTGACCCCGGTCCAGACATGGATTGGGTCTGTGATGGATCTGCTGTTAAGGATCACGGCCTGCATGTCATCGTGAAGCAGGCGCAGGATATTGACAAACTTTTGGGGGCACACGAAATGGAAGAGGACGCTCCATAGACCCTCATGGTCGACAGTGTCAAAGGCCTTTGTAAGATTGAATATACTTGCATTGGAGGCTGTTCAGAGAAGGTTCACTAGGTTGATTTGGGAGATGAGGGGGTTGACTTATGAAGATAGGTTGAGTAGGTTGGGTCTATACACATTGGAGTTCAGAAAAATGAGAGGTGATCTTATTGAAACATATAAGATAATGAGGGGGCTCGACAAGGTGGATGCAGAGAGGATATTTCCACTTATAGGGGAAACTAAAACTAGGGGACATAGTCTCAGAATAAGGGGCTGCCCATTTAAAACTGAGATGAGGAGGAATTTCTTCTCTCAGAGGGTTGTAAATCTGTGGAATTCGCTGCTGCAGAGAGCTGTGGAGGCTGGGTCATTGAATATATTTAAGGCGGAGATAGACAGATTTTTGAGCAATAAGGGAATAAAGGGTTATGGGGAGCGGGCAGGGAAGTGGAGCTGAGTCCATGATCGGATCAGCCATGATCTTATTAAATGGTGGAGCAGGCTCGAGGGGCCGAATGGCCGACTCCTGCTCTTATTTCTTATGTTCTTATGATCTTATGTGCTGCCTGAAAGGTTGGTGGAGGCAGACTCAATCGTGGCTTTCAAAAGGGAGTTGGATAAGTAGCTGAAGGAAATATTTGCAAGGCTATCGGGAAATGGTGGGGTGGGAGGCAGGGGGGGGGGGGGTTGTGGGACTGGCTGAGGGTCAGCACGTTCTCGACGGGCTGAATGACCTTCTTCCGTGCTGTGCCCGTTCTATGAAACGCGTGGAACATTAGCGTGGCGGTGGATGAGAGACATGGGCAAAGGGAATGGTGCTGGGGAGGTATTTGAGAGCGAAGGGAGATGGCAAGGCAGAGGGGAAAGACCAGAGTGAGCAGTTACAGAATGCAGTGTCTGTTGGTCGAGACAGCACCTGTGCTTGCAGGTTATCCTCAATAAGACTGTTCCTGAGCCAACAGTGCTGCGAGATTGACGAACCTCTGCTCTACACATTGTGCCGTCAGGCGGGCATCAGAATCGTGGTCCCAGCAATCCCTGATGGTTTCCAAGACGCACTGTGAATCAAAGCCCAGAGCCCAGTCACTGACAGTTCATTCACAGCAGGCCACAAGTCAAACACTCCAGGAATACATTAAATGGTAGGACACTGAGAAGTGTAGGGGAACAGCGGGACCTTGGAGTGCATGTCCACAGATCCCTGAAGGTAGCAGACCAGGTAGATAAGGTGGTTAAGAAGGCGTTCGGTATATTTGCCTTTATTAGTTGAGGCATGGAATACAAGAGCAGGGACGTTATGCTTAAACTATATAAAACACTAGTTAGGCCACAGCTGGAGTACTGTGTGCAATTCTGGTCACCACATTACAGGAAAGATGTGATTGCACTGGAGAGGGTACAGAGGAGATTTACCAGGATGTTGCCAGGACTGGAGAATTTTAACTGTGAGGAAAGATTGGAGATGCTGGGTCTGTTTTTCTTTGAAACAGAGGAGGCTGAAGGGAGACTTTGAGGTGTATAAAATTATGAGGGGCCTGGATAGAGTGGATAGGAAGGACCTATTTCCCTGAGCAGAGTGGTCAACAACCAGGGGACATAGATTTAAAGTAATTGGGGGGAGGTTTAGAGGGGATTTGAGTGGAAATGTCTTCACCCAGAGGTTGGTGGGGGTCTGGAACTCACTGCCTGAAAGGGTGGTAGAGGCAGAAACCCCCACCACATTTAAAAAGTACTTGGATGTGCACCTGATGGCTTGCATCCTAGTGTCTTAAGAGAAGTAGCGACAGGGATTGTGGATGCATTGGTTGTAATTTACCAAAATTCCCTGGATTCTGAGGAGGTCCCAGCAGATTGGAAAACTGCAAATATAATGCCCCTATTTAAAAAAGGAGGCAGACAAAAAGCAGGAAACTATAGACCAGTTAGCCTAACATCTGTGGTTGGGAAAATGTTGGAGTCCATTATTAAAGAAGAAGTAGCAGGACATTTGGAAAAGCAAAATTCGGTCATGCAGAGTCAGCATGGATTTATGAAGGGGAAGTCATGTTTGACAAATTTGCTGGAATTCTTTGAGGATGTAACGAACAGGGTGGATAAAGGGGAACCAGTGGATGTGGTGTATTTAGACTTCCAGAGGCATTTGACAATGTAAAAGTTCACGGGGTTGGGGGTAATATATTAGCATGGATAGAGGATTGGCTAACGAACAGAAAATAGAGATTCGAGATAAATGGCTCATTCTCGGGTTGGCAACCAGTAACTAGTTGGGTGCCGCAGGGATCAATGCTGGGGCCCCAACTATTTACAATCTATATTAACGACTTGGAAGAAGGGACTGAGTGTAACGTAGCCAAGTTTGCTGATGATACAAAGGTGGGAGGAAAAGCAATGTGTGATGAGGACACAAAAAATCTGCAAAAGGACATAGACAGACTAAGTGAGTGGGCAAAAATTTCGCAGATGGAGTATAATGTTGGAAAGTGTGAGGTTATGCACTTTGGCAGAAAAAAAATCAAAGAGTAAGTTATTATTTAAATGGAGAAAGATTGCAAAGTGCTGCAGTACAGCGGGACCTGGGGGTACTTGCGCATGAAACACAAAAGGTTAGTATGCAGGTACAGCAAGTGATCAGGAAAGCCAATGGAATCTCGGCCTTTATTGCAAAGGGGATGGAGTATAAAAGCAGGGAAGTCTTGCTACAGCTATACAGGGTATTGGTGAGGCCACACCTGGAATACTGCTACAGTTTTGGTTTCCATATTTACAAAAGGATATACTCGCTTTGGAGGCAGTTCAGAGAAGGTTCACTGGGTTGATTCCGGGGATGAGGGGATTGACTTATGAGGAAAGGTTGAGGAGGTTGGACCTCTACTCATTGGAATTCAGAAGAATGAGATATGATCTTATCGAAACGTATAAGATTATGAGGGGGTTTGGCAAGGTGGATGCAGAGAGGATGTTTCCACTGATGGGGGAGACTAGAACTAGGGGGCATGATCTTAGAATAAGGGGCCACCCGTTTAAAACAGAGATGAGGAGAAATTTCTTCTCTCAGAGGGTTGTAAATCTGTGGAATTCGCTGCCTCAGAGAGCTGTGGCAGCTGGGCCATTGAATAAATTTAAGACAGAGATAAACAGTTTCTTAACTGATAAGGGGGTAAGGGGTTATGGGGAGCGGGCGGGGAAGTGGAGCTGAGTCCATGATCAGATCAGCCATGATCTTATTGAATGGCAGAACAGGCTCGAGGGGCCATAGGTTCTACTCCTGCTCCGATTTCTTATGTTCTTATATTCTTATGTTCTTGAAGTGCCATAATATACAGGGCTACGGACCAAGAGCTCGAAAGTGGGATTAGGCTAGGTGGCTCTTTTTCGGCCGGCGCGGACACGATGGGCCGAATGGCCTCCTTCCGTGCTGTAAATATCTGTGAGTCTATGATTCTATGAACAATTAACTGACCAGATTACACTCAAAAGGCAAAGATATCTGAGAAATGTCTTTATCTGAGAAAGGATAAACTTTGTCTCAGAGAGGCTGCAGCGAAGGTTCACTCGATTCGTGGAATGGAACTAAAATGGTGAGGAACTATTAACTGTTGGTGCTCAGAGAGATTTGCGGGTCCTTGTACAGTAAACACAGAAAGTGAGTGTGCAGGTACAGCAAGCAATAAGGAAGGCAAATGGCATGTAGTCCTTTATTGCAAGGGGGTTGGAGTATAAGAGTAAGGAAGCCTTGTTACAATTGTACAGGGCCCTGGTGTGACCACACCTGGAGTACTGTGCACAGTTTGGGTCTCCTTATCGAAGGAAGGATATACTTGCCTTGGAGGTGGCACAACGGAGGTTCACTAGATTGATTTCTGGGGTGAGAGGGATGTCCTATAATGAGAGATTGTGTAGAATGGGCCGATACTCTCTGGAGAAGAATGAGGTGATCTCATTGAAACGTACAACATTCTGAGGGGGATTGACAGGGTAGATGCAGGGAGGATGTTTCCACCTGGGCTGGGGAGTCTAGAACTAGGGGTCACAGTCTCAGGATAAGGGGTCGGCCATTTAGGACTGAGATGAGGAGGAATTTCTTCACTCAGTGGGTGGTGAATCTTTGGAATTCTCTGCCCCAGAGGGCTGTGGAGGCTCGGTTGTTGAGTATATTCAAGGCTCAGATCGATAGATTTTTGGACTCTATGGGAATCAAGGGATATGGAGATCGGGCGGGAAAGTGGAGTTGAGGTCGAGGTTGAGATCAGCCGTGATCTCATTGAATGACAGAGCAGGCTCGAGGGGACGAATGGTTCCCTCCTATTTCTCATCTACTTGCTGCCCCTTGGTGACATCATCCCAAAACGGCGTCAGTTTGCACATGTACGCTGATAACATCCAGCTCTATCTCACTACCACTTCTCTCAACCCCTCCATGGTCTCTAAATTGTCAGACTGCTTGTCCAACATCCAGTGTGAACATTCTGTGAATACTCAGGTCCGCAACACTGTGAATACTCCCCCTGTACTGAGAATACTCCCCCGCACTGCAAATACTCCCCCCGCACTGCAAATACTCCCCCTGTACTGCGAATACTCCCCCCGCACTGCAAATACTCCCCCCGCACTGCAAATACTCCCCCCGCACTGCAAATACTCCCCCCGCACTGTCAGTACTCCTCCCGCACTGCGAATACTCCCCTGCACTGTCAGTACTCCCCCCGCACTGCGAATACTCCCCCACACTGTGAATACTCCCCCCACACTATGAATACTCCCCCCGCACTGTGAATACTCCCCCCACACTGTGAATACTCCCCCCACACTATGAATACTCGCTCTGCACTGCGAATACTCCCCACGCACTGCAAATACTCCTCCACACTATGAATACTCCCCCCACACTATGAATACTCCCCCCGCACTGTGAATACTCCCCCCACACTATGAATACACGCCCCGCACTGCGAATACTCCCCCCACACTATGAATACTCCCCCCACACTATGAATACTCGCCCCGCACTGTTAATACCCGGGTCCACAATTGACCAGAAACTTAACTGAACCAGCCACATAAATACTGTGGCTACAAGAGCAGGTCAGAGGCTGGGTATTCTGTGGCAAGTGTCTCACCTCCTGACTCCCCAAAGCCTTTCTACCATCTACAAGACACAAGTCAGGAGTGTGATGGAATACTCTCCACTTGCCTGGATGAGTGCAGCTCCAACAACACTCAAGAAGCTCAACATCATCCAGGACAAAGCAGCCACTTGATTAGCCCCCCATCCACCACCTTCAACATTCACTCCCTCCACCACCGGCGCCCCCTGGCTGCAGTGTGCACCGTCTACAAGATGCACTGCAGCAACTCACCAAGGCTTCTTTGGTAGCACCTCCCAAACCCCCGACCTCTACCACCTAGAAGGACAAGGGCAGCAGGAGCATGGGAACACCACCACCTCCACGTTCCCCTCCCAGTCACACACCATCCTGACTTGGAAATATATCGGCCGTTCCTTCATCGTCGCTGGGTCACAATCCTGGAACTCCCTCCCTAACAGCACTGTGGGAGCACCTTCACCACACGGACTGCAGCGGTTCAAGAAGGCGGCTCACCACCACCTTCTCAAGGGGCAATTAGGGATGGGCAATAAATGCCGGCCTTGCCAGTGATGCCCACATCCCAGGAACGAATATTATAGCTAATGAGGATTAAGCCCGGCGTTTGTTGAGAGTTAGTTATTTTGGGCGGGGGGGAGAGGGGTAGACAAATTCTGGGTTACAGATACTGGTCTGGACAAGATAATTGTCAACATAAGAACATAAGAAATAGAAGCAGGAGTCGGCCATTCAGCCCCTCGAGCCTTCTCCGCCATTTAATACGATCATGGCTGATCTGATCTTGGGCTCAGCTCTACTTCCTGCCCCCTCCCCATAACCCCTTAAATATGTTGCAGGGTGATAGATTTAGTGGAGGCTATTCACAAACCATGTTGGATTCCTTCCATTTTGGCGGGAATGTGGGTCTTTGTCGCCGTTTTGACACCATGGTCACCATCTGTTGAAACGTCGGATTGCGGCCAATTTCGGCTTCAAATGCAGCCTGAAAATCCGGCGTGGCACCACCTGGAAAACACCAAACACGCTGTGCCATTAACGAGGGATCTGGCAGCAGAGAGGTGGGAGCTCGGGGGGAGAGATCGTGGGGGGAGATCGTGGGGGGAGATCGTGGGAGAAATCGGGGGGGGAGATTGGGGGGGAGAACGGGGGGGAGATCAGGGGGGAGGGGAAATCGGGGGGAAGTTCGGGGGGAGATTGGGGGGGGGAGATTGGGGGGAAGATCGGGGGGGAGATCGGGGGGGAGATCGAGGGGGAGGGGAGATCGGGGGGAAGTTCGGGGGAGAGATTGGGGGGGGAGATTGGGGGGGGTGATCGGCGGGAAGATCACGGGGGAGATCAGGGGGGGAGATCGGGGTGTGAGTTCCGGGAGGGGAGGGGAGATCAGGGGGGAAGTTCGGGGGGGAGATTGGGGGGGGGCGATTGTGGGGGGAGATCGGGGGGGAGGGGAGATCGGTGGGGAGATCGGGGGGAGATCGGGGGGGGGGGAGAGAAGATCGGGGGGGAGATCGGGTGGGAGATCGGGGAGGAGATCGGGGGGGAGATCGGGGGGAGATCGGGGGGGGAGGGGAGATCGGGGGGAGATCGGAGGGGAGATCGGGGGGAGGGGAGATCAGGGGGGAGATTGGGGGGGAGGGGAGATCGGGGGGGGAGTTCGGGGGGAGGGGAGATCCGGGGGGGAGATCGGGGGGTAGATTGGGGGGGGGAGATTGGGGTGAGGGGACATCGGGGGGGGGAGATTGGGAGTGAGATCGGGGGGGAGGGGAGATCGGGGGGGAGATCGGGGGGGAGGGGAGATCAGGAGGGGAGATTGGGGGTGAGATCGGGGGGGAGATCGGTGGTGGGGGGAGATCGGGGGTGAGAGGAGATTGGAGGTGAGATCGGGGGGAAGGGGAGATTGGGGGTGGGGAATATCGGGGGGGAGATCGGGGTGGGAGATCAGGGGGGGAGATCATTGGGGGAGATCGGGGGGGAGATCGCGGGGGAGGGGAGATTGGGGGGGGAATATCGGGGGAGAGCTCGGGGGGGTGATCGGGGGGAGATCGGGGGGAGATCAGGCGGGGAGATCGGGGGGGGGAGATTGGGGGGGAGATCGGGGGGCTGAGAGATCGGAAGGGGGGAGATCCGGGGGAGATCGGGGGGGGGGGAGATCGCGGGGGAGATCGTGGGGGGAGATCATGGGGGAGATCGGGGGGAGATCGGGGGGGGAGTGATAGGGGCGGGGAGATCGGGGGGGAGATCACGGGGGAGATCTGGGGGGGGGAGACCGTGGGGGAGATCGGGGGGGTGCTTGGGGGGGGGGAGATCAGGGGGGAGCTCAGGGTCGGGGGGAGATCGGTGGGAGATCGGGAGGGGAGATCGGGGTGGGGGGGGAGATCGGGTGAGAGATCGGGGGGGGAGATCGCGGAGAAGATCGGGGGGGAGATCGTGGGGTGGAGATTTGGGGTGAGAGATCGGGGGGAGATCGGGGGGGAGGGGAGATCGGGGGGGAATATCGGCGGGGAGATCGGGGTGGGAGATCAGGGGGGGAGATCGTTGGGGGAGATCGGGGGGAGATCGCGGGGGAGGGGAGATTGGGGGGGAATATCGGGGGGGAGTTCAGGGGGGAGATCGCGGGGAGATCGGGGGGAGATCAGGCGGGGAGATCGGGGGGGGGAGATTGGGGGGGAGATCGGGGGGGTGAGAGATCGGAAGGGGGGAGATCCGGGGGAGATCGGGGGGGGAGATCGCGGGGGAGATCGTGGGGGGAGATCATGGGGGAGATCGGGGGGAGATCGGGGGGGGAGTGATAGGGGCAGGGAGATCGGGGGGGAGATCACGGGGGAGATCTGGGGGGGGGAGATCGTGGGGGAGATCGGGGGGTGCTTGGGGGGGAGATCAGGGGGGAGCTCAGGGTTGGGGGGCGATCGGTGGGAGATCGGGAGGGGAGATCGGGGTGGGGGGGAGATCGGGTGAGAGATCGGGGGGGGAGATCGCGGAGAAGATCGGGGGGGAGATCGTGTGGTGGAGATTGGGGGTGAGAGATCGGGGGGAGATCGGGGGGGAGGGGAGATCGGGGGGGGAGTATCGGCGGGGAGATCGGGGTGGGAGATCGGCGGGGGGAGATCGGGGGGGAGATCAGGTGGGGGAGATCGTGGGGAGAACGGGGGTGGGGGAGCTCGGGGGGGGAGATCGGGGGGAGATCGGGCGGGGAGATCGGAGGGGGAGATCGGAGGGTGAGAGATCGGGAGGGGAGATCGGGGGGGGAGAGATCGGGGGGTGAGAGATCGGGAGAGGGGATCGGGAGGGGGAGAGATCGGGGATGAGCTCGGGGGGGGGGGGGTTGATCCGGGGGAGATCGGGGGGGGGTGATCGGGGGGGAAATCGGGCGGGTGATTGGGGAGGGGAACATCGGGGGGGGAGCTCGGGGTGGGGGGGGGGATTGGTGGGAGATCGGGGGGGTGATTGGGGGGGAGATCGGGGGGAAGATCGAGGGGAGATCGGGGGGTGATCGGAGGGGGGGAGATCGTGGGGGGGAGATTGTGGGTGAGAGATCGGGGGGGTGATCGGGGGTAGATCGGGGGGGAGATCGGGGTGGGGGGGAGATCTGGGGGGAGATCGGGGGGGAGATCACGGAGAAGATCGGGGGGGACATCGTGCGGGGGAGGTTGGGGGTGAGAGATTGGAGTGGGAGCTTGGGGTGGGCGATTGGGTGGGAGATCGGGGTGGGAAATCGGGGGGGGGGAGATCAGGGAGGAGATCGGGGTGGGGGGGGGATTGGTGGGAGATCGGGGGGGTGATTGGGGGGGAGATCGGGGGGAAGATCGAGGGGAGATCGGGGGGGTGATCGGAGGGGGGGAGATCGTGGGGGGGAGATTGTGGGTGAGAGATCGGGGGGGGTGATCGGGGGTAGATCGGGGGGGAGATCACGGAGAAGATCGGGGGGGGAGATCGGGGGGGAGATCGCAGAGAAGATCGGGGGGGGAGATCGTGGGGGGAGATTGGGGGTGAGAGATCGGGGGAAGATCGGGGGGAGATCGGGGGAGTGGGTGATCAGGGGGGAGATCGGGGGGGGGAGATCGGGGAGGGAGAGATCGGGGGGTAGCTTGGGGGGGGGGAGATCCGGGGGAGATAGGGTGGGTGATCGGAGGGGGAGATCGAGGGGGGGAGATCGGGGTGGGGGGAGATCAGGGGGGGGGGGTTGATCAGGGGGTGAGAGATCGAGAGGGGAGATCGTGGGGGGGGGTAGATCGGGGGGGGGAGCTCGTGGGGGGGGAGATCCGGGGCAGATCTGGGGGGAGATCGTGGGAGAGATCATGAGGGGAGATCATGGGGGAGATCGGGGGGAGATCGGGGCGGGGTGTTTGCGGGGGGGAGATCGGGGGGGGAGCTCAGGGTGGGGGGGTGATCGGGGGGGTGATTGGGGGGGAGATCGGGGGGGGAGATCGGGGGGGAGATCGGGGGGGGGAGATCGCAGAGAAGATCGGGGGGGCAGATCGTGGGGGAGAGATTGAGGGTGAGAGATCGGGGGGGTGATCGGGGGGAGATCGGTGGGGGTGATCGGGGGGGAGATCGGAGTGGGGGGGAGATCGGGGGGGAGATCGGGGGGGAGAAGATCGGGGGGGGAGATCGTGCGGGGGAGATTGGGGGTGAGAGATCGGAGAGGGAGCTTGGGGTGGGCGATCGGGTGGGAGATAGGGGTGGGAGATCGGGGGGAGGTGAGATCAGGGAGGAGATCGGGGTGAGGGAGATCGGGTGGGGGGAGCTCGGGGAGGGGGTAGATAACAACATAAGAAATAGGAGCAGGAGTTGGCTATACGGCCCCTTGAGCCTGCTCCGCCATTCAGTAAGATCACGGCTGATCTGATCATGGACTCAGCTCCACTTCCCCGCCCGCTCCCCATAACCCTTCACTCCCTTATCGCTCAAAAATCTGTCTATCTCCACCTTAAATATATTCAATGACCCAGACTCCACAGCTCTCTGGGGCAGAGAGTTCCACAGATTTACAACCCTCTGAGAGAAGAAATTCCTCCTTATCTCAGTTTTAAATGGGCAGCCCCTTATTCTGAGACTATGCCCCCTACTTTTAGTTTCCCTCATTGGTGGAAACATCCTCTCTGCATCTACCCTGTCGAGCCCCCTCAGGATCTTATACGTTTCAATAAGATCACCTCTCATTCTTCTAAACTCCAATGTGTAGAGGCCCAACCTACTCAACCTTTCCTCATAAGACAACCCCCTCATCTCCGGAATCAACCGATTGAACCTTCTCTGAACAGTCTCCAATGCAAGTATATCCTTCCTTAAATACGGAGACCAAAACTGCATGCAGTACTCCAGGTGCGGCCTCACCAATACCCTGTACAGATGTAGCAGGACTTTTCTGCTTTTATACTCCATCTCCCTTGCAATAAAGGCCAACATTCCATTTGCCTTCCTGATCACTTGCTGTACCTGCATACTAACTGTGTTTCATGCACAAGGACCCCCAGGTCCCGCTGTACTGCAGCACTTTGTAATTTTTTGCCATTTAAATTATAATTTGCTTTTTTATTATTTCTGCCGAAGTAGATAACCTCAGTACATTGATATCTTCCTGCAGTTCACAGCTTTCTTTTTCATTATCAAGCACACAGCCTATTTTAGTATCATCTGCAAACTTCTTAATCATATCCCCTACATTCAAGTCCAAATCATTGCTGTATAAGAGTAAGGAAGTTTGCTACAATTGTGAGACCACACCTGGAGTACTGTGTACAGTTTGGGTCTCATTATCTAAGGAAGGATACACTTGCCTTGGAGGCGGTGCATCGAAGGTTCACCAGATTGATTCCTGGGGTGAGAGGGTTGTCCTATGATGAGAGATTGTGTAGAATGGGCCGATACTCTCTGGAGTTTAGAAGAACAAGAAGTGATCCCATTGAAACATACAACATTCAGAGGGGGATTGACAGGGTAGATGCAGGGAGGGTGTTCCCCCCCACCCCCCGCCCCGGGCTGGGCAGTCTAGAACCAGGGGTCACAGTCTCAGGATAAGGGGTCGCCCATTTAGACTGAGATGAGGAGAAACTTCTTCACTCAGAGGGCGGTGAATCTTTGGAATTCTCGACCCCAGAGGGCTGTGGATGTTGTTTCTGAATATATTCAAGGCTGAGATCGATAGATTTTTGGGGTCCAGGGGAATCAAGGAAACTGGGGATCGGACGGGAAAGTGGAGTTGAGGTCGAAGATCAGCCGTGATCTTATTGAATGGCAGAGCAGGCTCGAGGGGCTGAATGGCCGACTCCTGCTCCTAGTTCTTATGTTTTTATGAAAGAGAGAGAGGATAGAGGTCACAGAGGGATCAGACGATATATTGGATAGTGTCAATGGAAACTGCTCGAGGAATGTTGAGAGATTAATCATCGGACGGGGTTTCCCAGAAGGCAGTGGGCAGGCAAGGTCATCCCTTCGATAGCCTCTCCGTTTGTTCACTTACCGGGGAACAGATCGGCACATTTCATGAAGATCTCCCACAGGACGAGGGCCAGTGAGTAGACATCGGCCTGCTTCAGGGTGGTCTCACAGTCATGCAGGTTTATCGAGCCGTCCAGTATTTCGGGGGCCATGTAGCGATGGGTCCCGACCTAGAGAAAGGTGCAGCCAGTCACCAGACTTTTTTCCCAATCAATAATCCTTTATTGCTTGCATGTGGGGGTCTATTTAATGGCTGAAGTGCTCTGTGCTAGCAGACACTCAACCAAGGCCACCAACTACCTCGTGTGTGTAAGCTCCCCAGCCACTGACTCCATCCCTCTCCCCAAATCCTGTCCAAGGCTCAACCAAACTGTTCGCAACCTTGGTCTCACATTTGACCCTGAAATGAGCTTCCAATCACATATGTGCAGCATAACTAAGACCGCCTATTTCCACCCTCCATAACATCGCCCATCTCCGCCCCTGCCTCAGCTCCTCCGCTGCTGAAACCCTCATCCATGCCTTTGTTACCTCCAGATTCGATCATTCCAATGCACTCCTGGCCGGCCTCCCACATTCTACCCTACGTAAACTTCAGGTGATCAAAAACTCGGCTGCCCCTTGTAGTGGCTCGCACTGAGTCCCGCTCACCCATCACCCCCTGTGCTCGCTGACCTACATTGGCTCCCAGTTGAGCAATGCCTCGATTTCAAAAGTCTCATCCTTGATTTCAAATCCCTCCATGGCCTCCTCACCCATCCCTAATGATCAGCATCCCTGATTATAATCACTCAACCATTGGCGGCCTTCAGCTGCCTGGGCCCCAAGCTCTGGAAATCCCTCTCTACCTCTCTTTCCTTCTTCAAGACGCTCCTTAAAACCGACCTCTTTGACCAAGCTTTTGGTCACCTGCGCTAATTTCTCCTTATGTGGCTCGGCATCAAATTTTTATCTCATAACACTCCTTGGGAAGTTTCACTACGTTAAAGGCGCTATATAAACAGGTAGTCATTGTTCATCATGATATTAATCAGATCCCCCCCCGCAGTCTACGCTTCTCAAAAGCCCAGAGTCTGAACTATTTTAGCCTATCTTGATGACTAAGATGCTTTAGAAACATAGGACCAGACTTTCGGCTCATTGTCGGCGATTTTCTCGGCGGTACAGCTGGTTTTCCGCCCGGCGAGAGCTTGGTATCGCCCACATCTGAAGTCGCCCGCCAGGACCAGACCGCCCGCGTGCAATGCCGAGAACAATTGCCAGGGTGTAAGTTTGGCCTCAACCACCGGCGTCCAGATCGGCGAGAGACCCGCCCGGTATAAGCTGCTTAAACCAGGCGGTAAGGGGAACCCTGCAGAGAAAGGTCAGAGAAAGGGACTTTATTTATTTATTTTTTTAATTTTAAAAGGGCGATTAGATTTAAAACTGTCTTGGGAACGCTTTATACGTTTCTCCCGCTCCTTAGGCCCATCCGCAACCCAGGACTACATTTTTGTACTTACCGGCCACTCCGGTAACGACCGCCCATGTTGCTAATTTCCCACTTACCGCCGAGAGACTGCCAACAATGAGTGAGCGATGCCCGTTTTCTCGCTGGGCGATTAGTTTTACTTACTTTACACATAAAAATGGAAATTCTCGCCAGCTTTTCTCGCCAAACGCTAGCGATGTTTCTCAGTGGGCAATCGGGCATTGAGGGCCTTTAGGGAAAATCTGGCCCATAGAAACACAGAAAATAGGAGCAGTAGAAGGCCATTCGGCCCCTCGAGACTGCACCACTATTCAATATGATCATGGCTGATCCTCTATCCCATCACCATATACCCGCTTTCTCCCCATACCCCTTGATGCCTTTTGTGTCTAGAAATCTATCTATCTCCCTCTTAAATATATTCAGTGACTTGGCCTCCACAGCCTTCTGTGGTAGAGAATTCCACAGGTTCACCTCCATCTGAGTGAAAACATTTCTCCTCATCTCGGTCCGAAATTTCCTACCCCGTATCCTGAGACTGTGACTCCTTGTTCTAGACTTCCCAGCCCGGGGAAACATCCTCCCCGCATCCAGTCTATCCAACCCCATCAGAATTTTATACATTTCAATGAAATCCCCTCTCATTCTTCTAAACTCTAGTGAATACAGGCCTAGTCGACTCAATCTCTCCTCATATGACAGTCCTGCCACCCCAGGAATCAGTCTGGTGAACCTTCGCTGCACTCCCTCTATGGCAAGTATATCCTTCCTTAGGTAAGGAGACCAAACCTGCATACAATACTCCAGGTGTGGTCTCACCAAGGCCCTGTATAACATTCTTGCTCCTGTACTCAAATCCTCTTGCAATGAAAGCCAACATACCATTTGCCTTCCGAACTGCTTGCTGCACCTGCGTGTTTGCTTTCAATGCTTTAAATTGGGAATTAGTTTTGTGATGGTATTAAGGAGCATCTTGAAGGAGGAAAGAGGTTGGGCGGGGTGGGGGTGGGGGTGGGGGGTGGCGTGGAGTGGTTTAGGGAGGGAGCTCCAGAGCTTGGGGCCCAGGCAACAGAAGGCGCGGCCACCAATGGTGGAGTGATTATAATCAGAGATGCTCAGGAGGGCAGAATTAGAGGAGCACAGACATCTCGGGGGACAGGGGGGGGACAGGGGGGGGCGGGGTTGTGGGGCTGGAGGGGATTACAGAGATAGGGAGGGGCGAGGCCATGGAGGGATTTGAAAACAAGGATGAGAATTTTGAAATTGAGGCGTTGCTTAACCGGGAGCCAATGTAGGTCAGCGAGCACAGGGGTGATGGGTGAGCGGGATTCGGTGCGAGCTAAGACAAGGGCAGCCAAGTTTTGGATCACCTCTAGATTACGGAGGGTATAAAGGAAGTGAATAGACAGTGGTCCAGCTGACAATTTATTTCAGTTAAACGAGATAGGCAGGACCAGGGGCACAAATTTAATTTATATCGGGTTAGATCGAGGTTAGATGTCAGGAGGTGGGTCTTTTCCCTGAGAACAGAAGACCCCTGGAACAAGCTGTCGTTTCATGTGGTGGACGGTGAATCACTGAATTCCTTCAGGCTAAAGCTGGATCTGTTTCTGGCTGCGGCGGAGATCATCTCTTACAGAAGGAGGTACTGCAGGGGATTCAGCGCCAGAGGGATCACCTGGGCTAGTATTCCTCGCCTAGATGGGCCGGAGAGGAATTTCCCAGATTTGTTTCCCCAAATTGACCTGGGTTTTGGATCTGTTTTTTTGCCTCTCTCGGGAGATCACATGGTTTGGGGTGGGGAGTGTATCTGTTGTCACACGGGATATACGGCACAGAAAGAAGCCACTGGGCCCAACCAGTCCACACCGGCGTTTATGCTCCACTCGAGCCTCCTCCCGTCTTTCCACATCTAAATCTATCAGCATAACCCTCTATTCCCTTCTCCCTCATGTGTTTATCCAGCCTCCCCTTAAATACATCGATACTATTCGCCTCAACCCCTCCCTGTGGCAGCGAGTTCCACATTCTCACCACTCTCTGGGTAAAGAAGTTACTCCTGAATTCCCCATTGGATTTCTTGGTGACTATCTTATATTGATGGCCTCTAGTTATGCTCTTCCCCACAAGTAGAAACATTCTCTCTGTATCCACCCTATCAAAGCCTTTCATAATTTTAAACATAGAAACATAGAAACATAGAAAATAGGTGCAGGAGTAGGTCATTCGGCCCTTCGAGCCTGCACCGCCATTCAATAAGATCATGGCTGATCATTCCCTCAGTACCCCTTTCCTGCTTTCTCTCCATACCCTTTGATCTCTTTAGCCGTAAGGGCCATATCTAACTCTCTCTTGAATATATCCAATGAACTGGCATCAACAACTCTCTGCGGCAGGGAATTCCACAGGTTAACAACTCTCTGAGTGAAGAAGTTTATCCTCATCTCAGTCCTAAATGGCTTACCCCTTATCCTTAGACTGTGACCCCTGGTTCTGGACTTCCCCAACATTGGGAACATTCTTCCTGCATCTAACCTGTCCAGTCCCGTCAGTATTTTATATGTTTCTATGAGATCCCCTCTCATCCTTCTAAACGCCAGTGAATACAGGCCCAGTCGATCCAGTCTCTCCTCATATGTCAGTCCTGCCATCCCGGAAATCAGTCTGGTGAACCTTCGCTGCACTCCCTCAATAGCAAGAACGTCCTTCCTCAGATTAGGAGACCAAAACTGAACACAATATTCCAGGTGAGGCCTCACTAAGGCCCTGTGCAACTACAGTAAGACCTCCCTGCTCCTATACTTAAATCCCCTAGCTATGAAGGCCAACATATCATTTGCCTTCTTCACTGTCTGCTGTATCTGCATGCCAACTTTCAATGACTGATGTACCATGACACACAGGTCTCGTTGCACCTCCATTTTTCCTAATCTGCCGCCATTCAAATAATATTCTGCCTTTGTGTTTTTGCCGCCAAAGTGGAAAACTTCACATTTATCCACAATATACTGCATCTGCCATGCGTTTGCCCACTCACCTAACCTGTCCAAGTCACCCTGCAGCCTCTTAGTGTCCTCCTCACAGCTCACACCGTCACCCAGTTTAGTGTCATAAGCCTCAATTTGGTCACCGCTCAGCCTTTTTTCAAGAGAAAAGAGACCCAGCCCGTTCATCGTTTCCTGATATGTATACCCTCGCATTTCTGGTATCATCCTTGTAAATCTTCTCTGCACCCTCTCCAGTGCCTTTATATCCTTTTTATAAAATGGCGACCAGAACTGTGTGCAGTGCTCCAAGTGCGGTCTAACCAAGGTTTGATATAGGTTTAACATAACTTCCCTACATTACAATTCTATACCTCTCGAAATAAACCCGAGTGCTTGGTTTGCATTTTAATGGCCGTGCTACCCTGCGTCCCAAAGTATGACGATGGTGTGGGCCAGGATGGATAGACCAGATGTTCTTTACCTGCCCGATAGTGTCTGTGTATTCCCGCAGAGCGGAATGGTGATCTGCTGGTTAATTTACCGTGTAGACACGGGCGGTTCGGTGGGTTCCCATGTTGTGGCTGCTCACGGCCGTGGCCACACCGAAGTCGCTGATGACACAAGTTCCATCCTCCTTCACCAGAACGTTGTGACTGGTCAGATCTCGATGGACAACCACCGGTTTGTGAAAACCTGGTCAAAGACAATCACTTCCGTTATTCAGTTAGTGTCTGCTGTGGCTCAGTGGGTAGCACTCTCTCCTCCGAGTCAGAAAGCCATGGGTTCAAGTCCCTCTCCAGGAACTTGAGCACAAAAATATCTAGGCTGATACTCCCGCTGCAGTACTGAGGGAGTGCTGCACTGTCGGAGGGGCAGTTCTGAGGGAGTGCTGCACTGTCGGAGGGGCAGTACTGAGGGAGTGCTGCACTGTCGGAGGGGCAGTACTGAGGTAGCGCCGCACTGTCGGAGGGGTAGTGCTGAGGGAGTGCCGCACTGTCGGAGGGATAACCAAGGCACGGATGAGGGTTTCAGCAGCGGATGAGCTGAGGCTGGTGAAGACCTTCCCGTTCCAATGTTACACAGGTGGAAAAAGGTGGTTTTGGTTCTGCCTAAATAGGGATAGGTTAAAAAAATTCCAAAACTCACTCATTCTAAGTGTCAACCAGACTCAGTGGAAACCCTTCAACCCTCTGAGTCAGAAGGTTGTGGATACCAGGACATGAGCCCACACTTAGCCCTACATTCCCGGGCAGTACTGCAGCTAAGGCTGAATGGCCTCCTCATGTTCCTAATGTAACAGGCTCGAGGGGCTGAATGGCCTCCTCCTGTTCCTGTGTAACAGACTCGAGGGGCTGAATGGGCCTCCTCCTGTTCCTGTGTAACAGGCTCGAGGGGCTGAATGGTCTCCTCATGTTCCTGTGTAACAGGCTTCGAGGGGCTGAATGGCCTCCTCCTGTTCCTGTGTAACAGGCTCGATGGGCTGAATGGCCTCCTCCTGTTCCTGTGTAACAGGCTCGAGGGGCTGAATGGTCTCCTCCTGTTCCTGTGTAACAGGCTCGAGGGGCTGAATGGTCTCCTCCTGTTCCTGTGTAACAGGCTCGAGGGGCTGAATGGTCTCCTCCTGTTCCTGTGTAACAGGCTCGAGGGGCTGAATGGGCCTCCTCCTGTTCCTGTGTAACAGGCTCGAGGGGCTGAATGGTCTCCTCCTGTTCCTGTGTAACAGGCTCGAGGGGCTGAATGGCCTCCTCCTGTTCCTGTGTAACAGGCTCGAGGGGCTGAATGGCCTCCTCCTGTTCCTGTGTAACAGGCTCGAGGGGCTGAATGGTCTCCTCCTGTTCCTGTGTAACAGGCTCGAGGGGCTGAATGGTCTCCTCCTGTTCCTGTGTAACAGACTCGAGGGGCTGAATGGCCTCTTCCTGTTCCTGTGTAACAGGCTCGAGGGGCTGAATGGTCTCCTCCTGTTCCTGTGTAACAGGCTCGAGGGGGACTGAATGGTCTCCTCCTGTTCCTGTGTAACAGGCTCGAGGGGGGCCGAATGGCCTACTCCTGTTCCTGTGTAACAGGCTCGAGGGGCTGAATGGCCTCCTCCTGTTCCTGTGTAACAGGCTCGAGGGACTGAATGGCCTCCTCCTGTTCCTGTGTAACAGGCTCGAGGGGCTGAACGGTTTGTGCACAGTTTGTTCCGGTGATACTGATGGTTAATGGGAGGACTCACCATTGCACCAGGTCTCTGTGTGGAGGAAGCTGAGACCTGCAGTGAGGGAGTGTGCCAATTTCAGCGTGCTTCTCCAGTCGTTGCTGTGGTTTGTTAAGTAGCTGTGCAGAGACCCCTGTTGAAAAGAACCGATATTTTATATTTTTATCTTTATCAGATTGAAGACGATTTCTTCTAAACTCTAGAGAATATCGGCCTAGTCGACTCAATCTTTCCTCATAGGACAATCCCCCCATCCCAGGAATCAGTCTGGTCAACCTTCGTTGCACTCTCAAATGGCAAGTATATCCTTCCTCAGGTATGGAGACCAAAACTGTACACACTACTCCAGGTGTGGCCTCACCAATACTCTGTACAGTTGTAGCAGGACTTCTCTGCTGTTATACTGCTTTTATCCTCACCAGGGTTCTATATAATTGCAGTTAGACGTCTTTACTCTCACACTCAAATCCTCTTGCAATAAAGTTGAATGACAAAATATATGAAAGGATCATTCTGGAAGGGGTAAACAGACCCACCTGGGCAGCAGTTACAATCAGTGAATGTATGTGTGAGCAGTTAACCCGCACGTGTGCAGCTTTTACTGTAAACTTTGCTGAAATGAACCTCTCATAGGCAGTCCCTCGGAATCGAGGAAGACTTGCTTCCACTTTGAAAGTGAGTTCTCAGGTGACTGAACAGTCCAATACGGGAATTACAGTCTCTGTCACAGGTGGGACAGACAGTGGTTGAAGGAAAGGGTTGGTGGGGAGTCTGGTTTGCCGCACGCTCCTTCTGCTGCCTGCGCTTGGTTTCTGCATGCTCTCGGCGATGAGACTCGAGGTGCTCAGTGCCCTCCCAGATGCACTTCCTCCACTGAGGACGGTCTTTGGCCAGGGACTCCCAGGTGTCAGTGGGGATGTTGCACTTTATCAGGGCGGCCTTGAGGGTGTCCTTGTAACGTTTCCTCTGCCCACCTTTGGCTCGTTTGCCGCGAGGGTGTTCCGAGTAGAGCGCTTGCTTTGGGAGTCTCGTGTCTGGCAAGTGGACTATGTGGCCCGCCCAGCGGAGCTGGTCGAGTGTGGTCAGTGCTTCAATGCTGGGGATGTTAGCCTGAATGACGACTCTGATGTTGGTGCGCCTGTCCTCCCAACACTGCACGTGGTAGAAAAAGCCATAAGACAGCTTAAAAACAACAAGGCTATGGGTGTGGACGGAATCCCCGCTGAGGCATTGAAGTATGGTGGAGAGGCACTGCTGGCGCGAATACACGACCTCATCTCTCTCATCTGGAGGGAGGAGAGCATACCGGGAGATCTCAGAGATGCAGTGATCGTGACCATCTTTAAAAAAGGGGGACAAGTCCAACTGCGGCAACTACAGAGGACTCCCCCTGCTATCAGCCACTGGGAAGGTCATCGCTAGAGTCCTCCTCAACTATCTTCTCCCTGTGGCTGAGGAGCTCCTCCCGGAGTCACAGTATGGATTTCGTCTCCTACGGGGCACAACGGACATGATTTTTGTAGATGACATGCAGGCCGTGATCCTTACCAACGGATCCATCACAGACCGAATCCACGTCCGGACCGGGGTCAAACAGGGCTGCGTCATCGCCCCAACCCTCTTCTCAATCTTTCTTGCTGCCATGCTCCACCTCACAGTCAACAAGCTCCCCACTGGAGTGAAACTAAACTACAGAGCCAGTGGTAACCTGTTCAATGTGCGCCGTTTTCAGGCCAGATCCAAGAGCACCCCAACCTCTGACATCGAGCTGCAGTACGCAGATGACGCCTGCGTCTGTGCACATACAGAGGCTGCATTCCAGGACACCATAGCTTTAATGAACCAATCACATTCTACCCCACAGCCTCATGGAGCCAATCACCTTCTACACCACAGCCTTAAGGAACCATTCAATTTCTGATAGATATAACATCTCAATTCTAGTATCATTCTAATAAATCTTTTCCAGTGTCTCTATATCCTTTTTACAATATGGTGCTCCAAATGTGATCTAACCAAGGTTCGGTATTAGTTTAACATAACTTCTCTGCTTTCCAATTCTAGAGATGAACCCTAGTGCTGGGTTGGCTTTTTATAGCCTTGCTAACCTGTGTTGCGCTGTTAGTGATTTGCGATTCTGTGCTGCATGTTCCCTCTGCCTCCTCTCCTGTTTCCCTGTGTTTGAGAGAGTGTTGCTTACCCCAGGATAGTATTCTGTGACGAGGAGATAATCCACAGTGCTGTTGTGCTGTCGCTCTCCGGCGTTAAGAAACTTGACAATATTTTCGTGCTCCATCAGTGGGAGAGAATGAACCGTCCGCTCATTCGCGTAGTGCTGATGGTCGACAGCAGAAAACATCTTCACAGCAACTTGTCGCTGTGTCTGCAGTCCCTTCCAGACTATTCCATACCTTCCGTGACCAATCACCTGCCAATTCCACAGAGACGGTATGTGTTAATCTCCTCCTTTTCTGGAGCCGGATTAAGGTCTATACATGTGCTAAATATTGCCTACAATTCATAAAATCATCAAACAAATATCATTTTATATTTATCCAAAGGTAACAACTAACAAAAATCAATTCTATGTATATTTAAAAACTGCATGCAATTCAAACAGAGAATAGTTTCTTCCTGGCTTTAAACTGGGATGTCAAATAAAATATTCTCTGAACTTAAACTATGAGGGCTATCGAGGGGTATCTATAAGGAATATCGAGGGGTATCTATGGGGGATATCGAGGGATATCTATGAGGGATATCGAGGGGTATCTATGAGGGATATCAAGGGGTATCTATGAGGGATATCGAGGGGTATCTATGGGGGATATCAAGGGATATCTATGGGGGATATCAAGGGGTATCTATGAGGGATATCGAGGGGTATCTGTGGGGGATATCGAGGGGTATCTATGAGAGATATCGAGGGGTAACTATGAGGGATATCAAGGGGTATCTATGGGGGATATCGAGGGGTATCTATGGGGGATATCGAGGGGTATCTATGAGGGATATCTTGGGGTATCTATGAGGGATATCTTGGGGTATCTATGGGGGATATCGAGGGGTACCTATGGGGGATATCGAGGGGTACCTATGGGGGATATCAAGAGGTATCTATGAGGGCTATCGAGGGTTATCTATGGGGGATATCGAGGGGTATCTATGAGGGATATCGTGAGGTATCTATGGGGGATATCGAGGGGTATCTATGAGGGATATCCCAGGGTATCTATGAGGGATATCAAGGGGTATCTATGAGGGATATCGAGGTGTTTCTATGAGGGATATCTAGGGGTATCTATGGGGGATATCAAGGGGTATCTATGAGGGATATCGAGGGGTTTCTATGAGGGATATCGAGGGATATTTATGGGGGATATCTAGGGGTATCTATGGGGGATATCAAGCGGTATTTATGGGGGATATCTCGGGGTATCTATGGGGGATATCTCGGGGTATCTATGGGGGATATCTCTTGGTATCCATGAGGGATATCGAGGGGTATCTATGGAGGATATCGAGGGGTACCTATGAGGGATATCAAGGGGTACCTATGGAGGATATCGAGGGGTATCTATGGAGGATATCGAGGGGTATCTATGAGGGATATCGAGGGGTATCTATGGAGGATATCGAAGGGTATCTATGAGGGATATCGAGGGGTATCTATGGGGGATATTGAGGGGTATCTATGGAGGATATCGAGGGGTATCTATGAGGGATATCGAGGGGTATCTATGGAGGATATTGAGGGGTATCTATGAGGGATATCGAAGGGTATCTATGGGGGATATTGAGGGGTACCTATGGGGGATATCGAGGGGTATCTATGGGGGATATCGAGGGGTACCTATGGGGGATATCGAGGGGTACCTATGGGGGATATCAAGAGGTATCTATGGGGGATATCGAGGGGTATCTATGGGGGATATCGAGGGGTATCTATGGGGGACATCGAGGAGTATCTATGAGGGATATCGAGGGGTATCTATGGGGGATATCGAGGGGTATCTATGAGGGATATCTAGGGGTATCCATGAGGACATACATACTCTATTAAATACTTTGGACATTTGACCTTCACATCTACATTTCCACTTTCAAGAGATAAATGAAAATACTTCATCCTTTTGTAAACATTCACAATGATCAGACCTGATATTATTTTTGTGTTGATTCTATGAACAACGTACATAACTCCCCAGGGGAATTTATTTTGGATATTTCTACATGTTTCAAGATTGTCACAGAATTTGATACACACTTTGAGCCACAAAGACACAGTATTTTGCACCTCTGAAGATATAATTATGCAGTTATATGTGATATTGTTTAACCCACGTTGTGACAAAGATTGAGGGTTAATGATCTAAAAATGAGGGCTTAAAGTCGAGGGCCTAAAAGACGGCCACTTAAAGGAGGAGGACGCTGTTACCTCGGAGGTCACAGTCAGTGCGATGTTTATACACACACAGCACGGTGCGTGAGCCTCCGAGTTTGCAGCGACAGACAGACAGACACGCCAGTGTGTGTTGGAAACAAGCGATTTTGATAACATTAATGGGGTGCATTACTATGCCGTGCCTTTAAGACTCGGCTTTTCCCGTGCATCTGATTCTGAGCTCCGCGCAATGGGTCCGCAGAATGTACCGGCCAAATCGTTGTTATCGGCGCCACCTCCCCACAGCTCTGGTGTGCAATGGTTGATTTAACGCCCCGTCAGCTCATCGACCGATTCTGACGAATGTCTGGGTGGAGGGCACAAACCTTTTCAAGGAGCAAAAATTGCCGTTCCGTCCGGATTACCGTTCCAAATGAGGCCCGACCGGATTTCTCCCCCATAGATTAAGAAGTCTCCCAGATCTCTGTACTCCGTCCCAGGTCTATATACTGCATTCTAAATTATTATTTAATTGAGGAGAGATTGCAAAGTACTGCAGCACAGAGGGACCTGGGGGTTATTATGCATGAAACACACAAAAAGTTAGTATGCAGGTACAGCAAGTAATCAGGAAGGCAAATGAAATGTTGGCCTTTATTGCAAGGGGGATAGAGTATAAAAGCAGGGAAGTCCTGCTACAACTGTGCAGGGTATTGGTGAGGCCACACCTGGAGTACTGCGTACAGTTTTGGTTTCCGTATTTACGGAGGGATATACTTGCATTGGAGGCTGTTCAGAGAAGGCTCACAAGGTTGATTCCTGAGATGAAGGGGTTGTCTTATGAAGAAAGGTTGAGTAGGTTGGGCCTGTACTAAGTGAAGTTTAGAAGAATGAGAGGTGATCTTATTGAAACATATAAGATTCTGAGGGGGCTCGACAGGATAGATGCAGAGAGGATGTTTCCCCTCGTGGGGGAATCTAGAACTAGGGGGCACAGTCTCAGAATAAATGGTCGCCCATTTAAAACTGAAATGAGGAAGAATTTCTTCTCTCTGAGGGTTGTAAATCTGTGGAATTCTCTGCTCCAGAGAGCTGTGGAGGCTGGGTCAGTGAATATATTTGCGCAAAACATAAAAACGGATAGTAAAAGCGTTTACAGATATATAAAACGGAAAAGAGTGACTAAAGTAAATGTTGGTCCCTTAGAAGATGAGAAGGGGGATTTAATAATGGGAAATGTGGAAATGGCTCAGACCTTAAACAATTATTTTGCTTCGGTCTTCACAGTGAAAGACACAAAAACCATGCCAAAAATTGTTGGTCACAGGAATGTGGGAAGGGAGGACCTGGAGACAATCACTATCACGAGCGGGGTAGTGCTGGACAGGCTAATGGGACTCAAGGTAGACAAGTCCCCTGGTCCTGATGAAATGCATCCCAGGGTATTAAAAGAGATGGCGGAAGTTATAGCAGATGCATTCGTTATAATCTACCAAAATTCTCTGGACTCTGGGGAGGTACCAGCGGATTGGAAAGCAGCTAATGTAACGCCTCTGTTTTAAAAAGGGGGCAGACAAAAGGCAGGTAACTATAAGCCGGTTAGTTTAACATCTGTAGTGGGGAAAATGCTTGAAACTATCATTAAGGAAGAAATAGCGCGACATCTAGATAGGAATAGTGCAATCAAGCAGACGCAACATGGATTCATGAAGGGGAAATCATGTTTAACTAATTTACTGGAATTCTTTGAGGATATAACGAGCATGGTGGATAGAGGTGTACCAATGGATGTGATGTATTTAGATTTTCAAAAGGCATTCGATAAGGTGCCACATAAAAGGTTACTGCAGAAGATAAAGGTACGCGGAGTCAGAGGAAATGTATTAGCATGGATAGAGAATTGGCTGGCGAACAGAAAGCAAAGAGTCGGAATAAATGGGTCCTTTTCGGGTTGGAAATCGGTGGTTAGTGGTGTGCCACAGGGATCGGTGCTGGGACCACAACTGTTTACAATATACATAGATGACCTGGAAGAGGGAACAGAGTGTAGTGTAACAAAATTTGCAGATGACACTAAGATTAGTGGGAAAGCGGGTTGTGTAGAGGACACAGAGAGGCTGCAAAGAGATTTAGATAGGTTAAGCGAATGGGCTAAGGTTTGGCAAATGGAATACAATGTCGGAAAGTGTGAGGTCATCCACCTTGGGAAAAAAAACAGTAAAAGGGAATATTACTTAAATGGGGAGAAATTACAACATGCTGCGGTGCAGAGGGACCTGGGGGTCCTTGTGCATGAAACTCTTTTAGGAGTAAACAAAAAACATTAAAACATGCCCCACGATCTGGGGGAAACACCAACATTTACAAGGCCGTTTTTTTATTTTTTTGGTCTTTTTTTTGGGCATGAATCCCAAAAAGTTATTTTGCAGGTGCAGCAGGTAATCAGGAAGGCGAATGGAATGTTGGCCTTCATTGCGAGAGGGATGGAGTACAAAAGCAGGGAGGTCCTTCTGCAACTGTATAGGGTATTGGTGAGGCCGCACCTGGAGTACTGCATGCAGTTTTGGTCACCTTACTTAAGGAAGGATATACTAGCTTTGGAGGGGGTACAGAGACAATTCACTAGGCTGATTCCGGAGATGAGGGGGTTACCTTATGATGATAGATTGAGTAGAGTGGGCCTTTACTCATTGGAGTTCAGAAGGATGAGGGGTGATCTTATAGAAACATTTAAAATAATGAAAGGGATAGACAAGATAGAGGCAGAGAAGTTGTTTCCACTGGTCGGGGAGACTAGAACTAGGGGGCACAGCCTCAAAATACGGGGGAGCCAATTTAAAACCGAGTTGAGAAGGAATTTCTTCTCCCAGAGGGTTGTGAATCTGTGGAATTCTCTGCCCAAGGAAGCAGTTGAGGCTAGCTCATTGAATGTATTCAAGTCACAGATAGATAGATTTTTAACCAATAAGGGAATTAAGGGTTACGGGGAGCGGGCGGGTAAGTGGAGCTGAGTCCACGGCCAGATCAGCCATGATCTTGTTGAATGGCGGAGCAGGCTTGAGGGGCTAGATGGCCTACTCCTGTTCCTAATTCTTATGTTCTTATTTAAGATGGAGATATAGATTTTTTAGCAATAAGAAAGTGAAGGGTTATGGGGATCGGGCGGGGAAGTGGATTTGAGGTCGAAGATCAGCCATGATCTTATTGAATGGCGGAGCAGGCTTGAGGAGCCGAATGGCCGACTCCTGCTCCTAATTCTTATATTCTTATGTCCCCTGTAACAACAGATAGCAACCTTCGCACAAAAAGGAAAATGATCCTGTTGGAAGTAAAATAGTCTATTAATCAAGCAATAGTTCTTGATATAAACACGTCTCCAGGGATTTCACAGTACCATGGCAGGGTTTATTCAGTCGTAGTCTGTCGCTACAAGTGATTTTACTTTTCAAATATTTTCTGAGTTAGCTTTCCATGGCAACTGGCTAGTTGGATCCAAAATTGGCTCAGAGGCAGGAATCAAAAGGTAATGATCGACCCTTTTTGTGACTGGAAGGCTGTTTCCAGTGGGGTTCCGCAGGGCCCAGTACTGGGTCTCTCGCTTTTTGTGGTATATATCAGTGACTTCGACTTAAATGTAGGGGGCATGATTAAGAAGTTTGCAGATGATACTAAAATCGGCTGTGTGGTTGATAATGAAGAAGAAAGCTGTAGACTGTAGGAAGATATCAATGTACTGGTCAGGTGGGCAGAACAGTGACAAATAGAATTTAATTTGGAGAAGTGTGAGGTAATGCATTTGGGGAGGTCTAACAAAGAAAGTGAATACACATTAAATGGTAGGAGACTGAGAAGTGCAGAGGAACAAAGGAACCTTGGAGTGCGTGCAGTTCTGGTCACCACATTACAGGAAGGATGTGATTGCACTGGAGAGGGTGTAGAGGAGATTTACCAGGATGTTGCCTGGACTGGATAATTTTGGCGATGAGGAAAGATTGGAGATGCTGGGTCTGTTTTTCTTTGAAACAGAGGAGGCTGAAGGGAGACTTTGAGATGTATAAAATTATGAGGGGCCTGGATAGAATGGATAGGATGAACCTATTTCCTTTAGCAGAGGGGTCAACAACCAGGGGGTATAGATTTAAAGTAATTGGGGGAGGTTTAGAGGGGATTTGAGGCGAGTTTTCTTCACCCAGAGGGTGGTGGGGCTCTGGAACTCACTGCCTGAAAGTGGTAGAGACAGAAACCCTCACCAAATTTAAAAAGTACTTGGATGTGCACCTGAAGTGCTGTAACCTGCAGGGCTACGGACCGAGAGCTGAAAAGTGGGATTAGGCTGGGTAGCTCTTTGTCGGCCGGCGCGGACATGATGGACTGAATGGCCTCCTTCTGTGCTGTAAATTTCTGTGATTCTCTGATTCGTTGTTGAGCCTGGGGGAACGCTCATGTTCCCTGTCCTGGTCGGGGGTGGGGCAGGGGCGGACTATTGACCACAGTATAAAGAAGGGCAAGACTGTTACGCCCAATATAAGGGGAGGGGGAGCGGTGGGCAGGGTGGATAATTATCAGACTTACCTCAGTGAGCTCGATGGTCATGAGATTTCCCTCCGCCATGAGTGGGGTTGTTGAGCGAGATGTGAAACAGGCCGGGAACTGGTGTCGGACTGAAATAGACAGAGAGACTGATATTGTGCAAAGGAAACGTTATTGTCTTCTGATGTAAATACCCAATGGTCGCAGCGGCAGGGTAATGGGCGATGGTGGGAGAGGGGTCCTGGGGCGATGGCACCGCATTGTCGGAAGAGCAGTACTGAGGGAGAGCTGCACTGTCGGAAGCGCAGTACTGAGGGAGCCCCGCACTGTGGGAGGGTCAGTACTGAGGGAGCCCTGCACTGTGGGAGGGTCAGTACTGAGGGAGTGCCGCACTGTCGGAGGGGCAATACTGAGGGAGTGCCGCACTGTCGGAGGGGCAGTACTGAGGGAGTGCTGCACCGTCGGAGGGGCAGTACTGAGGGAGTGCTGCACTGTCGGAGGTGTAGTCTTGTGAGACGTTAAACCAAGGCCCGTCTGCTCTGTCAGGTGACGATCTCACAGCACTATTTAGAAGAAGAGTGGGGGGGGCGGTGAGTTCTCCCCGGTGTACTGGGGGCCCTGATTTATCCCTCAACCAACATAACAAAAAAACATGATCTGGTCATTATCACATTGCTGTTTGTGGGAGCTTGCTGTGTGCAAAATGGCTGCCGAGTTTCCTACATTACAACACTTCAGAAGGAGTACTTCATTGGCTGTAAAATGTTTTGAGATGTCCGGTGGTTGTGAAAGGCGCTATAGAAATGCAAGTCTTTCTATTGTTTACCTCCAGGATACATGATCAGCATTCCCAGGAGCGAGGACAGAAGAACGATCACAATGAGGCAGAGTATTCCTGTCAGCAGACCTACAATTCAACACAAATAACATTGATCCAACCAACGTCAGTTCTGACCGAAGTACTGGTTCATCCAGGGCCGAGTGTCGGACATGCAGTGCGACCAATCAGAGAGAGCGGAGGGGTCAGGAGAGATGGTGCTGAGGTCTGAGCTAAAGAACCACCATCATCCTCTGGGGGGGCACATATTCTTACAGGGCTTGACAGGGTAGATGCAGGGAGGATGTTTCCCCCGGGCTGGGGAGTCTAGAACCAGGGGTCACAGTCTCAGGATAAGGGTAGCGGCCATTTAGGACTGAGATGAGGAGAAATTTCTTCACTCAGAGGGTGGTGAATCTTTGGAATTCTCTGCCCCAGAGGGCTGTGGAGGCTCAGACATTGTGACCTCCCAAATCCGTGACCATCTTTCCCCGAGCCCCGTGTTTGAACCCCTCCAATCTGCCTGCCACAGAACCGAAACTGATCAAAGTCACAAATGATGCACTTTGTGACTGTGACAAAGGTAAGCGATCCCTCCTCGTCCTTCTCGGTCTGTCTGCAGCCTTTGACACAGTTGACCACTCCATCCGCCTCCAACACAGGGAGGTAGACAGGGCTTTAAACTAGAGGGGGGGGCGGGCACAGTGGGAGGAGGGTCGCAGTGGAGAGAAATCTAGAATGCTAAAGAGAAAAGAAAAGGAAGCAATGCAGGAAAGTGATTGTGTTGAGGATAACCAGATTATGTCAGGAAGGGCCTGAGCGTACAAACACAAGGGTGCACTAACAAATAGGGTCCAGGTAAGAAAAAATAGCGATAAGACAAATAGGGCTATAGTACAAAATAATGTTAAGATGTTTAATAATGTTAAAAAGACAAATTTAAAAGCATTGTATCTGAATGCATGAAGCATCTGTAATAAGGTAGACAAATTAACAGCGCAAATAGATGTAAACGGATACGATATAGGTGTAATTACGGAGACATGGTTGCAGGGTGGCCAGGGTTGGGAACTGAATATCCAAGGATATTCGATATTTAGGAAGGACAGGCAAAAAGGAAGAGAGGTTGGTGTGGCGTTGCTACTAAAGGATTATATCAGAGCAATAGTGAGAGGATATTGGCTCAGAAAATCAAGATGTAGAATCGGTCTGGGTGGAGCTAAGGAGCACCAAGGGGCAGAAAACATTGGTGGGAGCTGTCTATAGGCCTCCAAACAGTAGTGGTAATGTAGGGGGCAGCATCAAACAGGAAATTAGAGATGCATGTAACAAGGGTACTACAGTAATCGTAGGTGACTTTAATCTACATATAGTCTGGCCAAACCAAATTAGCAATAATACTGTGGAAGATGAATTCGTGGAGTGTGTACGAGATGGTTTTTTAGACCAGTATGTTGAGGAGCCTACTAGGGAACAGGCTAACCTAGATTGGGTATTGTGTAATGAGAAGGGGTTAATTAACAGTCTTGTTGTGCGGGGTTCTTTAGGGAAGAGTGACCATAACATGATTGAATTCTTTATTAAGATGGAAAGTGAAGTAGTCCAATCCGAATCTAGGGTCCTAAATCTAAACAAAGGAAACTACGAAGGTATAAGGAATGAATTGGCTATGATAGATTGGGAAGATCCATTAAAAAGCATGACGGTGGATAGGCAATGGCAAACATTTAAGGAAAGAATGCATGAATTGCAACAGTTATACATTCCTTTCTGGCATTTAAACACAAAAGGAAAAGTGGCCCAACCATGGCTAACAAAAGAAATTAAGGATAGTATTAGATCCAAGGAGGAGTTATACAAAGTTTCCAGAAAAAGTAGCAAGCCTGAGGAATTAGAATTCAGCAAAAAAGGACCAAGAGATTGATTAAGAGGGGAAAAATAGAGTATGAGAGTAAACTTGCAAGGAACATAAAAACTGACTACAAAGTTTCTACAAGTATGTAAAAAGAAAAAAGATTATTGAAGACAAATGTAGGTCCTTTACAGTCAGAAACAGGAGAATTTATAATGGGGAACAAGGAAATGGCAGAAAAATTAAATAAATACTTCAGTTCTGTCTTCACGGAAGAGGACACCGATAATGTCCCAGAAATGCTAGGGAACCAAGGGTCTAGTGAGCAAGAGGAATTAAAGGAAATTATAATTAGTAATGGAGAAACTAATGGGACTGCAGGCCGATAAATCCCCAGGGCCTGATGATCTGTATCCCAGAGTACTAAAAGAGGTAGCCATGGAAATAGTGGATGCATTGGTTGTCATCTTCCAAAATTCTATCGATTATGGAACAGTTCCTGCAGATTGGAGGGTGGCAAATGTAACCCCACTATTTAAAAAAGGAGGGAGAGAGAAAACGGGGAACTACAGACCGGTTAGCCTAACATCAGTAGTAGGGAAAATGCTGGAGTCTATTTAAAGGATGTGATAACGGGACACTTGGATAATATCAACGGGATTAGACAAAGTCAACATGGATTTATGAAAGGAAAATCATGTTTGACAAATCTACTGGAGTTTTTTGAGGATGTAACTGGTAGAATAGATAAGGGAGAACCAGTGGATGTAGTGTATTTGGATTTTCAGAAGGCCTTTGATAAAGTCCCACATAAGAGGTTAGTGTGCAAAATTAAAGCACATAGGATTGGGGGTAATGTATTGGTATGGATTGAAAATTGGTTAACTGACAGGAAACAGAGAGTAGGAATAAATGGGTCTTTCTCGGGGTGGCAGGCAGTGACTAGTGGGGTACCACGGGGATCAGTGCTTGGGCCCCAGCTATTCACAATATATATAAATGATTTGGATGAGGGAACCAAATGTAATATTTCCAAGTTTGCTGACGACACAAAACTAGGTGGGATTGTGAGTAGTGAAGAGTTTGAAAAGACGCTGCAAGGCGATTTAGATAGGTTGAGTGAGTGGGCAAACACATGGCAGATGCAGTATCCTGGATAAATGTGAAGTTATCCACTTTGGTAGGAAAAACATAAAGACAAAGTATTATTTAAATGGTGATGGCTTGGGAAGTGTCGACGTACAGAGGGACCTGGGTGTCCTTGTACACCAGTCATTGAAAGCAAACATGGTGCAGCAAGCAGTTAGGAAGGCAAATGGTATGTTGGCCTTCATTGCAAGAGGATTTCAGTCCAGGAGCAAGGATGTCTTACTCCAGTTATACAGGGCCTTGGTGAGACCACACCTGGAGTACTGTGTGCAGTTTAGGTCTCCTTACCTAAGAAAGGATATACTTGCCATAGAGGGAGTGCAGCGAAGGTTCACCAGACTGATTCCTGGAATGGCAGGACTGTCGTATGAAGAGAGATTGGGTCAACTAGGCCTGTATTCACTAGAGTTTAGAAGAATGAGAGGGGATCTCATTGAAACATATAAAATTCTGACTGGGTTGGACAGACTGGATGCGGGGAGGATGTTTCCCCGGGCTGGGAAGTCTAGAACGAGGGATCACAATCTCAGGATACGGGGTAGGAAATTTAGGACTGATATGAGGAGAAATGTTTTCACTCAGAGGGTGTTGAACCTGTGGAATTCTCTACCACAGAAGGCTGTGGAGACCAAGTCACTGAATATATTTAAGAGGGAGATAGATAGATTTCTAGACACAAAAGGCATCAAGGGGTATGGGGAGAAAGCGGGAATATGATGTTGAGATAGAGGATCAGCCATGATCATATTGAATGGTGGTGCAGACTCGAAGTACCGAATGGCCTACTACTGCTCCTATTTTCTGTGTTTCTATGTTTCTAACACCTCCACCATCGCCCAGCTGGGTGGGACTGCATTCGCCTGGTTCCATTCTTATCTATCTAATCGTAGCCAGAAAATCTCCTGCAACAGCTTCTCTTCCCACCCCCCATCGTTACCTCTGGTGTCCCCCAAGGATCTGTCCTTGGCCCCCTCCTATTTCTCATCCACATGTTGCCCCTTGGCGACATCATCCGGAAACACAGCGTCAGTTTCCACATGTACGCTGATGACACCCAGCTCTCCCTCACCACCACTTCTCTCGACCCCTCCACGATCTCTAAATTGTCAGATTGCTTGTCCGACATCCAGTTCTGGATGAGCAGAAATGTTCTCCAGTTAAATATTGTGAAAACCGAAGCCATTGTTTTCGGTTCCCGCCACAAACTGCGTTCCCTAGGCACTGACTCCATCCCTCTCCCCAACTCCTGTCTGAGGCTGAACCAGACTGTTCGCAACCTTGGTGTCATATTTGGCCCTGAAATGAGCTTCCGGCCACATATCCACAGCGTAGTAAGACCACCTGTTTCCACCTCCGTAACATCACCTGTCTCCGCCCTTGCCCTCATCCGTGCCTTTGTTACCTCCAGACTTTACTATACTAACGCACTCCTGGCTGGCCTCCTACATTCTACCCTACGTAAACAAGCAATGATCCAAAACTCGGCTGCCCCCATGTCCTAACTCGCACCAAGTCCCGCTCACCCATCACCCCCTGTGCTCACTGACCCACATTGGCTCCCGGTTAAGCAACGCCTCGATTTCAAAATTCTCATCCTTATTTTCAAATCCCTCGTCACCCCCTTCCTATCTCTGTAATCTCCTCCAGCTCCACAAACCCCTTCGAGATCTCTGCGCTCCTCTAATTCTGCCCTCCTGAGCATCCCTGATTATAATCGCTCCACCATTGGTGGCCGTGCCTTCTGTTGCCTGGGCCCCAAGCTCTGGAACTCCCTCCCTACACCCCTCCGCCTCTCTACCTCTCTTTCCTCCTTCAAGACGCTCCTTAAACCGACATCTTTGACCAAGTATTTGGTCACCTGCCCTCATTTCTACCTTTGCGGCTCAGTGTCAAATTTCTTGTCTTATAACGCTCCTGTTAAGCACCTTGGAACGTTTCACTACGTTAAAGGCGCTATATAAATACAAGTTGTTGTTGTTGAGTTTATTCAAGGCAGAGATTGATAGATATGTGGGCACTGAGGGAATAGAAACATAGAAATTAGGTGCAGGAGTAGGTCATTCAGCCCTTCGAGCCTGCACCGCCATTCAATATGATCATGGCTGATCATTCCCTCAATACCCCTTTCCTGCTTTCTCTCCATACCCCTTGATCCCTTTAGCCGTAAGGGCCATATCTAACTCTCTCTTGAATATATCCAATGAACTGGCCTCAACAACTCTCTGCGGTAGGGAATTCCACAGGTTAACAACTCTCTGAGTGAAGAAGTTTCTCCTCATCTCAGTCCTAAATGGCCTATCCCTTATCCTATGACTGTGTCCCCTGGTTCTGGACAAGGGATATGGGGATCGGGCGGAAAGCGGAGTTGAGGTAAAAGATCAGCATGATCTTATTGAATGGTAGTGCAGGCTCGAGGGGCCGAATGGCCGACTCCTGCTCCAATTTCTTGTGTTCTTGTGTGCCAGCGTCCTCGACTGGAACTGGTGGACAACCAGCACCCTCTGCTGGAACTACATAGAATTACAACAACATTTTTGTCTACATAGAATTACAACAACATTTCTGTCTTGCTGATGGTTGCATAATTTTTTTCGACTTCCATTATGCTGTCCCTAATAAGTACAGCTATTTCACCTCTCCTGTCCCCCCTTTATCATTTCTAAATATGTTGTACAACGCAGTCATAGAATCATAGAAAAATTACAGCATGGAAGGAGGCCATTCGGCCCATCGTGTCTGCACCGGCCGTCCAAGAGCTACCCAGCCTAATCCCACTTTCCAGCTCTCGGTCCGTATCCCTGTAGGTTACGGCACTTCAGGTGCACATCCAAGTACTTTTTAAATGGTGAGGGTTTCTGCCTCTACCACCCTTTCAGGCAGTGAGTTCCAGACCCCCTCTGGGTGAAGACATTTCCCCTCAAATCCCCTCTAAACCCTCTACCAATTACTTTAAATCTATGCCCCCTGGTTGTTGACCTCTCAGCCAAGGGAAATCGCTCCTTCCTATCCACTCTATCCAGGCCCCTCATAATTTTATGCACCTCAATAAGGTTTCTCCAGAACTGAGGGAGCACCGCACTGTCGGAGGCGCAGTACTGAGGGAGCGCCGCACTGTCGGAGGGTCAGTACTGAGGGAACCCCGCACTGTCGGAGGGGCAGCACTGAGGGAACCCCGCACTGTCGGAGGGGCAGTACTGAGGGAGCGCCGCACTGTTGGAGGGGCAGTACTGAGGGAGCGCCGCACTGTCGGAGGGGCAGTACTGAGGGAGCGCCGCACTCTCGGAGGGGCAGTACTGAGGGAGCGCCGCACTCTCGGAGGGGCAGCACTGAGGGAGCGCTGCACTGTCGGAGGGGCAGCACTGAGGGAGCGCCGCACTCTCGGAGGGGCAGCACTGAGGGAGCGCCGCACTCTCGGAGGGGCAGCACTGAGGGAGCGCTGCACTGTCGGAGGGGCAGTACTGAGGGAGCGCCGCACTGTCGGAGGGGCAGCACTGAGGGAGTGCCGCACTGTCGGAGGGGCAGTACTGAGGGGGCGCTGCACTGTCGGTGTAATGTCCTTACACCTTACTATAGAATCACATGAGGCATGTACTGCAGACAAGGTCACTACGTGACCTGAACCTTTATTCCCAGGACCAAGAAGTGATGACCCTGCATGGGACCTCCCTTTATATCCATGGATGCACTGGTGAGAAGTGTCTCCCACAAGTTTACCCCCTCTGGTCAAGGTGTGCTTTTCTTGGGTGTATACAGTATGCATTGTTGTTACATGAAGGTTACAGTTGCATGAAGGTTACATACATGACAGTCGGAGGGGCAGTACTGAGGGAGTGCTGCACTGTCGGAGGTGCCATCTTTTGGATGAGATGTTAAACCGAGGCCCCGTCTGCTCTCTCAGGTGGATGTAAAAGATCTCATGGCACTATTTCGAAGAAGAGCAGGGGAGTTATCCCTGGTGTCCTGGGGCCAATATTTTTCCCTCAATCAACATCACTAAAACAGATTATCTGGTCATTATCATATTGCTGTGAGTGGGAGCTTGCTGTGCGCAAGTTGGCTGCTGCGTTTCCCACATTACAACAGTGACTACACTCCAAAAATACTTTATTGGCTGTAAAGTGCATTGAGATGTCCGGTGGTCGTGAAAGGCGCTTTAGAAATGCTTGTCTTTTTTTTGTGTATTGGTGACGTGCTGAAGCAGACAGGAAGGGATTTCAGGCAGAGAATAGACACGGCCTGGGTTTTAAATGTAATATCTGACAGTAGGGGGCTGGATCCATGGATGCATCGATTCGGGAACTCTTCACCCAGCTCCATTGCTATAACCTCCTCTCACTACCGCCACTCACTTGCTGCGCACTTTGACCAGAAGTATGTCAATGGTATCAGTAAAGCACATTTTCCAATCTCAGTGCTCCCCCTTGTATGTCCGTTATTGTGTACTGCCTTAGGAAAATCCGTCAAAGATGAGTGGGGGCCTGTACAGCACATCAATGATCTAGACTTAAATGTAGGGGGCATGATTAAGAAGTTTGCAGATGATACTAAAATCGGGTGTATGGTTGATAATGAAGAAGAAAGATGTAGACTGCAGGAGGATATCAATGAACTGGTCAGCTGAACAGAACAGTGGCAAATGGAATTTAGTCCAGAGAAATGTGAGGTAATACATTTGGGGAGGGCTAACAAGGCAAGGGAATACACATTAAATGGTAGGACACTGAGAAGTGTACAGGAACAGCAGGACCTTGGAGTGCAGGTCCACAGATCCCTGAAGGTAGCAGGCCAGGTGGATAAGGTGGTTACAAGGCATACGGAATGCTTACCTTTATTAGCTGAGGCATAGAATATAAGAGCAGGGATGTTATGCTTGAACTGTATAAAACACTGGTTAGGCCACAGCTGGAGTACTGCGTGCAGTTCTGGTCACCACATTACAGGAAAGATGTGATTGCACTGGAGAGGGTACAGGGGAGATTTACGAGGATGTTACCTGAACTGGAGAATTTTGGCTATGAGGAAATATTGGATAGGCTGGGTTTGTTTTCATTGGAACAGAGGAGACTGAGGGGAGACCTTATTGAGGTGTATAAAATTATGAGGGGCCTGGATAGAGTGGATAGGAAGGACCTGTTTCCCTTAGCAGAGGGGTCAACAACCAGGGGGCATAAATTTAAATGAATTGGTAGAAGGTTTAGAGGGGATTTGAGGGGAAATGTTTTCACCCAGAGGATGGTGGGGGTCTGGAACTCGGCCTGAAAGGGTGGTAGAGGCAGAAACTCTCACCACGTTTAAAAAATACCTGGATGTGCACCTGAAGTGCCGTAACCTACAGGGTACGGACCTAGAGCTGGAAAGTGGGGTTAGGCTGGGTAGCTTTTGGTCGGCCGGCGCGGACACGATGGGCCAAATGGCCTCCTTCTGTGCTGTAAATGTCTCTGGTTATATGAATCTATAATTCTATAATTCATAGTGGCACGGTCGTTTGTCTGACCGACTATGTTATTTATGGTAGCGAATGGGTTAAGACAGAATTGAATTAATTGTAGCCTGATTTTGCAGGTGTGTGTGTGTGTGTTAGATAGAAAGGGTTTCAAGGACTCAGAAATCGCTCCCACACGAACATCTGGAATGCCTCCATTGATAAAAGCTGAACTTGGAAGAGGAAGAGAGTGAGGATTTGGGAAGTTGCCATCTGTTCCAGAAACTATGGCAGCACAGGGCAGATAAAGTCGAACAATCGGCCCTTTCAGTGCTCAGATATAAAACTCTACAAACCGTTTACAGGCACTCATTGCTTCACCAACCTTATCATATTTAACCGTGGAATTTCCATCTCACTAATCGCAATCCTATGTTTCGATGAGCAGTTTCCCCCTCTATCCCTGGCCATTTAGCACCAAACCCAGTAAAATCAATTATTTCACCGGCAAATAATCCAGCAAGGATCGCTGCAAAGACAATTTATTGTGTTAAACTGAATGTGAGCCACTTATCCCTGTAAATAAAGATAGTTTCTGCCTTTCTAATTGTTTACATTACTTCGAGCCAATCTCTCATGACCGTTATCTGATCATCATAGGCAGCCCCTCAAAATCGAGGAAGGCTTGCTTCCACTCCAAAAGTGAGTTCTCAGGTGACTGAACAATCCAATGCGGGAATTACAGTCTCTGTCACAGTGGGACGGACAGTGGTTGAAGGAAAGGGTGGGTGGCTCCTTCCGCTGCCTGCGCTTGATTTCTGCACGCTCTTGGCGACGAGACTCGAGGAGCTCAGCGCCCTCCCGAATGCACTTCCTCCACTTAGGGCAGTCTTTGGCCAGGGACTCCCAGGTGTCAGTGGGGATGTTACACTTTATCAAGGAGACTTTGAGGGTGTCCTTGAAACGTTTCCTCTGCCCACCTGGGGCTTGCTTGCTGTGTAGGAGGAGTTCCGAGTAGAGCGCTTGCTTTGGGAGTCTTGTGTCAGGCATGCGAACAATGTGGCCAGGTAGTTAAGATGGTTAAGAAGGCATACTGAATGCTTGCCTTTATTAGCTGAGGCACAGAATACAAGAACAGGTGGGTTATGCTTGAACTGTATAGAATACTAGTTAGGCCACATTTGGAGTACTGCGTGCAGTTCTGGTCACCAGATTACAGGAAAGATGTGATTGCACTGGAGAGGGTACAGAGATTTATGAGGATGTTGCCGGGAGCGGAGAATTTTAGCTATGAGGAAAGATTGGAGAGGCTGCGTTTGTTTTCTTTGGAACAGAGGAGGGGACACCTGATTGAGGTGTATAAAATTAAGAGGGGCCTTGATAGAGTGGTTAGGGAGGATCTATTTCCCTTAACTGAAGGTCAACAACCAGGGGGCATAAATTTAAAGTAATTGGGGAAGGTTTAGAGGGGATTTGAGGGGAAATGTTTTCACCCAGAGGGTGGTGGGGGTCTGGAACTCACTGTCTGAAAGGGTGGTAGAGGCAGAAACCCTCACCACATTTAAAAGGTGCTGGATGTGCACCTGAAGTGCTGTAACCTACAGGGCTACGGACCGAGAGCTGGAAAGTGGGATTAGGCTGGATAGGTCTTTGTCGGCCGGCACGGACACGATGGGCCGAAATGGCCTCCTTCTGTGCTGTGAACTTGTGCGATGATTTCGAGACTCACCCTGGGCCGGGATGTACAGCACAGCGGAGATATCAGGAGGGTGGGCATTACACATGTCGGTGTTGCAGCAACAGGAGTAGAAGAGGTGGGTCTTGCTGGCTGTGTCTGCACACGTCGAGTTACAGGAGAGCACGTTGGTCGGGGGCCAACAGCCTGTGTGGGAGAGAGAAGATGGCGACACTCAGTGAGGGTGAAGAGGCAGCAGAGCCTCACATATCTTGTTCTGCGGACCATGTGTGAGTGGGGAAAGGTCACACTGTGAGGGGGATAGGTCTCACTGTGAGAGGGGAAAGGTCACACTGTGAGAGGGGAAAGGTCACACTGTGAGGGGGAAAGATCATACTGTGAGAGGGGAAAGGTCACACTGTGAATGGGGAAAGGTCACACTGTGAGAGGGGAAAGGTCACACTGTGAGGGGGAAAGATCATACTGTGAGAGGGGAAAGGTCACACTGTGAGTGGGGAAAGGTCACACTGTGAGAGGGGAAAGGTCACACTGTGAGGGGGATAGGTCACACTGTGAGAGGGGAAAGGTCACACTGTGAGTGGGGAAAGGTCACACTGTGAGAGGGGAAAGATCACACTGTGAGAGGGAAAAGGTCTCACTGTGAGAGAGGAAAGGTCACACTGTGAGAGGGGACAGGTCACACTGTGAGTGGGGAAAGGTCACACTGTGAGAGGGGAAAGATCACACTGTGTGTGGGGAAAGGTCACACTGTGAGAGGGGAAAGATCACACTGTGAGAGAGGAAAGGTCACACTGCGAGAGGGGACAGGTCACACTGTGAGTGGGGAAAGGTCACACTGTGAGAGGGGAAAGGTCACACTGTGAGAGGGGAAAGGTCACACTGTGAGAACATAAGAACCAGGAGCAGGAGTCAGCCATTCAGCCCCTCGAGCCTGCTCCGCCATTCAATGGGATCATGGCTGATCCGATCCTGGCCTCAGCTCCGTTTCCCTGCCGTGAGCATAATCCCCAGCCCCACATGTTGCACAGACCATAACCACTGCTCCCATTTATTCAGACATCAGGTTTCTGATGCCCATCATTTATTTAATTATTTGTCTCAATATCCGTTTTACCTCGCACCGTCAATAAGTCCCTGCTGTCCTTTCATCACTCTTCCCTTCCATCGTATCACAGATGTACCCTTTTATTCTTTCTCCCCCTCACCCCCTCCCCTCCCCCAACCCCTCCCTTCCCCCGATACCCTCCCTTCCCCCTCACCCCTCCCTTCCCCCTCCCTACCCCTCACCCCTCCCTTCCCCCTCACCTCTCCCTTCCCCCTCACTCCCTCCCTTCCCCCTCACCCCTCCCGTCCCCCTACACCCTCCCTTCCCCCTCACCCCTCCCTTCCCCCTCCCTACCCACACTCCTCCCTTCCCCCTCACTCCCTCCCTTTCCCCTCACTCCTCCCTTCCCCCTCACCTCTCCCTTCCCCCTACACCCTCCCTTCCCCCTCACCCCTCCCTTCCCCCTTCCTACCCCTCACCCCTCCCTTCCCCCTCACCTCTCCCTTCCTCTTCACCTCTCCCTTCCCCCTCACCTCTCCCTTTCTCTTCACCTCTCCCTTCCCCCTCACCCCTCCATTTCCCCTCACCTCTCCCTTCCCCCTACACCCTCCCTTCCCTCTCACCCCTCCCTTCCCCCTCCCTACCCCTCACCCCTCCCTTCCCCCTCACCTCTCCCTTCCTCTTCACCTCTCCCTTCCCCCTCACCTCTCCCTTCCTCTTCACCTCTCCCTTCCCCCTCACCCCTCCCTTCCCCCTCACCTCTCCCTTCCTCTTCACCTCTCCCTTCCCCCTCACCTCTCCCTTCCTCTTCACCTCTCCCTTCCCCCTCGCCCCTCCCTTCCCCCTCACCTCTCCCTTCCTCTTCACCTCTCTTCCCCCTCACCTCTCCCTTCCTCTTCACCTCTCCCTTCCCCCTCACCCCTCCCTTCCCCCTCACCTCTCCCTTCCCCCTACACCCTCCCTTCCCCCTCACCCCTCCCTTCCCCCTCCCTGCCCCTCACCCCTCCCTTCCCCTCACCTCTCCCTTCCTCTTCACCTCTCCCTTCCCCCTCACCCCTCCATTCCCCCAACCCCTCCCTTCCCCTTAAACCCTCACTTGCCCCTCCCCGCTCCCCCTCCCCACGCTCCTGTGAATCACGTTGGGACATTTTATTACGTTAAAGGTGCTATATAGATACCAGTTGTTGTTGATACAGTCAGGTCTATTGCCCGAGGCAGAGGTCAGCAGCATTTAGTGTAAGGGTTAGATTTAGGGTTATGGTTAGGGTTAATAGAAACATAGAAACATAGAAATTTACAGCGCATTCCGGCCCATCGTGTCCGCGCCGGCCGACAAAGAGCCACACGGCCCTCGGTCAGCAGCCCTGAAGGTTACATATAAACCTATGAACAATGACGGAAAGGTAAAGAGCACCCAGCCCAACCAGTCCGCCTCACACAACTGCAACACCCCTTATACTGAAACATTCTACACTCCACCCCACATGGTCTCCTGGGATTTCGGGGCAATAAATCTGGGAAAATTCCTCTCCGACCCATCCAGGTGATTAAAACTAGTCCAGGAGATCACCCTGGTTGTATTCGATTCACTGCAGTACTTACTATTATACCTGCGCCGACCAGTCTAATCCCAATTACCAGCTCTAGGTCTGTAACCCTGCAGGTTACTGCACTTTAAATGCTCATCCAACCATCCCTTAAAAGTGGTGAGGGTTTCTGCGTCCACCACTTCCAGGCAGCGAGTTCCAGATCCCCATAACCCTCTGCGTAAAGAAGCCCCCCCTCAAATCCCCTCTAAACCTTCCACCAACCACCTTAAAACTATGCCCCCTCGTAATAGACCCTTCCACCAATGGAAATAGACCCTTACTATCCACTATGTCCAGGCCCCTCAATATTTGGCACACCTCAATGAGGTCTCCTCTCAACCTCCTCTGTTCCAATGAGAACAAACCCAGCCTATCCAATCTGTCCTCATAACTAAGATTCTCCATTCCAGGCAGCATCCTCGTAAATCTCCTCTGCACCCTCTCTAGTACAATCACGTCCTTCCTATAATACTGCGACCAGAACTGCATGCAGTACTCCAGCTGTGGCCTAACCAGAGTATTGTACAATCTAAGCATAACCTCCCTGCTCTTAAATTCTATGCCTCGGCCAATAAAGGCAAGCATTCTGTATGCCTTCTTAACAATCTTATCCACCTGGCCTGCAACATTCAGGGATATGTGGACAAGCACTCTAAGGTGTTATGTATTTAACCCTTTGTATTTAACCTGCATAACACCTGACCACTAGAGGGCCCACCTGTTGGAGTCCCAAGGGATCCCAGCATCTTTGGGAGCACAATATATAAGCAGGCCACCCACGAGGTACCTGCACTCTGGAGTCTTATTACAGGAGCTAAGGTCACACTTGCTTATTGTACACAGTACTCAGTTTCATCCTTTATTATGAGTGTGCCAATTGGCAATGAAGTAATGCAGAACCACTTGAAAATGCAAAGGACAGTCGGTATCCTGGAGAAGTGCTCAGAAGGAGACGATTGGGAGGCCTTCATGCAGAGACTCGACCAATACTTTGTGGCCAATGAGCTGGAAGGGGACGTAAACGCTACCAAACGAAGGGCAATCTTCCTAACTGTCTGCAGGGCAACAACCTATGGCCTCATGAAGAATCTCCTGGCCCCGGCAAAACCAACAGTGAAATCCTACAAAAAATTGTGTACGCTGGTCCAGGAGCACCTAAATCCTAAGGAAAGCATTTTGATGGCGAGATATCGGTCCTACACGTGTCAACGATCAGAGGGCCAGGAAGTGGCGAGCTATGTCGCTGAACTAAGGCGCCTCGCAGGACATTGTGAGTTTGAAGGATTCCTAGCACAAATCCTCAGAGACTTTTTTGTACTGAGCATCGGACATGAGACAATCCTTCACAAACTGTTGACTGTAGAAACTGCGAATCTAAGTAAAGCCATAACGATAGCCCAGGCATTTATGTCCACCAGCGACAACACCAAGCAGATTTTGCAGAGTAAAGAAGCTTCGGCCAGTACTGTCCATAAAGTAACGTCGGTTTTGAGCAGAAGTGTACATGGCAGAACGTAAACGCCGGCTGCTGCAGGTCGACCTCAGTTGACCCAGAGTCCACCATCATCTGTTAATGTGAGGCAGTTAACACTTGTTGGCGCTGCGGTGGTGATCATCGGCCCCATTAAGCACTATGCTTGCAACGGTTGCAGAACAAAGGGACACCTCCAGCGAATGTGCAGGTAAGCTGCAAACCTTGCAAGCCCTGCAAACCACCATGTTGCAGAGGAAGATCGATCCATGGTGGATCAGGCTGAATTGGAGACTCGTACCGAGGAGTCAGAAGTGTACGGGGTACACACATTCACTACAAAATGTCCACCAATAATGTTGAAAGTTGAACTGAATGGCATTCCAGTATCTATGGAGCTGGACACGGGGGCAAGTCAGGCCATAATGAGTAAAAAAGTCTTCGACAGGCTGTGGGGCATAAAGGCACACAGGCCCAAGCTCAGCCGCATTCACACCAAACTAAGGAGTTACACCAAGGAAAACTAATCTCTGTAATTGGCAGTGCTGAAGTCAAAGTCTCCAATGATGGAGCAGTACACAAAATCCCGCTGTGGATTGTGCCAGGGGATGTCCCCACACTGTTTGGCAGAAGCTGGCTGGGGAAAATCCGCTGGAACTGGGACAACATCCGAGCGCTTTCGTCTGTCAACGACGCCTCATGTAACCAGGGTTCTGAGCAAGTTCCCATCACTGTTTGAGCCAGGCATTGGAAGCTTCTCGGGGCGAAAGTGCAGATCCATTTGGTTCCCGGTACGCGACCCATCCACCACAAGGCACAGCGGTACCGTACATGATGCGTGAAAAAGTGGAAATTGAGCAGGACAGGCTGCAACAAGAAGGCATCATTGTGCCGGTGGAATTCAACGACTGGGCCAGTCCGATTTTCCCGGTACTTAAGGAGGACGGTACGGTTAGAATTTGTGGGGACTATAAAGTAACGATTAACTGTTTTTCGCTGCAAGATCAGTACCCGCTACCCAAGGCAAACGACCTATTTGTGAGCCTGGCTGGAGGGAAGACGTTCACCAAGCTGGACCTGACCTCGGCCTACATGACCCAGGAGCTGGAGGAGTCTTCGAAAGGACTCGCCTGCATCAACACGCACAAAGGTCTGTTTATCTACAACCGGTGATCGTTCGGGATTCGGTCGGCCATGCGATCTTCTGACGGAACATGGAGAGCCTGCTAAAGTCGGTTCCTGGCATCGTGGTTTTCCAGGATGGCATATTGGTTACAGGTCGGGACACCATGGAGCATTTGAAAAATCTGAAAGAGGTTCTTAGTTGGTTGGATCGCGTGGGGCTCAGATTGAAACGCTCGAAGTGTGTTTTCCTGGCTCCGGAGGTCGAGTTCTTGGGAAGAAGAATCGCAGCAGATGATATCAGACCCACTAACGCCAAAACGGAGGCATAAGAACATAAGAACATAAGAATTAGGAACAGGAGTAGGCCATCTAGCCCCTCGAGCCTGCTCTGCCATTCAACAAGATCATGGCTGATCTTGCCATGGCCATCAAGAACGCGCCGCGACCACAGAACATGATGGAGCTGCGGTCATTCCTAGGACTCCTTAACAATTTTGGTAATTTCCTACCTGGCTTAAGCACCCTGATAGAACCTCTGCATGCACTACTGCGCAAGGGAGATGATTGGGTATGGGGGAATTCACAAGAAGCTGCCTTTAAGAAAGCCAGAAATCTGTTGTGTTCAAACAAACTGCTTGTCCTATATAACCCTTGTAAACGATTAGTGCTAGCTTGCGATGCGTTGTCATACGGGGTTACAACAGGCTACTGAATCGAGGATTTTGCAACCGGTCGTGTATGCGTCCAGGAGTTTGTCCAAGGCCGAAAGGGCCTACAGCATGGTTGGAAAAGAGGCTCTGGTGTTCGTCTACAGGATGAAAAAAATGCACCAGTACTTATTTGGCCTCAAGTTTGAGCTTGAAACTGACCACAAGCCGCTCATATCGCTATTCTCTGAGAGCAAAGGGATGAATACCAATGCTTCTGCACGCATCCAAAGATGGGCGCTCAAGCTGTCGGCCTATAACTATGTAATCCGCCACAGACCAGGCACAGAGAACTGCGTTGATGTTCTCAGTCGGCTGCCATTGCCCACCATCGGGATGGAAATGGCATAGCCAGTGGACTTGCTCATGGTTATGGAGGCATTCGAGAATAAGAAGTCCCCCATTACAGCCCGCCAGATCAGGACCTGGACCAGCCAGGATCCTTTACTGTCCTTGGTAAAAAACTGTGTCCTCCATGGGAGCTGATCTGGTGTCCCAGCGGAGATGCAGGAGGTGATTAAGCCGTTCCACAGATGCAAAGACGAGTTAGAGCTGAGGGTGGATTCACTCTGGAGCATCCACGATGCTGAGAATGACGTGAGTATCACGTGTAGCGAGTTGGTCTTACCGCAGGAGAAGGGTCCACAGCCAGCTAGGGAATGGAAGACCAGCAGGAAGAGTAGTGCAAGGAAGGTAGTGCAGGAGTCCCCTGTGGTCATCCCCCTGCAAAACAGATACACTGCTTTGGGTACTGTTGAGGGGGATGACTCATCAGGGGAGGGCAGCAGCAGCCAAGTTCATGGCACCGTGGCTGGCTCTGTTGCACAGGAGGGCAGGAAAAAGAGTGGGAGAGCGATAGTGATAGGGGATTCAATTGTAAAGGGAATAGATAGGTGTTTCTGCGGCCGCAACCGAGACTCCAGGATTGTATGTTGCCTCCCTGGTGCAAGGGTCAAGGATGTCTCGGAGCGGGTGCAGGACATTCTAAAAAGGGAGGGAGATCAGCCAGTTGTTGTGGTGCACATTGGTACCAACGACATAGGTAAAAAAAGGGATGAGGTCCTACTAAACGAATTTAAGGAGCTAGGAGCTAAATTAAAAAGTAGGACCTCAAAAGTAGTAATCTCTGGATTGCTACCAGTGCCACGTGATAGTCAGAGTAGAAATCGCAGGATAGCGCAGATGAATACGTGGCTTGAGCAGTGGTGCAGCAGGGAGGGATTCAAATTCCTGGGGCATTGGAACCGGTTCTGGGGGAGGTGGGACCAGTACAAACCGGATGGTCTGCACCTGGGCAGGACCGGAATCAATGTCCTAGGGGGAGTGTTTGCTAGTGCTGTTGGGGATGATTTAAACTAATATGGCAGGGGGATGGGAACCAATGCAGGGAGACAGAGGGAAACAAAAAGGAGGCAAAAGCAAAAGACAGAAAGGAGATGAGGAAAAGTGGAGGGCAGAGAAACCCAAGGCAAAGAACAAAAAGGGCCACTGTACAGCAAAATTCTAAAAGGACAAAGGGTGTTAAAAAAACAAGCCTGAAGGCTTTGTGTCTTAATGCAAGGAGTATCCACAATAAGGTGGATGAATTAACTGTGCAAATAGATGTTAACAAATATGATGTGATTGGGATTACGGAGACGTGGCTCCAGGATGATCAGGGCTGGGAACTCAATGTCCAGGGGTATTCAACATTCAGGAAAAATAGAATAAAAGGAAAAGGAGGTGGGGTAGCATTGCTGGTTAAGGAGGAAATTAAGGCAATAGTTCGGAAGGACATTAGCTTGGATGATGTGGAATCTATATGGGTAGAGCTGCAGAATACCAAAGGGCAAAAAATGTTAGTGGGAGTTATGTACAGACCTCCAAACAGTAGTAATGATGTTGGGAAGGGCATCAAACATGAAATTAGGGGTGCGTGCAATAAAGGTGCAGCAGTTATAATGGATGACTTTAATATGCACATAGATTGGGTTAACCAAACTGGAAGCAATACGGTGGAGGAGGATTTCCTGGAGTGCATAAGGGATGGATTTTTAGACCAATATGTCGGGGAACCAACTAGGGGGGAGGCCATCTTAGACTGGATGTTGTATAATGAGAGAGGATTAATTAGCAATCTCGTTGTGCAAGACCCCTTGGGGAAGAGTGACCATAATATGGTGGAATTCTGCATTAGGATGGAGAATGAAACAGTTAATTCAGAGACCATGGTCCAGAACTTAAAGAAGGGTAACTTTGAAGGTATGAGGCGTGAATTGGCTAGGATAGATTGGCGAATGATACTTAAGGGGTTGACAGTGGATGGGCAATGGCAGACATTTAGAGACCGCATGGATGAACTACAACAATTGTACATTCCTGTCTGGCGTAAAAATAAAAAAGGAAAGGTGGCTCAACCGTGGCTATCAAGGGAAATCAGGGATAGTATTAAAGCCAAGGAAGTGGCATACAAATTGGCCAGAAATAGCAGCGAACCCGGGGACTGGGAGAAATTTAGAACTCAGCAGAGGAGGACAAAGGGTTTGATTAGGGCAGGGAAAATAGAGTACGAGAAGAAGCTTGCAAGGAACATTAAGACGGATTGCAAAAGTTTCTATAGATATGTAAAGAGAAAAAGGTTAGTAAAGACAAACGTAGGTCCCCTGCAGTCAGAATCAGGGGAAGTCATAACGGGGAACAAAGAAATGGCGGACCAATTGAACAAGGACTTTGGTTCGGTATTCACTGAGGAGGACACAAACAACCTTCCGGATATAAAAGGGGTCGGAGGGTCTAGTAAGGAGGAGGAACTGAGGGAAATCCTTATTAGTCGGGAAATTGTGTTGGGGAAATTGATGGGATTGAAGGCCGATAAATCCCCAGGGCCTGATGGACTGCATCCCAGAGTACTTAAGGAGGTGGACTTGGAAATAGTGGATGCATTGACAGTCATTTTCCAACATTCCATTGATTCTGGATCAGTTCCTATGGAGTGGAGGGTAGCCAATGTAACCCCACTTTTTAAAAAAGGAGGGAGAGAGATAACAGGGAATTATAGACTGGTCAGCCTGACATCGGTAGTGGGTAAAATGATGGAATCGATTATTAAGGATGTCATAGAAGCTCATTTGGAAAGAGGTGATATGATAGGTCCAAGTCAGCATGGATTTGTGAAAGGGAAATCATGCTTGACAAATCTTCTGGAATTTTTTGAGGATGTTTCCAGTAGAGTGGACAAGGGAGAACCAGTTGATGTGGTATATTTGGACTTTCAGAAGGCTTTCGACAAGGTCCCACACAAGAGATTAATGTGCAAAGTTAAAGCACATGGGATTGGGGGTAGTGTGCTGACATGGATTGAGAACTGGTTGTCAGACAGGAAGCAAAGAGTCGGAGTAAATGGGGACTTTTCAGAATGGCAGGCAGTGACTAGTGGGGTACCGCAAGGTTCTGTGCTGGGGCCCCAGCTGTTTACACTGTATATTAATGATTTAGACGAGGGGATTAAATGTAGTATCTCCAAATTTGCGGATGACACTAAGTTGGGTGGCAGTGTGAGCTGCGAGGAGGATGCTATGAGGCTGCAGAGCGACTTGGATAGGTTAGGTGAGTGGGCAAATGCATGGCAGATGAAGTATAATGTGGATAAATGTGAGGTTATCCACTTTGGTGGTAAAAACAGAGAGACAGACTATTATCTGAATGGTGACAGATTAGGAAAAGGGGAGGTGCAACGAGACCTGGGTGTCATGGTACATCAGTCATTGAAGGTTGGCATGCAGGTACAGCAGGCGGTTAAGAAAGCAAATGGCATGTTGGCCTTCATAGCAAGGGGATTTGAGTACAGGGGCAGGGAGGTGTTGCTACAGTTGTACAGGGCCTTGGTGAGGCCACACCTGGAGTATTGTGTACAATTTTGGTCTCCTAACCTGAGGAAGGACATTCTTGCTATTGAGGAAGTGCAGCGAAGGTTCACCAGACTGATTCCAGGGATGGCGGGACTGACCTATCAAGAAAGACTGGATCAACTGGGCTTGTATTCACTGGAGTTCAGAAGAATGAGAGGGGACCTCATAGAAACATTTAAAATTCTGACAGGGTTAGACAGGTTAGATGCAGGAAGAATGTTCCCAATGTTGGGGAAGTCCAGAACCAGGGGACACAGTCTAAGGATAAGGGGTAAGCCATTTAGGACCGAGATGAGGAGGAATTTCTTCACCCAGAGAGTGGTGAACCTGTGGAATTCTCTACCACAGAAAGTTGTTGAGGCCAATTCACTAAATATATTCAAAAAGGAGTTAGATGACGTCCTTACTAATAGGGATATCAAGGGGTATGGTGAGAAAGCAGGAATGGGGTACTGAAGTTGCATGTTCAGCCATGAACTCATTGAATGGCGGTGCAGGCTAGAAGGGCCGAATGGCCTACTCCTGCACCTATTTTCTATGTTTCTATGTTTCTATGTCTATTGTGGGGCAATCACGTGATCTTGCCCAAGAAAGGCAGAGATATACATTCATATCTGAACTGCACAGCACCCACCCAGGCATCATAGTGATGAAAGCCATAGCCAGATCCCATGTGTGGTGGCCCAGCATTGACTCGGATTTAGAGTCATGCGTGCGCCAATGCAACACTTGCTCGCAACTGAGCAATGCACCCAGAGAGGCACCGCTAAGTTTGTGGTCGTGGCCCTCCAAACCGTGGTCGAGGATCCACATAGACTATGCAGGCCCATTTCTAGGCAAAATGTTTTTGGTTGTAGTGGACGCTTACTCAAAATGGATTGAATGTGCAATAATGTCTGTAAGCACATCCACGGCCACTATTGAAAGCCTACGAGCCATGTTTGCCACGTACAGCTTGCCTGATGTCCTAGTCAGCGACAATGCGCCGTGCTTCATCAGTGCTGAATTCAAGGAATTCATGACCCGCAACGGGATCAAACACGTCACATCTGCCTCGTTCAAGCTCGCATCCAACGGCCAGGTAGAAAGAACAGGCAGTTCAGACCATCAAGCATGTTGGAAGGTTCCCTGCAGACCCGGTTGTCCCGAGTGCTGCTCAGCTACCTCATCAGACCCCACTCACTCACCGGGGTTCTCCAGCCGAGCTGCTCATGAAAAGGGTGCTTAAAACAAAGCTCTCTCTTGTCCATCCTGATCTCCATGATCACGTGGAGGGCAAGCGGCATCAACAAAGTGTGTATCATGACCGCGCAAATTTATCACGCGATATTGAGATCAATGGTCCTGTGTTTGTGCTCAGTTATGGACATGGTCCCAAATGGTTCACTGGCACGGTCACAGCCAAAGAGGGGAGTAGGGTGTTTCAGGTCAAATTGGCCAATGGACAAATGCACTGAAAACATTTGGACCAAATCAAATTGTGGTTCACCAACAGCTACTAACAACCCGAAGAAGACACCACCAACTTTGACCCTCCAACACACACACAAGTGGCAACTGACATCATGGTTGACCACGAAGCTGAACTCATCATCCCCAGCAACCCGGCAAGGCCAGAGAAGAACTGACCATCCCACCCACACCCGAGACGATCGACAAGGGAGCGTAAAGCCCCAGATCATCTCACCTTGTAAATAAGTGTACTGTTGACTTCACGGGGGAGTAATGTTATGTATTTAACCCCTTGTAACCTGCATCACACCTGACCACTAGAGGGCCCACCTGATGGAGTCCAAGGGATCCCCGCATTGCGGCACTGGAGCTGCGGGTGGATTCACTCTGGAGCATACACGATGCTGAGAATGACGTGAATAGCCCGTTTAGTGAGTTGGTCTTACTGCAGGAAAAGGTTACTCAGGCAGATAGGGAATGGATAACCAACAGGAAGAGCAGTGGAAGGAAGGTGGTGCAGGGGTCTCCTGCGGTCATCCCCCTGCAAAACAGATACACCACTTTGGGTACTGTTGAGGGGGATGACTCACCAGGGGAGGGCAGCAGCAGCCAAGTTCATGGCACCGTGGGTGGCTCTGCTGCACAGGAGGACAGGAAAAAGAGTGGGAGAGCGAAAGTGATAGGGGATTCTATTGTAAGGGGAATAGATAGATGTTTCTGCGGCCGCAACCGAGACTCCAGAATGGTATGTTGCCTCCCTGGTGCAAGGGTCAAGGATGTCTCGGAGCGGATGCAGGACATTCTGAAAAGGAAGGGTGAACAGCCAGTGGTCGTGATGCGTATAGGTACCAACGATATAGGTAAAAAACGGGATGAGGACCTACAAGATGAATTTAGGGAGCTAGGAGCTAACTTAAAAAGTAGGACCTCAAAAGTAGTAATCTCAGGATTGCTACCAGTGCCACATTCTAGTCAGAGTAGGAATCACAGGATAGCGCAGATGAATAGCCCAGGTCCGTGGAGAGGCGGCGGCAGTCCGAGAGGCGGGAGTGCGTGGTGTCGGAGCGGCCTATAAAGGCCCAGGTGCGTGGAGAGGCGGCGGCAGTCTGAGAGGTGGGAGTGCGTGGTGTCGGAGCGGCCTATAAAGGCCCAGGTTGTGCAGCTTCAGCGGGGAGAGAAGGCAAAAAGAAGTAGAATGAAATCAAAAGGTGACGTCACAGCCAAGGGGGTAAGTGATTGGCTGGTGATTGGTGAGTAGCTTTTCTTTTACTTTTTTATATCAATAAGTAACCTGTTAACATTGTTGCCAATTTAAGTTAATCTAAGGGTTAAATCATGGCAGGAGAGCTCGGTCACGTGATATGCTCCTCCTGTACCATGTGGGAACTCAGGGACACTTCCGGTGTCACTGACGACTACGTGTGCGGGAAGTGTATCCGCCTCCAGCTCCTGACAGAACGCGTTGCGGATTTGGAGCTGAGGGTGGATTCACTTTGGAGCCTCCACAATGCTGAGAACGACGTGAGTAGAACGTGTAGCGAGTTGGTCGTACCGCAGGTGAAGGGTCCACAGCCAGCTAGGGAATGGAAGACCAGCAGGAAGAGTGGTGCAAGGAAGGTAGTGCAGGGGTCCCCTGCGGTCATCCCCCTGCAAAACAGATATACTGCTTTGAGTACTGTTGAGGGGAATGACTCATCAGGGGAGGGCAGCAGCAGCCAAGTTCATGGCACCGTGGCTGGCTCTGTTGCACAAGAGGGCAGGAAAAAGAGTGGGAGAGCGATAGTGATAGGGGATTCAATTGTAAGGGGAATAGATAGGCGTTTCTGCGGCCGCAACCAAGACTCCAGGATGGTATGTTGCCTCCCTGGTGCAAGGGTCAAGGATGTCTCGGAGCGGGTGCAGGACATTCTAAAAAGGGAGGGAGAACAGCCAGTTGTCGTGGTGCACATTGGTACCAACGACATAGGTAAAAAAAGGGATGAGTTCCTACTAAACGAATTTAAGGAGCTAGGAGCTAAATTAAAAAGTAGGACCTCAAAAGTAGTAATCTCGGGATTGCTACCAGTGCCACGTGCTAGTCAGAATAGGAATCGCAGGATAGCGCAGATGAATATGTGGCTTGAGCAATGGTGCAGCAGGGAGGGATTCAAATTCCTGGGGCATTGGAACAGGTTCTGGGGGAGGTGGGACGAGTACAAACCGGACGGTCTGTACCTGGGCAGGACTGGAACCAATGTCCTCGGGGGAGTGTTTGCTAGTGCTGTTGGGGAGGAGTTAAACTAATATGGCAGGGGGATGGGAACCAATGCAGGGAGACAGAGGGAAACAAAAAGGAGACAAAAGCAAAAGACAGAAAGGAGATGTGTAAAAGTGGAGGGCAGAGAAACCCAAGGCAAAAAACAAAAAGGGCCACTGAGTATAAAGGGGCTGCGGGAGGGGTCAAAACTAGAAATCATGATTTAAAAACTAGGATTAAAACACTCTACCTAAACGCACGCAGCATTCGAAAAAAAGTAAATGAGTTGACGGCACAAATCATTACAAATGGGTATGATTTGGTGGCCATTACAGAAACACAGTTGCAGGGTGGCCAAGACCGGGAATTAAACATACAGGGGTATCTGACGATTCGGAAAGATAGACAAAAAGGGAAAGGAGGTGGGGTAGCTCTGTTATTGAAGGATGATTTCAGGGCAGTTGTGAGAGATGATATTGGCTCTAATGAACAAAATGTTGAATCATTGTGGGTGGAGATTAGAGATAGTAAGGGGAAAAAGTCACTGATGGGTGTAGTTTATAGGCCCCCAAATAATAACTTCACGGTGGGGTGGGCAATAATCAAGGCAATAATGGAAGCATGTGAAAAAGGAACGGCAGTAGTTATGGGGGATTTTAACCTACATATCGATTGGTCAACTCAAATCGCACGGGGTAGCCTGGAGGAGGAATTCATAGAATGCATACGGGATTGTTTCTTAGAACAGTATGTTACAGAACTGACAAGGGAGCAAGCTATCTTAGATCTGGTCCTGTGTAATGAGACACGAAAAATAAATGATCTCCCAGTAAAAGATCCTCTTGGAATGAGTGATCACAGTATGGTTGAATTTGTAATACAGATTGAGGGTGAGGAAGTTGTGTCAGAAACGAGCGTACTATGCTTAAACAAAGGGGACTACAGTGGGATGAGGGCAGAGTTGGCTCAAGTAGACTGGAAACACAGACTAAACGGTGGCACAATTGAGGAACAGTGGAGGACTTTTAAGGAGCTCTTTCATAGTGCTCAACAAAAATATATTCCAGTGAAAAAGAAGAGTGGTAAGAGAAGGGATAACCAGCCGTGGATAACCAAGGAAATAAATGAGAGTATCAAATCAAAGACTAATGCGTATAAGATGGCCAAGGTTAGTGGGAAACTACAAGATTGGGAAAATTTTAAACAACAGCAAAGAATGACTAAAAAAGATATAAAGAAAGGAAAGATAGATTACGAAGGTAAACTTGCGCAAAACATAAAAACAGATAGTAAAAGCTTTTACAAATATATAAAACGGAAAAGAGTGACTAAAGTAAATGTTGGTTCCTTAGAAGATGAGAAGAGGGATTTAATAATGGGAAATGTGGAAATAGCTGAGACCTTAAACAATTATTTTGCTTCGATCTTCACAGTTGAAGACACAAAAACCATGCCAAAAATTCCTGGTCATAGGAATGTGGGAAGGGAGGACCTTGAGACAATCACTATCACTAGGGGGGTAGTGCTGGACAGGCTAATGGGACTCAAGGTAGACAAGTCCCCTGGTCCTGATGAAATGCATCCCAGGGTATTAAAAGAGATGGCGGAAGTTATAGCAGATGCATTCGTTATAATCTACCAAAATTCTCTGGACTCTGGGGAGGTACCAGCGGATTGGAAAGCAGCTAATGTAACACCTCTGTTAAAAAAAAGGGGGCAGACAAAAGGCAGGTAACTATAGGCCGGTTAGTTTGACATCTGTAGTGGGGAAAATGCTTGAAACTATCATTAAGGAAGAAATAGCGGGACATCTAGAGAGGAATAGTGCAATCAAGCAGACGCAGCATGGATTCATGAAGAGGAAATCATGTTTAACTAATATAGTGGAATTCTTTGAGAATATAACGAGCATGGTGGATAGAGGTGTACCTATGAATGTGGTGTATTTAGATTTCCAAAAGGCATTCGATAAGGTGCCACACAAAAGGTTACTGCAGAAGATAGAGGTACGCGGAGTCAGAGGAAATGTATTAGCATGGATAGAGAATTGGCTGGCGAACAGAAAGCAGAGAGTCGGGATAAATGGGTCCTTTTCGGGTTGGAAATCGGTGGTTAGTGGTGTGCCACAGGGATCGGTGCTGGGACCACAACTGTTTACAATATACATAGATGACCTGGAAGAGGGGACAGAGTGTAGTGTAACAAAATTTGCAGATGACACTAAGATTAGTGGGAAAGCGGGTTGTGTAGAGGACACAGAGAGGCTGCAAAGAGATTTGGATAGGTTAAACGAATGGGCTAAGGTTTGGCAGATGAAATACAATGTCGGAAAGTTTGAGGTCATCCACCTTGGGGAAAAAAAACAGTTAAAGAGAATATTATTTGAATGGGGAGAAATTACAACATGCTGAGGTGCAGCGGGACCGGGGGGTCCTTGTGCATGAATCCCAAAAAGTTAGTTTGTAGATGCAGCATGTAATCAGGAAGGCGAATGGAATGTTGGCCTTCATTGCGAGAGGGATGGAGTACAAAAGGAGGGAGGTTCTGCTGCAACAGTATAGGGTATTGGTGAGGCCGCACCTGGAGTACTGCGTGCAGTTTTGGTCACCTTACTTAAGGAAGGATATACTGGCTTTGGAGGGGCTACAGAGACGATTCACTAGGCTGATTCCGGAGATGAGGGGGTTACCTTATGATGATAGATTGAGTAGACTGAGTCTTTACTCATGGAGTTCAGAAGGATGAGGAGTGATCTTATAGAAACATTTAAAATAATGAAAGGGATAGACAAGATAGAGGCAGAGAGGTTGTTTCCACTGGTCGGGGAGACTAGAACTAGGGGGCACAGCCTCAAAATACGGGGGAGCCAATTTAAAACAGAGTTGAGAAGGAATTTCTTCTCCCAGAGGGTTGTGAATCTGTGGAATTCTCTGCCCAAGGAAGCAGTTGAGGCTAGCTCATTGAATGTATTCAAGTCACAGATAGATTTTTAACCAATAAGGGAATTAAGGGTTACGGGGAGCGGGAGGGTAAGTGGAGCTGAGTCCACGGCCAGATCAGCCATGATCTTATTGAATGGTGGAGCAGGCTCGAGGGGCTAGATGGCCTACTCCTGTTCCTAATTCTTATGTTCTTATGAATACGTGGCTTGAGGAGTGGTGCAGAAGGGAAGGATTCAAATTCCTGGGACATTGGAACCGGTTCTAGGGGAGGTGGGGCCTGTACAAACCGGACGGTCTGCACCTGGGCAGGACCGGAACCAATGTCCTCGCGGGAGTGTTTGCTAGTGCTGTTGGGGAGAGGTTAAACTAATATGGCAGGGGGATGGGTTTGGGGTTAGGGTTAGGGTTGGGGTTGGGGTTAGGGTTAGGGTTGGTGTTAGGGTTGTGGTTAGTGTTAGGGTTAGGGTTGGGGTTAGTGTTGGGGTTGGGGTTGGGGTTGGGGTTAGGTTTTGGGTTTGGGTTGGGGTTGGGGTTGGGGTTAGGATTTGCGTTAGGGTTGTTGTGGATACAGTCAGGCCTATTGCCCGAGAGAATAGCTGCCTCACCTTGTTTATCAGGATGCAAAGCCCCATCACTCGCTTGTTTCCAGATCCCAAAGCAATAGTCGCTACTTCGACACGTCACCGTCTTATTACTGGGGGCAAGACTTTGGTTCTCAGACTTTGCGAATGACTTGCAGACTCTTCCTTCTTTATTTCCACCTGGAGCAGAACGAGGCAGATCATCACTACTTCCCCAATGCTTGTGATCCTTACACTGAATGGTTCCACCATGTGCTGTCCCGACATCATGGCGTTCAACTCCACTCATTGGGACTCAAACATCCAATAATTGTGTCGCTATCTGGATTAATGAGGCAGGAGTTTAATTTTGTCCATTCTGCAGAGGGAGCTTTACTCTGTACCTGACCCCGTGCTGTACCTGCCCTGGGAGTGTTTGATGGGACAGTGTAGAGGGAGCTTTACTCTGTATCTAACCCGTGCTGTACCTGCCCTGGGAGTGTTTGATGGGACAGTGTAGAGGGAGCTTTACTCTGTATCTAACCCCCTGTACCTACCCTGGGAGTGTTTGATGGGACAGTGTAGAGGGAGCTTTACTCTGTATCTAACCCATGCTGTACCTGCCCTGGGAGTGTTTGATGGGACAGTGTAGAGGGAGCTTTACTCTGTATCTAACCCGTGCTGTACCTGCCCTGGGAGTGTTTGATGGGACAGTATAGAGGGAGCTTTCCTCTGTATCTAACCCCCTGTACCTGCCCTGGGAGTGTTTGATGGGACAGTGTAGAGGGAGCTTTACTCTGTATCTAACCCCCTGTACCTGCCCTGGGAGTGTTTGATGGGACAGTGTAGAGGGAGCTTTACTCTGTATCTAACCCATGCTGTACCTGCCCTGGGAGTGTTTGATGGGACAGTGTAGAGGGAGCTTTCCTCTGTATCTAACCCTGTGCTGTACCTGCCCTGGGAGTGTTTGATGGAACAGTGTAGAGCAAAACACAGTGACTCTGGATAATTAAGGTGCAGTGTAAATGTTGGTGTGGAGCAGGATGTTGCCATGGTAATTAAGGTGGCCCTGATGACAATATTTAAACATGATTTCCCTTGTGATGTGGGCTGGGTCAGAGTGTGTCTCTGACCCCCTCATTTCCTGCAGTGGCTTGGTTCAGGAAACCCAACTTGCAGCCTTTGGTATAAATCGCAAAGCACAAGTTAACTTGCTGCAGTCACAAGCTGCTCTCTCTCCTTCACAAAGTCACTCTGCATTTCTCAATCGCTGGCTGGGCTCTCTGGCATTAACAACCAACACACTTTCTAAAGGTCTGCCTTGAACTACAGGACTGTCTCCATCCAACTGCAAAAATATTATTCCTTTTTGAAGGACGTTTACGACCCAACGAAGGGAGAGGAAAGATATGTGTTGTCTTTTCAGCTGCATCACAGAATTCGACTACATGCTCTGGACCGTGAACATTCTCACTTAAACACAACTCATTCCTCCCACTTTCTAACTCCTTTCTAACTGGCAGCTCATTGAATCTGCACCAAACCCTCACCACAATTAGTTTGTTTATTCTTTAAAACACAGGAATGATGGACAACTTGCCCCCCCACCCCCGTTCCAGAGCCTGGATCTCCTTTCAATTTGAAGAAGCGGTGCTGTGGCGAGATATTGAAATTGTGCTTCAATGTATATTTTCTGCAGGTGCGAGTATTATCTATTGCACAGCTGCTGACAATTGTACATTCCTGGACAGAGAGGCAGCTGATGTTAAGTTGAAAATGGAATTGAATCATTTTCATGGCCCATCTCCAATGCTGATCACCTTTGATAAGTTTTACAGAGAACTTATAGTTTTATTTCAAACCAGTGTCAGCTGTGGCTCAGTGGGTAGCACTCTCGCCTCTGAGTCAGAAGGTTGTGGGTTCAAGTCCCACTCCAGAGACTTGAGCACAAAAATCTAGGCTGACACTCCCAGTGCAGTGCTGAGAGAGTGCTGCACTGTCAGAGGGGCAGTGCTGGGGGAGCGCCGCACTGTCGGAGGGGCAGTGCTGAGGAAGTGCCGCACTGTCAGAGGGACAGTGCTGAGGGAGTGCCGCACTGTCGGAGGGGCAGTACTGAGGGCGCGCCACATGTCGGAGGGGTAGTACTGAGGGAGCGCCACACTGTCGGAGGGGCAGTGCTGAGGGAGCGCCGCACTGTCGGAGGGGCAGTGCTGAGGGAGCGGCGCACTGGTGGAGGGGCAGTGCTGAGGGAGTGGCGTACTGTCGGAGGGGCAGTACTGAGGGAGTGCTGCACTGTCAGAAGTGCTGTCTTTCGGATGAGACGTTAAACCGAGGTCCCGTCTGCTCTCTCAGGTGGAAGTAAAAGATCCCATGACACTATTTTGCAGAAGAGTAGGGGAGCAGGGGTGTCCCAGCCCCATATTTGTTCCTCAATCAATATGATAAATCAGATTATCTGGTCATTATCACATTGCTGTTTGTGGGATCTTGCTCTGCGCAAATTGGCTGCCGAGTTTCCTACATTCCAACAGTGACTACACTCCAAAAAATACTTCATTGGCTGTAAAGCGCTTTGAGACATGCGGTGATCGTTAAAGGCGCTATATAAATGCAAGTCTTGCTGTCTTTTATATTTACCCCACATTAAACTCACTGAATTTTATACACACTTTATATATATACCTCACATAGAATTTTACAGGATATTAACTTTCTAACTTGAACAATATAAAAGCTATATTCATTGCAAAGAGTTTATGCAAGAGTATAATAATTGTAAGTAATATTTCTAAATGGGGAGGTGAGGTCTCTGGAACAGCAACATTTATTCTCATTCCACTTGAAGAAATATCATATTCAATGGCATTGCCCTATTTAATTCAAACAGATTGTCGCGCACAGATTATCATTGAACTAAACGTCCCCGAATTACTGTACTGGCTGAATACTGATCGTGGAATAAACGTGTAGCTTACCCACACAATCTCGGAGCAATAACTTCACCACCAACACAGAGCAGAAGAACAAGCGGTCCATTTGCAGGACAGCAGCCAGTGGCCTGAGGATCACTGGAGCAGCATTTAACTGCCTGGCAGGGGCACACCTTTCCTCTGCGCATTCCCCGAGAATGTTGCTGGATTGGGAACTAATATTAAGCCCCACCCCTTCTGTCCAGGATTGCTTTGAACATTATACAGGCAACTCTCGATTATCCGGGGAGCGGGTTTGCCACTAGGGCGAGTGCATGTACTTGCCGAGAATGTTTGGGTCCCAAATTTATATTTAGCTACTTTTTTGTTATGTGCATTCCAGGATGGGATTGGCCACCTATTCATTTTAATATAAAGTGAAGAGACCCATGTTATACTGTGCTACTTTTTCTTAAAATGGCCAGTCTAAAGACTTCAACCGCTGGAGGTGGAATGAGACTCGGCTTTACTTCCCCCGAGGCCGGGCGGCACCCTCAGTGAGGGAAGGGAGAAAGAGTTGGATAAATCTTTTGCCCCTCTGAACTTGCTTCCAGCGTGATGATCGGGACAGTGCCCTAAAAGAGCGGGGTTGGGAGCGTGAGGGTGGGTCGCAGTCTGAGCGGACAGACTCCAGGTCCGAGTTAATTTGATTGCTCTCCAAGGATTCCTTTAAGGTCGAGACAGCATTAAACTTTATTATAAAATAAAGCCCTTCCTCTGTGTGTAGTGATAATGCTGTGTGTCAGCGCAGGACTGGTTTAAGGGTGGTGTGCAGCTGTACACCGGACAGAATCACTGTTTTTACAAATGCCTTTGCAGCGGGTTCTCCGTTAGATCCGTGTACGGATAATCGCGAGTTGCCTGTATTCAGATACAATTTGATGCCAGCGGAGTGGGCTGATTCTTAAAGCAGTCGCTCCGAGAGTTAGTCCTTTACTTCAGTGATTATAAATCGACTGCAGTAAGCGGGAAAAAACTCTGTCCCTAAGCTCTGGAACTCCCTCCCTAAACCTCTCCGTCTCTCTCTCTCTTTCCTCCTTTAAGACGCTCCTTAAAACCGACCCCTTTGACCAGGCTGTTGGATCCCTGCTCATATCTCCACATGTGGCTCGGTGGGTGAGGATAAGGGGCACTTTGGGTTGCGGTTTGAAGTCAGGATTAGGATTTGCTGTCAAGGTTAGGATCAGACTTTGTGACTTGCATGTTAGGGTTAGGATAACGTTTGTGAATATGATTCTGACTACTCGATTAGAGTGGAGTTTTAAAGCTGGGATAAGGAGATCAGAACTGTATACAGTCATCATAGACAGACCCTCGAAATCGAGGAAGACTTGCTTTCACTCTAAAAATAAGTTCTCAGGTGACTGAACAGTCCAATATGGGAATTACAGTCTCTGTCACAGTTGGGACAGAGTGGTTGAAGGAAAGGGTGGGTGGGGAGTCTGGTTTGCCGCACGCTCCTTCCACTGCCTGCGCTTGCTTTCGGTAATGACTCAAGAGTCTTGTAACTGTAAACGGCCTCAGGTGTAAACCTGATCCAACTTTATTCGCGCTCAAAGTACCCGCATGACAAGGTACCCGCGCTTATATACCCGTGACCACGCACACACATGTACAGCCTGATGACCTCCGACAGTGGCGCCCTCTGGTCTCTGGTGACCCCAAGCATCAATACATAACAACATCCCCCTTTCAAGATCTTAATATCAGACTCTTTACAAATTAAGACGGTCTGGGACTTTCCGCTCATGAGTTGATCGTCTCAGTTCTGGGCGAGCGTTCTGAGTCAGTTGTGACTGAGGGCTGAGTAACCGATCTGATGGGAGTGGTAATGACCACATCAGAGATTGAAGGTCCAGGTTCAGCAATGACAGCAGAGTCCTCTGATGAATGAACATTGGTTGGTTGGTCACTGACTGCATCTTCCTCAAACGGTTCCAGTTCATCCGAGTGCCGCAGTTTTACCTGATCAGCATTTTTGCCCATTCTTGAACACGACAATAAACACTCTGTTACCCTCCTTGGCTGTAACAGTGCCAGCAATCCACTTTGGACCTTGACCATTGTTCAGTACATAAACCGCATCGTTGACAGAGATGGCTGATAGGACCGAGATGAAGAGAAACTTCTTCACTCATAGAGTTGTCAAACTGTGGAATTCTCTTCCACAGAGAGTTCTTGATGTTAGTTCGTTAGATATATTCAAGAGGGAGTTGGATATGGACCTTACGGCTAAAGGGATCAATGGGTATGGAGAGAAAGCAGGAAAGGGGTACTGAGGGAATGATCAGCCATGATCTTATTGAATGGTGGTGCAGGCTCAAAGGGCCGAATGACCTACTCCTGCACCTATTTTCTATGTTTTTATGTTTCTATGAGCTTTATGATAGACAGGCTTTGCATCAGAATTCAGTTGAATCAGCACCTTTGTGCCAGTAAAATTATCAATGCCCGGTTCAAACAAAGAAGGAAACTTCTTCAACACTTGAGCATATGAAGTGTCATCCATTGAGGACAATGCTTTGACATCATTCCAGATCCACTTGATTTTCATGAGCTAATTTCTGCTGAACAGCATTGGACCATTACCTGGGACAATCCATAATGGTAGATCTTGAACCACATCGTCATATAACACCTTGACTACTGCACTGCCAATCACTGGAATGAGTTCCTTAGTGTAAGCACGCAACTTGGCATTGACTGGACTCAGCTTAGGCTTCACAGCCTCAGTGTCTCACAGTTTGTCGAATGTCCTTTGACTCATTATTGACTGACTCGCACCCGTGTCCAGCTCCATTGATACAGGCACGCCATTCAGCTTCACATTAACCATTATCGGCTGGCTCTTTCCCAAGAACGAATACAGACCATACACTTCCTCCCCGGGTTATGTATCCGGGCCAGCACTAGACTGGCCATCATCAACAATGTGATTAGTGGCAGCACGCTTGCTCAGTTGTGGGCACATTCTCTGAAGATGCCCCACTTTCGAACAACCATTACAGGAGTATTGTTTAAACCGACACTGATGAGACCAATGATTGTCCCCAGAATGCCAACAGGGTGATAAAGGATTCGTACCAGTTGGCGGACTCTGAGCAGCTACAGGTTTCACATAAACAGTCGAGTAGGCCCTGTCATAAGCAGCTCTGCCAGAAGACTACACAATCTTGTTTACAGTACTTGCTGTGGAGCTCCAACTCTTCGATGATATCTGCCTCAAATTATCATCAGTCGTCGTGCATGCCCGGGCAGTCGTGATGGCCTTTCTCAAATCCAGCTTCGCTTCGGCCAATAACTTCCGGAGAATCACATCATGGTTGATGTGTATCCTGAAGAAATCTCGCAACATGTCTTCCAACACGTTCCCGAACTTACACGGCTCAGCCAGACATCGCAGGTCGGCGACAAATCCCGACACATCCTGGCCCTCAGCACGAACATGCTTATAGAAACGATAGCATGAAATGATGATCCCTCTTTTGGCTTAAGATGGTCACACACCAAAGCACACATATCCTCGTACTCTTTGTCCGTGGGACATAAAGGCGAGAGAAGTTTCTTCATAAGGCCGTAAATTTTCGGACCACAAACGGTGAGGAAAACCGCCCCGTGCCGAAGTGCGTCAGCCTCTCCCTCCATTTTCTTGGCCACAAAATACTGATACAGGCGGTCGCTAAAATCCGCCCAATCCTCGCCATCCATGAATCTCTCCAGAATTCCAATAGTGCTCATTCTACATGCAAAGGTTCTTAACTTACCTTATCACCAAATGTAATGACTCAAGAGTCTTGTTGCTGTAAACTGCCTCAGATGTAAACCTGATCCAACTTTATTTGCGCTCAAAGTACCCGCATGACATGGTACCCGCGCTTATATACCAGTGACCGCGCACACGCGCATACAGTCGGAAGACCTCCGACAGTGGCGCCCCCTGGTGTCTGTTGACCTCAATCATCAATACATAACAGTTTCTGCATGCTCTCGGCGACGAGACTCGAGGTGATGCACTTCCTCCACTTAGGGCAGTCTTGGGCCAGGGACTCCTAGGTGCACTTTATGAGAAGTAGCAGCAGGGATCATGCACTGGTTGTAATTTACCCAAATTCCCAGGATTCTGGGGCGGTCCCAGCAGATTGGAAAACTGAAAATGTAACACCCCTATTTAAAAAAGGAGGCAGACAAAAAGCAGGAATCTATAAACCAGTTAGCCTAACAGCTGTGGTTGGAAAAATTTGGAGTCCATTATTAAACAAGCAGTAGCAGAATATTTGGAAAAGCAAAATTTGGTCAGGTAGATTCAGCATGGATTTATGAAGGGGAAGTCATGCTTGACAAATTTGCTGGAATTCTTTGAGGATGTAACGAAGAGTGTGGATAAAGGGGAACCAGTGGATGTGATGTATTTGGACTTCCAGAAGGCATTTGACAAGGTGCCACATAAAAAGTTACTACACAGGATAAAAGTTCACGGGGTTGGAGCTACTATATTAGCATGGATAGAGGATTGGCTAACTAACAGAGAACAGAGAGTTGGGATAAATGATTCATTCTCTGGTTGGCAACCAGTAACTAGTGGGGTGCCGCAGGGATCAGTGCTGGGACCCCAACTATTTACAATCTATATTAATGACTTGGAAGAAGGGACCGAGAGTAATGTAGCCAAGTTTGCTGACAATACAAAGATGGGAGGAAAAGCAATGTGTGAGGAGGACACAAAAAATCTGCAAAAGGAGTGGGCAAAAATTTGGCAGATGGAATATAATGTTGGAACGTGTGAGTTAATATGTCTCTACTTATCTGTAGAATAACTCCACGAGGCCTAGTGCTGTGCTTGAACTGCTGTGACCTTAGTCTCTTTATTATAATTACAGAGTGAGGCAACAATGTGGTGACCAGCCTTTTATACAGCTCCTGTCTGGACCTCCCACAGTTGCACCCTCTAGTGGTACCATCATAGGTATATACACAGGGTATACATATATGACAACATTCGCCCCCAAATTTTTTGATGCGAGTTAGTTACAGGTTGAGGCGATCTGGAACTCTGCGCTCCCTGGTTGATCATCTGAGTGTCACTTCTGGCATGGGTGAGTTGGTCGGGCCACTGCTGTCTTGCAGTGCTGTTGGTCTGACTGGACTGTTGGAGATGGTGGGATCATCCTCACGGTTGGCAGCTAGGTCTGCTGCTGATTGGGTGTGTGTAGGTGGATTGCTGCAGGTAAGGTCCTCTCCCGGTAGTTCCTGGTTACCTGTAAATCGCAGTTTGGTCTGGTTCAAATGCTTTCTGCACGTTTGTCCATTAAGCAGTTTGACAAAAAATAGTCTATTCCCCTCCTTGGCTAAAACAATGCCAGCGACCCATTTGGGGTCATGATCATGGTTCAGCACAAACACTGGGTCATTCACAGTGATGTCGCGTGATACAGCCGTGCGGTCATGGTACATGTTTTGCCGATAACGCCTGGTTTCTACCTGATCATTGAGGTCAGGGTGGACTAAGGAGAGTCTGGTTTTGAGTGCATGTTTCATTAGTAACTCCGCAGGTAAGCGAGTGGGGTCGTGTCCTGTAATTGATCAGCACCCGGAATAGGCGGGTTTCTAAGGAGCCGTCCATGACATGTTTCAAGCTCTGCTTTACAGTTTGGACTGCCCACTCCGCTTGGCTGTTGGATACGGGCTTGAACGGGGCAGACCTGACATGCTTGATGCCATTGCGGGTCATGAATTCGCTGACCAGAATGTCGGGCAAGGCATGGGTGGCGAAGATGGCCCTGAGGCTTTCAATGGTGGCGGTGGACGTGCTGGATGCCATTATTACACATTCGATCCACTTAGAGTAGGCGTCCACTGCAACGAAAAACATTTTTCCTAGAAAGGGGCCCACATAATCTATATGGATCCTGGACCATGGTTTTGAAGGCCAGGACCACATATTAAGTGGAGCTTCCCTGGGGGCATTGCTCAATTGTGAGCAAGTGCTACACTAGCGCACGCACGACTCCAAGTCCGAGTCAATGCCGGGCCACCAGATGTGGGACCTGGCGATCGCCTTCATCATGACTATGCCTGGGTGGCACTGTGTAGGTCGCGTACGAAGGTTGCCCTGCCTTTTTTTGGCAGGGCGACGCGGTTGCCCCATAAGAGACAATCCGATTGGATGGACCTTTCGTCTTTATGACGGTGAAACGGCTTTATCTCATCTTGCATTTCTCTTGGGACCGCTGACCAGCCCGCATTAAGAATGCAACTTTTTATGAGAGTTAACACGGGGCCCTGGTTGGGCCAGGTCCTGATCTGGTGGGCCATTACAGGTGACCCTTCACTTTCGAAGACGTCCATTACCAGACACAGATCTGCGGGCTGTGCCATTTCCACCCTAGTGGTGGGCAACGGTAGCTGGCTGAGGGCATCGGTGCAGTTCTCAGTGCCTGGCCTGTGGTGGATCGTATAATCGTAGGCCGACAATGTTAGTGCCCATCTTTGGATTCGCGATGAAGCATTGCTGTTTATGCCTTTGCTTTGCAAAAACAGTGAGATTAGGGGCTTGTGGTCGGTTTCTAACTTGAACCTGAGTCCGAACAAACACTGGTGCAGTATTTTTTACCCCATAGACACAGGCCAAAGCCTCCTTCTCGACGATACTGTAGGCTCTTTCGGCCTTGGATAGACTTCTAGACGCATATGCAACCGGTTGGAGTTTCCCGCTACATTTGCTTACTATAAAACACACCCGACACCGTACGACGACACGTCACATGCTAAAACTAGACGTTTACCTGAGTCATACAATGCAAGCAACTTGTTCGAACACAGAAAGTTTCTAGCCTTTTTGAAGGTAGCTTCTTGATTTTGACCACAAACACAGTCGTCTCCCTTGCGTAGCAGCTTGTGCAACGGTTCGAGCAAGTTGCTCAACTCTGGAAGAAAGTTACCGAAATAGTTGAGGAGTCCCAGGAACGAGCGCAGCTCTGTTACATTTCGTGGTCTGGGTGCATTCTTGATGGCCTCTGTCTTTGAGTCCATGGGACTCATGCTGTCTGCCGCAATCTTCCTCCCCAGGAATTCTACTTCTGCCGCCAGGAAGACACACTTGGATCGTTTCAGCCGGAGAATGGGACACTGAGACATTGAGACACAGAGACACTAGAACACTGAGACACTGGGACACTGGGGCACTGAGTCACTGAGGCACTGGGACACTGGGACACTGGAACACTTGGACATTAGGACAGTGAGACACTTAGACACTGGGAAACTGGACACTCAGACACCAGGATACAGAGAATCTAGAACGCTGGGACACTGGGACACTGAGACACTGAGAAACTGTGACACTGGGACACTGAGACACTGGGAGATTGGGACACTGGGAAACTGAGACACTGGGACACTGGGGCACTGAGACACTGGGACACTGAGACACTGGGACACTGAGACACCGGGACACTGAAACACTAAGACAAGAGGACACTGAGGCACTTGAACATTGGGACACTGAGACACTGGAATGCCGAGACACTGGAACACTGAGACTTTGGAATACTGAGACACTGGGACACTGAGACACAGGACACTGGGACAATAAGGCATTGGCACAATGGGACACTGGGACACTGGGACACTGAGACACAGAGACACTGAGACACTGGAACACTGGGACACTGGGGCACTGGGACACTGATACATTAAGACACTGTGACTCGGGGACACTGAGACACTGGGACACTGAGACACTGAGACACTGATACACTGGAATACTGGGACACTGGGACACTGGAGCACTGAGACATTGAGGCACTGAGATACTGGGACACTGAGACACTGGGACATTGGGACAATAAGGCATTGGCACAATGGGACACTGGGACACTGAGACACTGAGCCACTGAGACATAGAGACACTATGACACTGATACACTGGGACACTGGGACACTTGGACACTGAGAGGTTGGGACAATGGAACAATGGGACACTGAGACAATGGAACACTGGGCCAGTGGGACACTGAGACACTGAGAAACCGAGACACTGGGACACTCAGGCGCTGAGGCACTGAGAAACCGAGACACTGGGACACTGGGACACTGTGACACTGAGAAACAGAGGTACTGGGACACTGGAGCATTGTGGCACTGAGTCAATGTGACCTGGGGACTCTGGGACACTGGAACACTAGGACACTGGGACACATGGACATTGGGACACTGTGACACTGACACACTGGGACACTATGGCACTGGGACACTACGGCACTGGGATGCTGGGAAACTGGTACACTGGGACGCTGAAACTCTGGGAGACTGGGACACTGAGACACTGGGACACTGGGGCACTGGGATCTGGGACACTGAGGCACTGCGACAATGAGGCACTGGGACACTTTGACACCTTGATACTGGGACACTGAGACACTGGGACACTGAGGCACTAGGACATGAGGACACTGAGACACTGAGACATTAAGACACTGAAGCCACTGGGACACTGAGAAACTGGAACACTGGAAGATTGAGGCACTGGGATACCGGGACATTGTGACACAGTATACTGGGACACTGCGACACTAGGACACCAGGGCACTGAGACAATGGGACACTGAGACACTGGGACATTGAAACACTAGGACAATGAGACACTAAGACACAGAGACACAGAGATAATGGACACTAGGACACTGAGACACTGAGGCACTGGGAGACTGTGACACTGAGACACTGAGAGACTGGAACTCGGCGACACTGAAAATGGGACACGGAGCCACTGGGGCAGTGGGACACTGAGACAAAGAGACGGATTGACACATGGACACTGTGACACTGGGACACTGGGACACTGAGACATAGGGACACTAGAACACTGTGACAAAGAGAGACTGAGACACTGGTACAGTGGGACACTGAGACACAGGGACACAGGGACACAGGGACACTGAGACACTGGGGCACTGAGACACTGGGGCACTGAGACACTGTGGCACTGCGACACTGAGACACTGAGACACTGGGATACTGAGACACTGGGACATTGGGACACTGAGACATTGAGACACCGAGACACTGAAACAATAAGACAAGAGGACACTGAGGCACTTGAACATTGGGACACTGAGGCACTGAGACACTGGGACACTGGGACACTGGGGCACTGGAGCACTGAGACACTGGAACACTGAGACTTTGGAATGCTGCGACACTGGAATACTGAGACACTGAGATACTGGGACACTGGGACACTGGGACACTGAGACACTGGGTCACTGGGAAAATGGGACACTGAGACACCGTGACACTGAGACAGTGGGGCACTGGGACACTGAGACATTGGAACACTAGAACAATGGGTCACTGAGACACTGAGACACAGAGACACTCGGATACTGGGACACTAGGACACTGAGACACTGAGACACAGAGATACTAGAACACTGAGGCACTGAGGCACTGGGAAACTGGGACACTGGGACACTGAGACAGTGAGGCACTGGGACACTGGGACACTGAAAATCTGAGACACTGGGACTCTAAGACGCTGGTACACAGAGACACTAGAACACTGAGACACTGAGACACTGGGACACTGAGACACTGGGACACTGAGGCACTGAGATACTGGGACAGTGGGGCACTGAGACACCGAGACACTGAGACACTGGAACACTGAGACTTTGGAATACTGCGACACTGGGATACTGAGACACTGAGATATTGGAACACTGGGGCACTGGGACACTGAGACACTGAGACATTGGAACACTGGGACAATGGGACAATGAGTCACTGAGACACAGAGACACTAGAACACTAAGACATAGGGACACTGGGACACTGAGTCACTGAGGCACTGGGACACTGAAAATCTGAGACACTGGGGCACTGAGACACTGGGGCACTGGGACACTGAGACACTGGGACACCGAGACACTGGGCCACTGGAACACTTGGACACTAGGACAGTCAGACACTTAGACACTGGGAAACTGGGACACTCAGACACCGGGATACAGAGAATCTAGAACGCTGGGACACTGGGACACTGAGACACTGAGACACTGGGAAACTGTGACACTGGGACACTGAGACACTGGGAAACTGAGACACTGGGACACTGGGACAATGGGACACTGGGAAACTGAGACACTTGAACATTGGGACACTGAGACACTGGAACGCCGAGACACTGGAACACTGAGACTTTGGAATACTGCGACACTGGGATACTGAGACACTGAGATACTGGGACAATGGACACTGGGACACTGAGACACTGGGTCACTGTGAAAATGGGACACTGAGACACCGTGGCACTGAGACAGTGGGGCACTGGGACACTGAGACATTGGAACACTGGGACAATGGGACACTGAGCAACTGAGACATAGAGACACTGAGACACTGAGATAGTGAGACTTTGGAATACTGCGATACTGGGACACTGAGACAATGAGCCACTGGGACACTGGGGCAATGGGACACTGAGACACTGAGACACAGAGACACTAGAACACTGAGACACTGGGACACTGAGGCACTGCGACACTGGGACACTGGGGCACTGGGACACTGAAAATCTGAGACACTGGGACACTGAGAAACGGGACACTGAGACACTGGGACACTGGGACACAGAGACACTTGGACACTGAGACACTGGAGCACTTGGGCACTGGGACAGTGAGATGCTTAGCCACTGGGAAACAGGGACACTCAGACACCGGGATACAGAGAATCTAGAATGCTGGGACACTGGGACACTGAGACACTGGGAAACTGTGACACTGGGACACTGAGACACGGGGAGACTGGGACACTGGGAAACTGAGACACTGGGACACTGAGACACTGGGACACGATGACACTGGGACAATGAGGTCTCTGGACAATGATGCACTGGGACATTGGGACACTGAGATACTTGGACACTGAGGAACTAGGATACTGTACACTGGGACACTGCAACACTAGAACACTGGGACACTGAGACACTGAGGCACTGCGGCACTGAGCCACTGGCACATTGAGTAACTAGGACAATGAGACACTGTGACACAGAGACACAGATATACTAGGACACTAGGACACTGAGACACGGAGACACTGGGGCACTGAGACACTAGGACACTGGGTCACTGGGCCACTGGGACACTGAGACACTGAGGCACTGAGACACTGAAACATTGGGACACTGAGACACTGATACACTGGGATACTGAGAAACTGGGACACTCGTACACTGGGACACTGAGAAACAGAGGCACTGGGACACTGGGGCATTGTGGCACTGAGTCACTGTGACCTGGGGATTCTGGGACACTGGGACACTTGGACACTGGGACACCTAGATACTGGGACGCTGAAACACTGACACACTGGGACACTATGGCACTGGGACAGTACGGCACTGGGACAATGGGACACTGAGACACCATGACACTGAGACACTGGAACACTGAGACTTTGGAATACTGTGACACTGGGATACTGAGACACTGAGACACTGGGAGACTGTGACACTGAGACACTGGGACACTGGGTTCTGGGACACTGAGAAACTGGGTAAGCTGAGCCACTGGGACACTTTGACACCTGGACACTGGGAAATTGAGACATGGGACACTGGGACACTGAGACACTGGGACACTGAGACACTGGGACACGATGACACTGGGACTATGAGGTCTCTGGACAATGAGGCACTGGGGCACTGAGATACTGGGACATTGAGTCACTAGGACAATGAGACACTGTGACACAGAGACACAGATATACTCGGACACTAGGACACTGAGACACGAGGACACTGGGTCACTGGGCCACTGGGACACTGAGACACTGAGGCACTGGAACATTGGGACACTGAGACACTGATACACTGGGATACTGAGAAACTGGGACACTCGTACACTGGGACACTGAGAAACAGAGGCACTGGGACACTGGGGCACTGTGGCACTGAGTCACTGTGACCTGGGGACTCTGGGACACCTGGATACTGGGACACTGAGACACTGACACACTGGGACACTGCGACACTGGGACACTGGACACTGGGATCTGGGACACTGAGGCACTGCGACAATGAGGCACTGGGACACTTTGACACCTCGATACTGGGACACTGAGGCACTGGGACACAGAGGCACCTGGGACACGAGGACACTGAGACACTGAGACATTAAGACACTGAGCCACTGGGACACTGAGAAACTGAAACACTGGAACATTGAGGCACTGGGACACCGGAACATTGTGACACTGTATACTGGGACACTGCGACACTAGGACAGCGGGGCACTGAGACACTGAGATACTGGGACACTGAGACACTGGGACATTGAAACACTAGGACAATGAGACACTAAGACACAGAGACACAGAGATAGTGGACACTAGGACACTGAGACACAGAGATAGTGGACACTAGGACACTGAGACACTGAGGCACTGGGAGACTGTGACACTGAGACACTGAGAGACTGGGACTCGGCGACACTGAAAATGGGACACTGAGCCACTGGGGCAGTGGGACACTGAGACAAAGAGATGGATTGACACATGGACACTGTGACACTGGGACACTGAGACAAAGGCACACTGGAACACCGGGACACTGCAACACAGAGACACTGAGACACTGGTACAGTGGGACACCGAGACACTGAAACACTCAGACAAGAGGACACTGAGGCACTTGAAGATTGGGACACTGAGACACTGAGACACTGGGACACTGGAACACTGAGACACTGGAACACTGAGACTTTGGAATACTGCGACACTGGGATACTGAGGCACTGAGATACTGGAACACTGGGACACTGGGACACTGAGACACTGAGACACTGGGTCACTGGGAAAATGGAACACTGAGGCACCGTGACACTGAGACAGTGGGGCACTGGGGCACTGAGACATTGGAACAGTGGGACAATGGGACACTGAGCAACTGAGACATAGAGACACTGAGACACTGGGATAATGGGACACTAGGACACTGAGACACTGAGACACTAGAACACTGGGACACTGGGGCACTAAGACAGTGAGGCACTGAGACACTGGAACACTGAGACACCGTGACACTGAGGCAGTGGGACACTGGGGCACTGAGACGTTGGAACACTGGGACAATGGGACACTGAGACACAGAGACACTAGAACACTGAGACACTGGGACAATGGGACACGGAGTCACTGATGCACTGGGACACTCAGGCACTGATAATCTGAGACACTGGAACACTGAGACACTGGGACACTGGAACACTGAGACACTGGGACACTGACACACTGGGACACTGGAACAGTTGGACACTAGAGCAGTGAGACACTTAGACACTGGAAAACTGGGACACTCAGACAACGAGATACAGAGAATCTAGAACGCTGGGATACTGGTACTCTGAGGCACTGAGGCACTGGGAAACTGTGACAATGGGACACTGGGACACTGGGAAACTGAGACACTGGGACACTGGGACACTGGGATACTGACACACTGGGACACTGAGACACCGAGACACTGAAACACTAAGACAGGATTGCACTAGGGCACTTGAACATTGGGACACTGAGACACTGGGACACTGGAACACTGGAACACTGGAACACTGAGACACTGGAACACTGAGACTTTGGAATACTGCGACACTGGGATACTGAGACACTGAGATACTGGGACACTGAGACACTGAGACACTGGTTCACTGGGAAAATGGGGACACTGAGACACCGTGATACTGAGACAGTGGGGCACTGGGACACTGAGGCATTGGAACACTGGGACAATGGGACATGGAGCAACTGAGACATAGAGACACTGGGATACTGGGACACTAGGACACTGAGACACTGAGACACTGGGACACTGGGACACTGTGACGGTGAGGCACTGGGACACTGAAAATCTGAGACACTGGGGCACTAAGACACTGGGACACAGAGACACTAGAACACTGAGACACTGAGACACTGGGACACTGAGACACTGGGACACTGAGACACTGAGACACTGAGATACTGAGATACTCGGACACTGGAACACTGAGACACTGGAACAATGGGACAATGGGACACTGGAACAATGGGACAATGGGACACTGAGGCACCGTGACACTGAGGCAGTGGGAAACTGGGACACTGAGACATTGGAACACTGGGACAATGGGACACTGAGACACTGGGACACAGAGACACTAGAACACTGAGACACTGGGACACTGCGACACTGGGACACTGTGACACTGAGGCACTGGGACACTGAAAATCTGAGACACTGGGGCACTGAGACACTGTGACACTGGGGTACTGGGACACTGGGACACTGAGACACTGGGACACTGGAACTTTTGGACACCAGGACAGTGAGACACTTAGACACTGGGAAACAGGGACACCCAGACACCGGGATACAGAGAATCTAGAATGGTGGGACACTGGGACACTGAGACACTGTGACACTGGGAAACTGTGACACTGAGACACTGAGACACTGAGAGACTGGAACACTGGGAAACTGGGACACTAGGTTCTGGGACACTGAGAAACTGGGTAAGCTGAGCCACTGGGACACTTCGACACCTGGACACTGGGAAATTGAGACACGGGACACTGGGACACTGAGACACTGGGGCATGATAACACTGGGACAATGAGGACACTGAGACACTGAACCACTGAGCCACTGGTACATTGAGTCACTAGGACAATGAGACACTGTGACACAGAGACACAGAGATACTAGGATACTAGGACACTGAGACACGGAGACACTGGGACACTGAGACACTGAGGCACTGAGGCACTGGTACATTGGGACACTGAGACACTGTGATACTGAGAAACTGGGACACTGGGACAATGAGGCACAGGGACACTGGGACACGGGGACACTGGGACAATGAGACACTCGGACACTTGGACACTGGAACACTGTAACACTGAGGCACTGGGACACTGGGACACTGAAAATCTGAGACACTGGGACACTGAGACACTGGGACACTGGAACACTTGGACACTAGGACAGTGAGATACTTAGACACTGGGAAACAGGGACACCCAGACACCGGGATACAGAGAATCTAGAATGCTGGGACACTGGGACACTGAGACACTGTGACACTGGGAAACTGCGACACTGGGACACTGAGACACTGAGAGACGGGGGCACTGGGAAACTGAGACACTGGGACACTGGGACACTGGGTTCTGGGACACTGAGAAACTGGGTAAGCTGAGCCACTGGGACACTTCGACACCTGGACACTGGGAAATTGAGACACGGGACACTGGGACACTGAGACACTGGGACACTGAGACACTGGGACAAGATGACACTGGGACAATGAGGACTCTGGACAATGAGGCACTGGGAAACTGAGCTACTGGGACACTGAGGAACTAGGACACTACACCGGAACACTGCGACACTCGAACACTGAGACACTGAGACACTGAGCCACTGTGACACTGAGATACTAGGACACTGAGACACGGAGACACTGGGGCACCGAGACACTAGGAAACTGGGGCGATGGGACACTGGGACACTAGGACACTGGGTCACTGGGCCATTGGGACACTGAGACACTGAGGCACTGGTACATTGGGACACTGAGACACTGAGGCACTGGTACATTGGGACACTGAGACACTGTGATACTGAGAAACTGGGACACTGGGACACTGAGGCACAGGAACACTGGGACACTGGGTCACTGGGACACTGGGACACTGAGACACTTGGACACTAATGCACTGGGAAACTACGACACTGAGGCACTGAGATGTTGGGACATGAGGACACTGAAACACTGAGATACTGAGATACTCAGACATTGGGACATTCAAACACTGAGTCACGGGGACACTGGGACATTGAACCACCGGGACACTGAGAAACTGGGACACTGGGACAATGAGACACTAGGACACTGGGGCACAGGCACACTGAGACATTGAGACACTGAGACACTGGGACACAGCAACACCAGGACACTGGGACACTGAGACACTGGGACAATGAGACACTGTGACATTGACACACTAGGAGAATGAGACACTGAAACACAGAGAAACACATACACTAGGACACTAGGACATTGAGACACTGAGACACTAGGACACTGGGACACTGGGATCTGGGACACTGAGGCACTGGAACGCTTTGACACCTCGATACAGGGACACTGGGACACTGGGGCACTGTGACACTGAGACAATGAGACTCTGGGACACTGGGACACTGCGACACTGGAACACTGAGGCACTGGGGCACTGGGATACTGGGACACTGAGACACTGTGACACTGGGGCACTGGGACACTGTGACACTGGGACACTGAGACACTGGGACACTGGAACACTTGGACACTAGGACAGTGAGATACTTAGACACTGGGAAACAGGGACACCCAGACACCGGGATACAGAGAATCTAGAATGCTGGGACACTGGGACACTGAGACACTGTGACACTGGGAAACTGTGACACTGGGACACTGAGACACTGAGAGACGGGGACACTGGGAAACTGAGACACTGGGACACTGGGACACTGGGTTCTGGGACACTGAGAAACTGGGTAAGCTGAGCCACTGGGACACTTCGACACCTGGACACTGGGAAATTGAAACACGGGACACTGGGACACTGAGACACTGGGACACTGAGACACTGGGACATGATGACACTGGGACAATGAGGACTCTGGACAATGAGGCACTGGGACACTGGGAAACTGAGCTACTGGGACACTGAGGAACTAGGACACTACACCGGGACACTGCGACACTAGAACACTGAGACACTGAGACATTGAGGCACTGAGACACTGAGACACTGAGCCATTGTGACACTGAGATACTAGGACACTAGGACACTGAGACACAGAGATACTGGGGCACCGAGACACTAGGACACTGGGGTGATGGGACACTGGGACACTGGGACATTGGGTCACTGGTCCATTGGGACACTGAGACACTGAGGCACTGGTACATTGGGACACTGAGACACTGTGATACTGAGAAACTGGGACACTGAGGCACAGGGACACTGGGACACTGGGACATGGGGACACTGGGACACTGAGACACTCGGACACTGGGACACTGGGTCACTGAGACACTGGAACACTGGGACGCTGGGACTCTGGGACACTGGGTCACTGGGACACTGGGACACTGAGACACTTGGACACTAATGCACTGGGACACTATGGCACTGAGGCACTGAGACATTGGGACATGAGGACACTGAAACACTGAGATACTGAGATACTCAGACATTGGGACATTGAAACACTGAGTCACGGGGACACTGGGACATTGAACCACCGGGACACTGAGAAACTGGGACACTGGGACAATGAGACACTAGGACACTGGGGCACAGGCACACTGAGACATTGAGACACTGAGACACTGGGACACAGCAACACCAGGACACTGGGACACTGAGACACTGGGACAACGAGACACTGTGACATTGACACACTAGGAGAATGAGACACTGAAACACAGAGAAACACATACACTAGGACACTAGGACATTGAGACACTGAGGCACTAGGACACTGGGACACTGGGATCTGGGACACTGAGGCACTGGAACGCTTTGACACCTCGATACAGGGACACTGGGACACTGGGGCACTGTGACACTGAGACAATGAGACTCTGGGACACTGGGACACTGAGACACTGTGATACTGAGAAACAGGGACACTGGGACAATGAGGCACAGGGACACTGGGACACGGGGACACTGGGACAATGAGACACTCGGACACTTGGACACTGGAACACTGTAACACCGAGGCACTGGGACACTGGGACACTGAAAATCTGAGACACTGGGACACTGAGACACTGGGACACTGGAACACTTGGACACTAGGACAGTGAGATACTTAGACACTGGGAAACAGGGACACCCAGACACCGGGATACAGAGAATCTAGAATGCTGGGACACTGGGACACTGAGACACTGTGACACTGGGAAACTGTGACACTGGGACACTGAGACACTGAGAGACGGGGACACTGGGAAACTGAGACACTGGGACACTGGGACACTGGGTTCTGGGACGCTGAGAAACTGGGTAATCTGAGCCACTGGGACACTTCGACACCTGGACACTGGGAAATTGAGACACGGGACACTGGGACACTGAGACACTGGGACACTGAGACACTGGGACATGATGACACTGGGACAATGAGGACTCTGGACAATGAGGCACTGGGACACTGGGAAACTGAGCTACTGGGACACTGAGGAACTAGGACACTACACCGGGACACTGCGACACTAGAACACTGAGACACTGAGACATTGAGACACTGAGACACTGAGACACTGAGCCACTGTGACACTGAGATACTAGGACACTAGGACACTGAGACACGGAGACACTGGGGCACCGAGACACTAGGACACTGGGGCGATGGGACACTGGGACACTAGGACACAGGGTCACTGGGCCATTGGGACACTGAGGCACTGGTACATTGCGACACTGAGACACTGTGATACTGAGAAACTGGGACACTGGGACACTGAGGCACAGGGACACTGGGACACTGGGACACGGGGACACTGGGACACTGAGACACTCGGACACTGGGACATTGGGACACTGGGTCACTGAGACACTGGAACACTGAGACACTGGGACTCTGGGAAACTGGGACACTGGGTCACTGGGACACTGGGACACTGAGACACTTGGACACTAATGCACTGGGACACTACGACACTGAGGCACTGAGACGTTGGGTCATGAGGACACTGAAACACTGAGATACTGAGATACTCAGACATTGGGACATTGAAACACTGAGTCACGGGGACACTGGGACATTGAACCACCGGGACACTGAGAAACTGGGACACTGGGACAATGAGACACTAGGACACTGGGGCACAGGCACACTGAGACATTGAGACACTGAGACACTGGGACACAGCAACACCAGGACACTGGGACACTGAGACACTGGGACAATGAGACACTGCGACATTGACACACTAGGAGAATAAGACACTGAAACACAGAGAAACACATACACTAGGACACTAGGACATTGAGACACTGAGACAGTAGGACACTGGGACACTGGGATCTGGGACACTGAGGCACTGGGACGCTTTGACACCTCGATACAGGGACACTGGGACACTGGGGCACTGTGACACTGAGACAATGAGACACTGGGACACTGCGACACTGGAACACTGAGACACTGAGGCAATGGGGCACTGGGACACTGAAAATCTGAGACACTGGGACACTGAGACACTCGGACACTGGGACATTGGGACACTGGGTCACTGAGACACTGGAACACTGAGACACTGGGACTCTGGGAAACTGGGACACTGGGTCACTGGGACACTGGGACACTGAGACACTTGGACACTAATGCACTGGGACACTACGACACTGAGGCACTGAGACGTTGGGTCATGAGGACACTGAAACACTGAGATACTGAGATACTCAGACATTGGGACATTGAAACACTGAGTCACGGGGACACTGGGACATTGAACCACCGGGACACTGAGAAACTGGGACACTGGGACAATGAGACACTAGGACACTGGGGCACAGGCACACTGAGACATTGAGACACTGAGACACTGGGACACAGCAACACCAGGACACTGGGACACTGAGACACTGGGACAATGAGACACTGCGACATTGACACACTAGGAGAATAAGACACTGAAACACAGAGAAACACATACACTAGGACACTAGGACGTTGAGACACTGAGACAGTAGGACACTGGGACACTGGGATCTGGGACACTGAGGCACTGGGACGCTTTGACACCTCGATACAGGGACACTGGGACACTGGGGCACTGTGACACTGAGACAATGAGACACTGGGACACTGCGACACTGGAACACTGAGACACTGAGGCAATGGGGCACTGGGACACTGAAAATCTGAGACACTGGGACACTGAGACACTGGGACACTGGGACACTGTGGCACTGTGACACTGGGACACTGTGACACTGGGGCACTGGAACACTTGGACACTAGGGCAGTGAGACACTTAGACACTGGGAAACTGGGACACCCAGACACCGGAATAAAGAGAATCTAGAATGCTGGGACACTGGGACACTGAGACACTGAGACACTGGGAAACTGTGATACTGGGACACTGAGACACTGGGAGACTGGGGCACTGGGAAACTGAGACACTGGGACACTGTGACACTGGGTTCTGGGACACTGAGAAACTGGGTAAGCTGAGCCACTGGGACACTTCGACACCTGGATACTGGGAAATTGAGACACGGGACACTGGGACACTGAGACACTGGGACACTGAGACACTGGGACACAGACACTGGGACACGATGGCACTGGGACAATGAGGACTCTGGACAATGAGGCACTGGGACACTGGGACACTGAGATACTGGGACACTGAGGAACTAGGACACTGTACACTGGGACACTGCGACACTAGAACACTGGGACACTGAGGCACTGAGACACTAGAACACTGGGACACTGAGACACTGAGCCACTGGTACATTGAGTCACTAGGACAATGAGACACTGTGACACAGAGACACAGAGATACTAGGAACTAGGACACTGAGACACGGAGACACTGGGGCACTGAGACGCTGGGACATTGGGTCACTGGGCCATTGGGACACTGAGACACTGAGGCACAGGGACACTGGGACACTGGGACACGGGGACACTGGGACACTGAGGCACTCGGACACTGGGACACTGGGACACTGGGTCACTGAGACACTGGAACACTGAGACACTGGGACTCTGGGACACTGGGACACTGGGACACTGGGTCACTGGGCACTGGGGCACTGAGGCACTTGGACACTGATGCACTGGGACACTACGACACTGAGACACTGAGATGTTGGGACATGAGGACACTGAAACACTGAGATACTGAGATACTCAGACACTGGGACATTGAAACACTGAGTCACGGGGACACTGGGACTCTGAGACACCGGGACATTGAGAAACTGGGACACTGGGACAATGAGACACTAGGACACTGGGGCACAGGCACACTGAGACACTGAGACACTGGGACACTGGCAAACTGGAAGACTGGGACACTGAGACGTTGGGACACTGAGACACTGGGACACTGAGACACTAGGAGAATGAGACACTGAAACACAGAGAAAGGCATACACTAGGACACTTGGACATTGAGACACTGAGACACTGGGACACTGGGATCTGGGACACTGAGGCATTGGGACGCTTTGACACTTCGATACTGGGACACTGGAACACTGGGGCACTGTGACACTGAGGCAATGAGACACTGGGACACTGGGACACTGGGACATGAGGACACTGAGACTCTGAGACATTGAGACACTGAGACACTGGGACACTGAGACACTGGGACAATGAGGCACTGGGACACTGAGAAACTGGGACAGTGGGACACTGAGACACTGGGACACTGAGACACTGGGACAATGAGGCACTGGGACACTGAGAAACTGGAACACTGGGACACTGAGACACTGGGACACTGGGACACTGAGACACTGGGACACTGAGACACTGGGTAACTGTATACTGAGACACTGCGACACTAGGACACCGGGACACTGAGACACTGAGGCACTTGAACACTGCAACACTGGGACGCTGGGACACTGGGGCACTGAGACACTGGGACACTGGGGCACTGGGACAATAAGGCATTGGCACAATGGGACACTGGGACACTGAGGCACGGACACACAGAGACACTGAGACCCTGGGACACTGAGAATATGGGACACTGGGACACTGAGACACTGAGACACTGGGATGCTGGGACAATAAGGCATTGGCACAAGGGGCACTGGGACATTGAGACACTAGTACAATGATACACTGAGACACAGAGACACTGAGACACTGGAACACTGGGACACTGGGAGACTGGGACACAGGGGCACTGAGACATTAAGGGCCCAAGTTTCCACATGATTTGTGCCTGATTTTTAGGAGCAATTGGTGGAGAACGGACTATCTTAGAAATCGCAATTCTCCACATTTTTGTTTCTGCAGTTCTAGTCAGGTAGAACAGAATTTTGTCTTCAAAAGGGGGCGTGTCCGGCCACTGACGCCTGATTTGAAAGTTTCCACAGTGAAAACGTACTCCAAACTAAAGTAGAATGGAGCAAGTGAAGATTTTTGTAGAACTGAAAAAACCTGTTCTACACATTAAAAAATCAGGCGCAGGTTACAAATTAGGCGTCCAGAACGAGGTGGGGGGGGGGGAAGGGAACTCATTAAATTCTACAATAAATCCTTATTTATACTTCTACAAATATTATACAAATAAATCCAACCTGATTAAACATTTATAAGCAAAGAAAAGATTAAATAAACCATCTTTCTACCTATGTGAAAGTGCTTCAGCCAGGGAGAATTCTACAGCCGTTCGTTGCCGCTGAGCGGGGGGGGGGGGGGGGGGGGAGAGAAAGCCGTTCGTGCCGCTGCGCGGGGAGGGGGGAGGGGAGGAGAAAGCGGTTTGTTGTTGTGGAGGGGAGGGAGGGGAAGGAGACAGTGCTGATGTGCTGATGGCAATGTGAGTTTATTAAAAAATGTTCAAAAATTAAACAGCTACAAAGAACTACAAAAATGGCCGAGTGCCAATGTTTTTTTTCACACTGAGCATGCGCGAACGCTCCAACGCGCACGCGCAGCGTTGCCGGCAGGAAAAAAAACTAATTTAAATAGTACCCGCCCCCTCCCACTTACAAAATCGGCGTGAGTGTAGGCTCCGCTCCCCTGGGCGCCGCGCCAAACAGACAAGGAGCTGCAAAGCGCTCGAGAATAGCGCGTTTTTTTTCTGGCGCCGTTTTAGGCGCGAAAAACGGGCGCCCAGCTCGGAGGGGCGCCCGTTTTTTATCCTGTGGAAACTTGGGCCCATAGACACTGTGACTCGAGACACTGAGACACTGGGTCACTGGGACACTGAGACACTGAGACACTGAGACACTGGAACACTGGGACACTGGAACACTGGATCACTGAGACATTGAGCCACTGAGATACTGGGACACTGAGACACTGGGACACTTGGACAATAAGGCATTGGCACAATGGGACACTGGAACACTGGGGCACGGACACACGGAGACACTGAGACCCTGGGACACTGAGAATATGGGACACTGGGACACTGAGACACTGAGACACTGGGACACTGAGACACTGAGACACTGGAACACTGGAACACTGGAACACTGGAGCACTGAGACATTGAGACACTGAGATACTGAAACACTGGGATACTCGGACACTGAGACACAGAGACATTAGGAAACTAGGACACTGAGACACTGGGACACTGGAACACTGAGACACTGGGACATTGGGACACTGGGATACTGGGACACTGAGAAACCGAGACACTGGGGCACTGGGATACTGAGACACTGGAACACTGGAACACTGGGACACTTGAGCACTGAGACATTGAGACACTGAGATACTGAAACACTGGGATACTTGGACACTGAGACACAGAGACATTAGGAAACTAGGACACTGAGACACTGGGACACTGGAACACTGAGACACTGGGACATTGGGACACTGGGATACTGGGACACTGAGAAACCGAGACACCGGGACACTCGACGCTGAGACACTGAGAAACCGAGACACTGGGACACTGGGGCACTGGGGCACTGAGACACTGAGAAATTGGGACACGGGGACGCTGAGGCACTGAAAAATTGACACACTGGGACACTGGGTCACTGGGACATTGGGCCACTGGGACTCTGGGCACTGAGGAACTGAGCCACTGGGACATTGGGACACTGGGCATTGAGAAACTGAGACACTCATACACTGGGACACTGGGACACTGAGAAACAGAGGCACTGGGACACTGGGGCACTGTGGCACTGAGAAACTGAGACACTCGTACACTGGGATACTGAGACACTGAGAAACAGAGGCACTGAAACACTGGAACACTGAGACTTTGAAATACTGCGACACTGGGATACTGAGACACTGAGACACTGAGATACTGGGACACTGGGACACTGAGACACTGAGACACTGGGACACTGGGACAATGGGACACTGAGGCATCGTGGCACTGAGACAGTGGGACACTGGGACACTGAGATATTGGAACACTGGGACAATGGGACACTGAGACACTGAGCCACAGAGACATTAGAACACTGAGATACTGTGACACTGGGACACTGGGACACTGAGACACTGGGACACTGAGACACTGAGACACTGGGAGACTGGGACACTGCGAAACTGAGACACTGGGACATTGGGGCACTGAGGCACTGGGATACTGACACACTGGGACACTGGGACACTGAGACACCGGAACACTGAGCCTTTGGAATACTGCGACACTGGGATACTGAGACACTGAGATACTGGGACACTGGAACACTGAGACACTGAGATACTGGGACATTGGGACACTGGGACACTGGGACACTGAGACACTAGGACACTAGAACACTGGGACACTGATACACGGAGACACGGAGACACGGAGACACGGAGACACTGGGACGCTGGGACACTGGAACACTGAGCCACACAAACACTAGGACACTGGGACACTATAACACTGGGACACTGGGACACAGAGACACTAGGACACTGGGACACTGAGACATGGCGACACAGAGACACTCGGACACTGGGACACTGGGACACTGGGACACTGGGACACAGAGACACTAGGACACTGGGACACTGGGACACTGAGACACGGAGACACAGAGACAATAGGACACGGGCCACTGGGACACTGGGACACTGAGTCATGGTGACTCGAGTAAACGGAGACACGAGAATACCTGGGACACTGGGACTCTGAGACACGAAGACACAGAGACACTATGACACTGGGACACCGCGACACTGAGATACAGAGACACAGATACACTGGGATACTGGGACATTGCGACACGGAGACACAGAGACACTAGGACACTGGGACACTGGGACTCAGAGAAACAGAGCCACGAGGACACTGGAACACTGGGACACTGGGACACTGGGACACTGTGACACTGAGACACTGAGCAACTAGGACACTGGAACACTAGGACACTGAGATACAGAGACATAGAGACACTGGAGCACTGGGACATTGGGACACGGGGATACAGAAACACTATGACACTGGGACACTGGGACATTGGGACACTGAGACACAGAGACACTGGGACACTGGGACACGGAGACACAGAGACATTCGGACATTGGAACACTAGGACACTGGGAAACAGAGACACAGAGACACTAGGACACTGGGACACTGGAACACTGGGACACTGGGACACAGAGACACTAGGACACTGGGACACTGGAACACTGGGACACTGGGACACTGAGACACGAAGACACAGATACACTAGGATCCTGGGACACTGGGGCACTGAGACACGGAGACAAAGAGACACTAGGACACTGTGACACTGGGACACTGAGACACTGAGACACTAGGACACTGGAACACTAGGACACTGAGATACAGAGACATAGAGACACTGGGGCACTGGGACATTGGGACACGGAGACACAGAGACACTATGACACTGGGACACTGGGACATTGGGACACTGAGACACAGATACACTGGGACACTGGGACACGGAGACACAGAGACACTCGGACATTGGGACACTAGGACACTGGGAAACAGAGACACAGAGACACTCGGACATTGGGACACTAGGACGCTGGGAAACAGAGACACAGAGACACTCGGACATTGGGACACTAGGACACTGGGAAACAGAGACACAGAGACACTAGGACACTGGGACACTGGAACACTGGGACACTGAGACACGAAGACACAGAGACACTAGGATCCTGGGACACTGGGACACTGAGACACGGAGACAAAGAGACACTAGGACACTGTGACACTGGGACACTGAGACACTGAGACACTGAGACACTAGGGCACTGGGACACTGGGACACTGAGACACAGAGACACTAGGACACTGGGACACTGGGACACTGGGACACTGAGACACACGTACACTGGGACACTGGGACACTGGGACACAGAGACACAAGTACACTGGGACACTGTGACACTGGGACACTGGGACACTGGGACACTGGGACACTGCGACACTGGGACACAGAGACACAAGTACACTGGGACACTGGGACACTGGGACACAGAGACACAAGTACACTGGGGCACTGGGACACTGGGACACAGAGACACAAGTACACTGGGACACTGTGACACTGAGACACGGAGACACAGAGACACTAGGACCCTGGGACAATGGGACGCTGGGCCACTGAGACACGGAGACACAGAGACACAGAGACACTAGGACACGGGGACAATGGGACGCTGGGCCACTGAGACACGGAGACACAGAGACACAGAGACACTAGGACACGGGGACAATGGGACGCTGGGCCACTGAGACACGGAGACACAGAGACACAGAGACACTAGGACACGGGGACAATGGGACGCTGGGCCACTGAGACACGGAGACACAGAGACACAGAGACACTAGGGCACAGGGACAATGGGACGCTGGGCCACTGAGACACGGAGACACAGAGACACAGAGACACAGAGACACTAGGACACGGGGACACTGGGACACTGAGACATGGAGACACAGAGACACTAGCACAATGGGACACTGGGACACTGAGACACTGAGACATGGAGACACAGAGACACTAGGACACTGGGACACTGGGACACTGAGACACTAGGACACTGGGACACTGAGACACTGAGACACAGGGACACAGAGACACTGGGACACTGAGACACTGAGACACAGAGACACTAGGACACTGGGACACTGGGACACTGAGGCACTAGGACACTGGGACACTGAGACATGGAGACACAGAGACACTAGGACACTGGGACACTGAGACACTGGGACACTGGAACACTGGGACACTGAGACACAGAGACACAAGGACACTGGGACACTGAGACACTGAGACATTGGGACACAGGGACACAGGGACACTGGGACACTGGGACACTGAGACACTGAGACACTGAGACACAGAGACACTGAGACACTGTGACACTGAGACACGGAGACACGGAGACACAGAGACACTAGGACACAGAGATACTGGGACACTGGGACACTGAGACACTGAGGAGACACAGAGACACAGAGACACAGAGACACTGGGACACTGAGACACAGAGACACTACGACACTGGGACACTGTGACACTAGGACACTGGGAAACTGGGACACTGGGACACTGGGACACAGAGACACTACGACACTGGGACACTGGGACACTAGGACACTGGGAAACTGGGACACTGGGACACTGATACACGGAGGCACAGAGACACTGGGACACTGGAACACTGGGACACTGAGACGCGGAGACACAGAGACACGAGGACACTGGGACACAGATTAAAAGGTACAGGAGGATTTGGAATGGGTGACCGTCGCACACAAGAGTATGGCGAGGCAGGTAGTGCAGGGGTCCCCTGAGGCTATCTCGCATTCCAACCGGTACTCTATTCTGACTCCTGGCGAGGGCGGTGATGCCTCTGGGGAGTGCAGCCAGTGACAACTCCACAGCACCATGGGTGCACGGGGGGGGAGGAAGAAGACGGGAAGGGCTATCGTGATCGGAGATTCAATAGTTAGGGGAGCAGATAGGCGCTTCTGCGGCAGTAAAAGTGACATCAGGATGGTGTGTTGCCTCCCTGGTGCAAGGGTCAATGATGTCTCTGAGCGACTGCAGGGCATTCTGGGGAGGGACGGAGAACAGCCAGTGGTTGTGGTCCACGTTGGTATCAACGACATAGGTAGAAAGAGGGGTGAGGTCCTGAAAGCTGAGTTTCGGGAGCTAGGAGTAAGATTGAAAGCCAGGACCTCAAAGGTGGTAATCTCGGTATTACTGCCAGTGCCACGTACTAGTGAGGGTAGAAATAGGAAGGCTAGTCAGATAAATACGTGGCTGGGGCATTGGTGTAGGAGGGAGGTCTTTAGTTTCCTGAACAATTGGGACCGCTTCTGGGGAAGGTGGGACCTGTACAAGTCGGACAGGTTACACCTCAACAGAGACGGGACCAATGTTCTCGCGGGTGGTTTTGATAGTACGGTTGGGAGGGCTTTAAACTAGCTTGGCAGGGGGATGGGAACCCAGGAGAGGGCTCAGAGCTAGTTAGAGTGGGTGAGAGCTCAGATGAACAGAACTCCAAGAAAGAATACAAAAGGCAGGAGGCAACAGAGCAGAGTAACACTGGGGTAAGTGTAAACCACAACGTGATAGGAAGGGACAATATGTTTGAATATAAAGGGGCTGCAGGAGGGGTCAAAACTAAAAATCATGCTTTAAAAACTAGTATTAAAACACTTTACCTAAACGCACTCAGCATTCGAAACAAAGTAAATAAGTTGGCGGCACAAATCATTACAAATGGGTATGATTTGGTGGCCATTACTGAAACGTGGTTGCAGGCTTGGCCAAGACTGGGAATTAAACAAACAGGAGTATCTGACAATTTGGAAAGATAGAAAGAAGGGAAAGGAGGTGGGGGAGCTCTGTTAATAAAGGATGATATCAGGGCAGTTGTGAGAGATGATATTGGCTCTAATGAACAAAATGTTGAATCATTGTGGGTGGAGATTAGAGATAGTAAGAAAACATAGAAAACATAGAAAACATAGCCTGCACCGCCATTCAATGAGTTCATGGCTGAACATGCAACTTCAGTACCCGATTCCTGCTTTCTCGCCATACCCCTTGATCCCGCTAGTAGTAAGGACTTCATCAAACTCCCTTTTGAATATATTTAGTGAATTGGCCTCAACAACTTTCTGTGGTAGAGAATTCCACAGGTTCACCACTCTCTGGGTGAAGAAGTTTCTCCTCATTTAGGTCCTAAATGGCTTACCCCTTATCCTTAGACTGTGACCCCTGGTTCTGGACTTCCCCAACATTGGGAACATTCTTCCTGCATCTAACCTGTCTAAACCCGTCAGAATTTTAAACATTTCTATGAGGTCCCCTCTCATTCTTCTGAACTCCAGTGAATACAAGCCCAGTTGATCCAGTCTTTCTTGATAGGTCAGTCCCACCATCCCGGGAATCAGTCTGGTGAACCTTCGCTGCACTCCCTCAATAGCAAGAATGTCCTTCCTCAAGTTAGGAGACCAAAACTGTGCACAATACTCCAGGTGTGGCCTCACCAAGGCCCTGTACAACTGTAGCAACACCTCCCTGCCCCTGTACTCAAATCCCCTCGCTATGAAGGCCAACATGCCATTTGCTTTCTTAACCGCCTGCTGTACCTGCATGCCAACCTTCAATGACTGATGTACCATGACACCCAGGTCTCGTTGCACCTCTCCTTTTCCTAATCTGTCACCATTCAGACAATAGTCTGTCTCTCTGTTTTTACCACCAAAGTGGATAACCTCACATTTATCCACATTATACTTCATCTGCCATGCATTTGCCCACTCACCTAACCTATCCAAGTCACTCTGCAGCCTCATAGCATCCTCCTCGCAGCTCACACTGCCACCCAACTTAGTGTCATCCGCAAATTTGGAGATACTACATTTAATCCCCTCGTCTAAATCATTAATGTACAGTGTAAACAGCTGAGGCCCCAGCACAGAACCCTGCGGTACCCCACTAGTCACTGCCTGCCATTCTGAAAAGTACCCATTTACTTCTACTCTGTGCTTCCTGTCTGACAACCAGTTCTCAATCCATGCCAGCACACTACCCCTAATCCCATGTGTTTTAACTTTGCACACTAATCTCTTGTGTGGGACCTTGTTGAAAGCCTTCTGAAAGTCCAAATACACCACATCAACTGGTTCTCCCTTGTCCACTCTACTGGAAACATCCTCAAAAAATTCCAGAAGATTTGTCAAGCATGATTTCCCTTTCAAAAATCCATGCTGACTTGGACCTATCATGTCACCTCTTTCCAAATGCGCTGCTATGACATCCTTAATAATTGATTCCATCATTTTACCCACTACCGATGTCAGGCTGACCGCTCTATAATTCCCTGTTTTCTCTCTCCCTCCTTTTTTAAAAAGTAGGGTTACATTGGCTACCCTCCATTCCATAGGAACTGATCCAGAGTCAATGGAATGTTGGAAAATGACTGTCAATGCATCCACTATTTCCAAGGCCACCTCCTTAAGTACTCTGGGATGCAGTCCATCAGGCCCTGGGGATTTATCGGCCTTCAATCCCATCAATTTCCCCAACACAATTTCCCAACTAATAAGGATTTCCCTCAGTTCCTCCTCCTTACTAGACCCTCTGATCCCTTTTATATCCGGAAGGTTGTTTGTGTCCTCCTTAGTGAATACCGAACCAAAGTACTTGTTCAATTGGTCTGCCATTTCTTTGTTCCCCGTTATGACTTCCCCTGATTCTGACTGCAGGGGACCTACGTTTGTCTTTACTAACCTTTTTCTCTTTACATATCTATAGAAACTTTTGCAATCCGTCTTAATGTTCCCTGCAAGCTTCTTCTCGCACTCCATTTTCCCTGCCCTAATCAAACCCTTTGTCCTCCTCTGCTGAGTTCTAAATTTCTCCCAGTCCCCAGGTTCGCTGCTATTTCTGGCCAATTTGTATGCCACTTCCTTGGCTTTAATACTATCCCTGATTCCCCTTGATAGCCACGGCTGAGCCACCTTCCCTTTTTTATTTTTATGCCAGACAGGGATGTACAATTGTTGTAGTTCATCCATGCGGTCTCTAAATGTCTGCCATTGCCCATCCACAGTCAACCCCTAAAGTATCATTCGCCAATCTATCCTAGCCAATTCACGCCTCATACCTTCAAAGTTACCCTTCTATAAGTTCTGGACCATAGTCTCTGAATTAACTGTTTCATTCTCCATCCTAATGCAGAATTCCACCATATTATGGTCACTCTTCCCCAAGGGGCCTCACACAATGAGATTGCTAATTAATCCTCTCTCATTACACAACACCCAGTCTAAGATGGCCTCCCCCCTAGTTGGTTCCTCGACATATTGGTCTAGAAAACCATCCCTTATGCACTCCAGGAAATCCTCCTCTACCGTATTGCTTCCAGTTTGGCTCGCCCAATCTATGTGCATATTAAAGTCACCCATTATAACTGCTGCACCTTTATTGCATGCACCCCTAATTTCTGTTTGATGCCCTCCCCAACATCACTACTGCTGTTTGGAGGTCTGTACACAACTCCCACTAACGTTTTTTGCCCTTTGGTGTTCTGTAGCTCTACCCATATCGATTCCACATCATCCAAGCTAATGTCCTTCCTAACTATTGCATTGATCTCCTCTTTAACCAGGAATGCTACCCCACCTCCTTTTCCTTTTATTCTATCCTTCCTGAATGTTCAGTACCCCTGGATGTTGAGTTCCCAGCCCTGATCATCCTGGAGCCACGTCTCCGTAATCCCGATCACATCATATTTGTTAACATCTATTTGCACAGTTAATTCATCCACCTTATTATGGATACTCCTTGCATTAAGACACAAAGCCTTCAGGCTTGTTTTTTTAACACCCTTTGTCCTTTTAGAATTTTGCTGTACAGTGGCCCTTTTTGTTCTTTGCCTTGGGTTTCTCTGCCCTCCACTTTTCCTCATCTCCTTTCTGTCTTTTGCTTTTGTCTCCTTTTTGTTTCCCTCTGTCTCCCTGCATTGGTTCCCATCCCCCTGCCATATTAGTTTAACTCCTCCCCAACAGCACTAGCAAACACTCCCCCTAGGACATTGGTTCCGGTCCTGCCCAGGTGCAGACCGTCCGGTTTGTACTGGTCCCACCTCCCCCAGAACCGGTTCCAATGCCCCAGGAATTTGAATCCCTCCCTGCTGCACCACTGCTCAAGCCACGTATTCATCTGCGCTATCCGGCGATTCCTACTCTGACTAGCATGTGGCACTGGTAGCAATCCCGAGATTACTACTTTTGAGGTCCTACTTTTTAATTTAGCTCCTAGCTCCTTAAATTCGATTTGTAGGACCTCATCCCTTTTTTTACCTATGTCGTTGGTACCAATGTGCACCACGACAACTGGCTGTTCTCCCTCCCTTTTTAGAATGTCCTGCACCTGCTCCGAGACATCCTTGACCCTTGCACCAGGGAGGCAACATACCATCCTGGAGTCACGGTTGCGGCCACAGAAACGCCTATCTATTCCCCCCACAATTGAATCCGCTATCACTATTGCTCTCCCACACTTTTTCCTGCCCTCCTGTGCAACAGAGCCAGCCACGATGTCATGAACTTGGCTGCTATTGCCCTCCCCTGATGAGTCATCCCCCTCAACAGTACTCAAAACGGTGTATCTGTTTTGCAGGGGGATGACCGCAGGGGACCCCTGCACTACCTTCCTTGCACTGCTCTTCCTGCTGGTCTTCCATTCCCTATCTGGCTGTGGACCCTTCACCTGCAATAAGACCAACTCGCTACACGTGCTACTCACATCATTCTCAGCATCGTGGATGCTCCAGAGTGAATCCAGCCTCAGCTCCAACTCCGCAACGCGGTCCGTCAGGAGCTGGAGGCGGATACACTTCCCGCAGATGTAGTCGTCAGGGACACTGGTGTCGTCCCTGAGTTCCCACATGGTACAGGAGGAGCATAACACGTGACCGAGCTCTCCTGCCATGACTTAACCCTTAGATACACTTAAATTGACAATAACAATGTTAAAAGTTACTGACTGATATAAAAAAGAAAAAGAAAAACTACTCACCAATCACCAGCCAATCACTTACCCCCTTGGCTGTGACATCACCTTTTGATTTCTTTCTACTTCTTTTTGCTTTCTCTCCCAGCTGGAGCTGTACAAGCCCCGCCTCTCTCCCCGGACTGCCCGACTGCTGAGCCTTTATAGGCCACTGCCTCTCGCCGACTCCCGCCTCTCTCGAGGTAAGGAGAAAAAGTCACTGGTGGGTGTAGTTTATAGGCCCCCAAATAATAACTTCACGGTGGGGCGGGCAATAATCAAGGGAATAATGGAGGCATGTGAAAAAGGAACGGCAATAATCATGGGGGATTTTAACCTACATATCGATTGGTCAAATCAAATCGCACGGGGTAGCCTTGAGGAAGAATTCATAGAATGCATACGGGATTGTTTCTGAGAACAGTATGTTACAGAACCTACAAGGGAGCAAGTTATCTTAGATCTGGTTCTGTGTAATGAGACAGGAATAATAAACGATCTCCTAGTAAAAGATCCTCTCAGCACAGTATGGTTGAATTTGTAATACAGATTGAGGGTGAGGAAGTAGTGTCTCAAAGGAGCGTACTATGCTTAAACAAAGGGGACTACAGTGGGATGAGGGCAGAGTTGGCTCAAGTAGACTGGGAATATAGACTAAACGGTGGCACAATTGAGGAACAGTGGAGGACTTTTAAGGAGCTCTTTCATAGTGCTCAACAAAAATATCTTCCAGTGAAAAAGAAGGGAGGTAAGAGAAGGGATAACCAGCTGTGGATAACCAAGGAAATCAAGGAGAGTATCAAATTAAAAACCAATGCGTATAAGGTGGCCAAGGTTAGTGGGAAACTAGAAGATTGGGAAAATTTTAAACGACAGCAAAGAATGACTAAGAAAGCAATAAAGAAAGGAAAGATAGATTGTGAAAGTAAACTTGCGCAAAACATAAAAACAGATAGTAAAAGCTTGTACCGATATATAAAACGGAAAAAAGTGACTAAAGTAAATGTTGGTCCCTTAGAAGATGAGAAGGGGGATTTAATAATGGGAAATGTGGAAATGGCTGAGACATTAAACAATTATTTTGCCTCGGTCTTCACAGTGGAAGACACAAAAACCATGCCAAAAATTGCTGGTCACGGGAATGTGGGAAGGGAGGACCTTGAGACAATCACTATCACTAGGGAGGTAGTGCTGGACAGGCTAATGGGACTCAAGGTAGACAAGTCCCCTGGTCATGATGAAATGCATCCCAGGGTATTAAAAGAGATGGCAGAAGTTATAGCAGATGCATTTGTTATAATCTACCAAAATTATCTGGACTCTGGGGAGGTACCAGCAGATTTAAAAGCAGCTAATGTAACGCCTCTGTTTAAAAAACGGGGCAGACAAAAGGCAGGTAACTATAGGCCGGTTAGTTTAACATCTGTAGTGGGGAAAATGCTTGAAGCTATCATTGAGGAAGAAATAGCGGGACATCTAATTAGGAATAGTGCAATCAAGCAGACGCAGCATGGATTCATGAAGGGGAAATCATGTTTAACTAATTTACTGGAATTCTTTGAGGATATAACGAGCATGGTGGATAGAGGTATACCGATGGATGTAGTGTATTTGGATTTCCAAAAGGCATTCGATAAGGTGCCACACAAAAGGTTACAGCAGAAGATAAAGGTACGCGGAGTCAGAGGAAATGTATTAGCATGGATAGAGAATTGGCTAACTAACAGAAAGCAGAGAGTCGGAATAAATGGGTCCTTTTCAGGTTGGCAATCGGTGGTTAGTAATATGCCACAGGGATCGGTGCTGGGACCACAACTGTTTACAATATACATAGATGACCTGGAAGAGGGGACAGAGTGTAGTGTAACAAAATTTGCAGATGACACAAAGATTAGTAGGAAAGCAGGTTGTGCAGAGATCACAGAGAGGCTGCAAAGAGATTTAGATAGGTTAAGCGAATGGGCTAAGGTTTGGCAGATGGAATACAATGTCGGAAAATGTGAGGTCATCCACCTTGGAAAAAAAAACAGTAAAAGGGAACATTATTTGAATGGGGAGAAATTACAACATGCTGCGGTGCAGAGGGACCTGGGGGTCCTTGTGCATGAATCCCAAAAAGTTAGTTTGCAGGTGCAGCAGGTAATCAGGAAGGCGAATGGAATGTTGGCCTTCATTGCGAGAGGGATGGAGTACAAAAGCAGGGAGGTCCTGCTGCAACTGTACAGGGTATTGGTGAGGCCGCACCTGGAGTGCTGCGTGCAGTTTTGGTCACCTTACTTCAGGAAGGATATACTGGCTTTGGAGGGGGTACAGAGACGATTCACTAGGTTGATTCCGGAGATGAGGGGGTTACGTTATGATGATAGATTGAGTAGACTGGCTCTTTACTCGTTGGAGTTCAGGAGGTTGAGGAATGATCTTATAGAAACATTTAAAATAATGAAAGTGATAGACAAGATAGAGGCAGAGAGGTTGTTTCCACTGGTCGGGGAGACTAGAACTAAGGGGCACAGTCTCAAAATACGGGGGAGCCAATTTAAAACCGAGTTGAGAAGGAATTTCTTCTCCCAGAGGGTTGTGAATCTGTGGAATTCTCTGCCCAAGGAAGCAGTTGAGGCGAGATAATTGAATGTATTCAAATCACAGATAGATAGTGTCATGTATCTTACATTATTATTTAAAAGTGTATCCTAACATGCTATATATGACTGTAATAAGATATGACCTGTAACCACCAGCATACCTTACCACCAGGGGTGCACTTGCAAGAGACAGGTATATAAGGACAGGTCTCAGGCAAGTGCAGCATTCCAGAGCTGTGAAATAAAGGTGCAGGTCCAGAGTGACCTTGACTTCACTACATGCCTCGTGAGAATCTGTACTGAGGGGACAGGACTTTAAAGTGGCGACGAGTTACGGGATTACAGAATCCACAGAATGGCGAACAACGGCTCAGATGAAAAATACAATGCGGGACACAATTGGGAGGACTTTATAGAAAGGCTCCAGCAAAGCTTTGTAACCAAAGACTGGTTAGGCGACGATAAGGCAGACAAGAGAAGAGCCCATCTCTTGACCAGCTGTGGCTCGAAAACATATGCTTTAATGAAGGATCTGTTGACACCCGAGAAACCAACAAGCAAGTCGTTTGAAGAATTGAGCACACTGGTAAGAGACCACCTGAAGCCAGCGAGCAGCCTACACATGGCCAGACACAGGTTCTACAACTACAGACGCTGTGTGGGCCAGAGCATACCCGACTTCGTGGCGGAACTTCGGAGGTTGGCTAGTTTATGTGAGTTCTCCGATGAACTGAGGAGAGAAATGCTGAGAGACTTTTTCATTGAAGGAATAGGCCACGCAGGCATATTCCGAAAGCTCATAGAGACCAAGAACCTGACCTTAGAGGCAGCAGCACTGGTTGCACAGACATTCTTGGTAGGGGAAGAAGAAACGAGGTTGATTTACAATGCAGGTACAACAACTAACGAAATATCGGAACAAGAAGTTCACAGCACTAAACAAGCTGCTACCCACACACAGACAAAACTGGGAGAACAGGCTCTCGACAGCAGGCAGAAGCCATCAAGGGCCACAGGAACGGCCGTTCACCCCTCATCAACCCACAATGCAAGCAATCAACTACAAACTGAGAGCAGCTCAAGACAGATCAGTCAGACACAGCACATTCTTTGTGAACTCTTTGAACAATGGAACAGGTCTGTGCTGGAGGCGTGGGGGTGGGCACTCATCAAGGGGATGTCGATTTCAGAAGGCTGTTTGCAGAAATTGTGAATATACAGGGCATTTGGCTCGCATGTGCAAAAAAACGGCAGCTCGGCTGGTATACGAATCGGATGAGTCGGAAAGCGGACCAGAAGATGGTGTGGACAGTACCCGGGACACCGATGTACAGTGGGTCAACACGATCAATGGCCGCTGCTCCGATAATGATGAGGGTCCTACTCAACGGGATATCTGTCAACATGGAACTGGATACGGGAGCGAGTCAATCACTCATGGGCGCTCAACAATTTGAACAACAACGGAGGGACAGTACTGAGGGAGCGCCACACTGTCGGAGGGGCAGTACTAAGGGAGTGCCATACTGTCGGAGGGGCAGTACTGAGGGAGCGGCGCACTGTCGGAGGGGCAGTACTGAGGGAGCGCCGCACTGTCGCAGGGGCAGTACTGAGGGAGTGCCATACTGTCAGAGGCGCAGATATTTTTAGTATAAGGGGTGTTGAGGAGGTGTGGGGCACACTGGTTGGGCTGGGTGCTCTTTGCCTTTCCATTATTGTTCATGGGTTTGTATGTAACCTTTAGGGCTACTGACCGAGGGACATGCAGCTCTTTGTCGGCCGGCGCAGACACAATGGGCCGAAATGGCCTCGTTCTGCCCTTTAAATTTCTATATTTCTATGTTTCTATCTCTGTAACCTCCTCCAGCAAATCCACCCCTCTCTAACCTCCTCCAGCCCCAAACCCCTCCCTATCTCTGTAACCTCCTCCAGCCCCGACACCCCTCCCTATCTCTGTAACCTCCTCCAGCCCCAACACCCCTCCCTATCTCTGTAACCCCTTCCAGGCTCACAACCCACCCCCGAGATCTCTGCGCTCCTCTAATTCTGCTCTTGACCATCCCTGATTATAATCGCTCCACCATCGATGGCCGTGCCTTCTGTTGCTTGGGTCCCAAGCTCTGGAACTCCCTCGCTAAACCCCTCTACCTCTCTTTCCTCCTTCAAGACGCCCCTTAAAACCAATCTCTTTGACCAAGCTTTTTGTCACCTGCTAATTTCTCCTTATGCGGCTCGGTGTCAAATTTCTTGTCTTATAACATTCCTGTGAAGCACCTTGGGACGTTTCACTCCGTTAAGGGCGCTATATAAATACAGGTTGTTGTTGTTGAGTATATTCATCATCATAGGCAGTCCCTTGAAATCGAGGAAGACTTCCTTCCACTCTAAAAGTGCGTTCTCAGGTGACTGAACAATCCAATACGAGAACCACAGTCCCTGTCACAGGTGGGACACACAGTCGATGAGGGAAGGGGAGGGTGGGACTGGTTTGCCGCACGCTCCTTCCGCTGCCTGCGTTTGGTTTCTGCACGCTCTCGGCGACGAGACTCGAGGTGCTCAGCGCCCTCCCGGATGCTCGTCCTCCATTTAGGACGGACTGGTCTTTGGACAGAGACTCCCAGGTGTCGGTGGGGATGTTGCACTTTATCAGCGAGACTTTGAGGGTGTCCCTGTAACGTTTCCTCTACCCATCTGGGGCTCGCTTGTGTTTAGGAGTTCCGAGTAGAGCGCTTGTTTTGGGAGTTTCGTGTCTGGCATGCGAACAATGTGGCCTGCCCAATGGAGCTGGTCGAGTGTGGTCAGTGCTTCGATGCTGGGGATGTTGGCCTGGTCGAGGACGCTAACCTTGGTGTGTCTGTCCTCCCAGGGGATTTGCAGGATCTTGCAGAGACATCGTTGGTGGTATTTATCCAGCGATTTCAGTAAATTCAAGGCAAAGATCGCTAGATATTTGGGCACTGAGGGAATCGAGGGATATGGGGATCGGGCAGGGAAGTGGAGTTGAGGTAGAAGATCAGCCATGGTCTTATTGAATGGCGGAGCAGGCTCGATGGTCCGTATGACCGACTCCTGCTCCTAATTCTTGTGTTCTTGTGTGTCAACATCCTCGACTGGAACTGGTGGACAACCAGCACCCTCTGCTGAAACTACATAGAATTACAACAACAACATTTCTGTCTTGCTGATAGCTGCGTCACTTTTGCCGACTGCCATTACGTTGTCCCTAATCAGTACAGCTACTTCACCTGCCCATTCCCCCCTCTTTATCATTTCTAAATATGTTATACAATGCAGTCATAGAATCATAGAGAAGTTTACAGCACGGAAGGAGGACCATTTCGGCCCATCGTGTCCGCCTCGCGCCGACCAAGAGCTAGCCCAGCCTAATCCCACTTTCCAGCTCTCGGTCCATAAGCCCTGCAGGTTACGGGACTTCAAACGCACGTCCAAATGTGGTGAGGGTTTTTGCCTCTACCACCCTTTCAGGCAGTGAGTTCCGCCCCAGACCACCACCACCCTCTGGGTGAAGACATTTCCCCTCAAATCCCCTCTAAACCTCCCCCCAATTACTTTCAATCTGTGCCCCCTGGTTGTTGACCCCTCCACCAAGGGAAACAGGTCCTTCCGAGCCACTCTACCCAGGCCCCTTATAATTTTATACACCTCAATCAGTTCTCTTCAATACTGAGGGAGCGCCGCACTGTCGGAGGGGCGGTACTGAGGGAGTGCCGCACTGTCGGAGGGGCGGTACTGAGGGAGCGCCGCACTGTTGGTGGGGCAGTACTGAGGGAGTGCCGCACTGTCGAAGGGGCAGTACTGAGGGAGCGCCGCACTGTCGGAGGGGTGATACTGAGGGAGCACTGCACTGTCGGAGAGGCGGTACTGAGGGAGAGCCGCACTGTCAGAGGGGTGGTACTGAGGGAACACCGCACGGTCGGAGGGGCAGTACTGAGGAAGCGGCGCACTATCGGAGGTGCCGTCTTTCAGATGAGATGTTAAACCAAGGCCCCGTCTGCCCCCTCATGTGGAAGTAAAAGATCCCACGGCCACTATTTCGAAGAAGAGCAGGGTAGTTATCCCCGGTGCCCTGGGGCCAATATTTATCAATATAACAAAAACAGATTATCTGGGTCATTATCACATTGCTGTTTGTGGGAGCTTGCTGTGCGCAAATTGCCTGCCGTGTTTCCCACATTACAACAGTGACTGCACTTCAATAAGTACCTCCTTGGCTGTAAAGTGCATTGAAACGTCCAATGGTCGTGAAAGGCGCTAGAAAATGCAAGTCTTTCTGCCTTTTATATTTATCCCACACTATTCAGCCTCCTAAGGATCCATTTTAAGAGTGGAAGCAAGTTTTCCTCGATACTGAGGGACTGCCTATGATGATGGCTTGCTGTACCTGCATGTTAACTTTCTGTGATTGGTGTACAAGGACATCCAGGTCCCTCCGAACACCAATATTTCCCAATCTCTCACCATTCAACAAATATCTCACTCCCCCTCCTGGTGTCTCCCTGTGTCATCATCATCATAGGCAGTTCGGGACCTGGAACGTCAGGAGCCTCATGGACAATCCCAACAGCAACAGGCCGGAACGCCGCACCGCCATAGTTGCCCAGGAACTCAGACGTTTTGACATCGACATCGCTGCCCTAAGCGAGACCCGATGGGCAGGGGAAGGCCAGTTGAAGGAACATGGTGGAGGTTGCACCTTCTTCTGGAAAGAGAAAGCAGAGGCAGAACGCCGCCTTCATGGAGTCAGCTTTACCGAGAATGAGCCTCAAAGACTCCCCCTGTGGGGTCAACGAACGCCTCATGACTCTTCATATTACCCGATCTCGGAACCAATGTGCCACAGTCATCAGTGCGTACGCCCCCACACTCGATGCAACGGATGAGGCTAAAGAGGGTTTATATTCTAACCTCGAGACATCCTTGTCCTGTGTCCCCACGGGCGACGAATTGATCCTCCTGGGTGATTTTAATGCCAGGGTTGGAAAAGACACAGCCCTCTGGGGAGGCGTGATTAGCAGAGGGGGTAGGGAAAGCCAACTCCAGCGGTACCCTACTCCTGACAAAATCTAGAACATGAACTCCTCAATACCAACACGCTGTTCCGCCAGAGGGACAAATACAAGGCATCATGGCAACGCCCTCGCTCCAAACACTGGCACCTACTCGACTATGTCATCGTCCGAGCCAGGGATCGCAAGGATGTGCGCATCACCCGCGCCATGACAGGAGCTGACAACTGCTGACGGACCACCGCCTAATCCAATCCATCATCAACATTAACATTGCCCCAAAGCAGAGGGGACAGCAGAAGCAGTTCCGCAAAAAAGTTAATGCCGGGGCACTTAGAGACCCAGCTAAGAGAGCCCTATACAGCCAGCGGCTCACAGCCAATCTGGCGTTCCTTGATGACCCCGAGATGCTGAATCCCCACAGCGCTTGGTCTGCCCTCCAGGCCTCTATAACCAGTGCCTGTGAAGAGACACTTGGTCACTCAACCAGAAAACATCAGGACTGGTTTGATGAAAATGATCTGGAGATTGAAGAACTAATAGATCGCAAGCGCAAAGCATTTCTGAGCCTCAAGCAACAGCCCAACTCGGGAACCGCAAAGCAACGTTACAGACGTCTCAAGGTTCAGGTCCAACAAAAAACTCGGGACCTAAAGAACAGGTGGTGGTGGATGGAGAAAGCACAGGAGTTACAACAACTGGCCGACAGCCGCGATATGCGAGGATTCTTCGCTGCAGTCAAGGCCACCTACGATCCAAACTCCCAAGGCCCCACCTCACTCCTGGCCAAGAACGGGGAAACACTCATCAAGAACACCGAGGCTGTCAGGGCCCAATGGAAGGAGCACTTCGAAGATCTCCTCAATCGAGACTCTGCCTTTGACTCGAGTGTTCTCGATTCCATCCCGCAGCATGCCATCCGCCACCAACTCAGTGAAACTCCAACGTTGCACGAGGTTGGCAAAGCCATAAAACAGTTTAAGAATAACCAGGCTACGGGAGCGGATGGAATCCCTGCTGAGGCGCTAAAATATGGCGGAGAGGCGCTGTTGGCGCGGATACATGACTTCATCTCTCTCATCTGGAGGGAGGAGAGCATGCTGGCAGATCTGAGAGATGCAGTGATCGTGACCATTTTTTAAAAGGGGGACAAGTCCGACTGCGGCAACTACAGGGGAATCTCCCTGCTATCAGCCACTGGGAAAGTTGTCGCTCGAGTTCTCCCTGTGGCCGAGGAGCTCCTCCCAGAATCACAATGCGGATTTCGTCCCCTACGGGGCACAACAGACATGATCTTTGCAGCGCGCTAGTTGCAGGAAAAATGCAGGGAGCAGCGCCAGCCCTTATACATGGCCTTTGACACTGTTAACTGTGAGAGTCTATGGAGCGTCCTCCTCTGTTTCGGATGCCCCCAAAAGTTTGTCAACATCTTTCTCTTGCTTCATGATGACATGCTGGCCGTGATCCTGACCACCGGATCCATTACAGACCCAATCCACGTCCGGACCGGGGTCAAACAGGGCTGCGTTATCGCTCCAACCCTCTTCTCAATCTTCCTCACTGCCATGCTCCACCTCACAATCCACAAGCTCCCCACTGCAGTGGAACTAAACTACAGAACCAGTGGGAAGCTGTTTAACCTACGCCGCCTCCAGGCCAGGTCCAAGATCACCCCAACCTCTGTCGTTGAGCTGCAGTATGCAGGCGATGCCTGCGTCTGTGCACATTCAGAGGCTGAACTCCAGGATATAGTCGATGTATTCACTCAGGCATATGAAAGCATGGGCCTTACGCTTAACATCCGCAAGACAAAGGTTCTTCACCAGCCTGTCATCGCTGCACAGCACTGCCCTCCAATCATCAAGATACACGGCGCGGCCCTGGACAACGTGGACCATTTCCCAAACCTCGGGAGCCTCTTATCAACAAAGGCAGACATTGATGCGGAGATTCTGCATCGCCTCCAGTGCGCCAGTGCAACCCTCGGCCGCCTGCGGAAAAGAGTGTTTGAAGACCAGGCTCTCAAATCTACCACCAAGCTCATGGTCTACAGGGCTGTAGTAATACCCGCCCTGCTGTATGGGTCTGAGGCATGGACGATGTACAGAAGGCACCTCAAGTCGCTGGAGATATATCACCAACGATATCTCCGCAAGATCCTGCAAATCCCTTGGGAGGACAGGCGCACCAACATCAGTGTCCTCGACCAGGCCAACATCCCCAGTATTAAAGCACTGACCACACTCGATCAGCTTCGCTGGACAGGCCACATAGTTCACATGCCAGATACGAGACTCCCTAAGCAAATGCTTTATACAAAGCTCCTTCATGGTAAACGAGCCAAAGGAGGACAGTGGAAATGTTATAAGGACACCTTCAAAGTCTCCCTGGTAAAGTGCGACATCACCACTGACACCTGGGAGACCCTGGCCGCAGACCGCCCGAGGTGGAGAAAGTCCATCCGGGAGGGTGTTGAGCTCTTCGAGTCTCGACGCAAGGAGCATGAAGAAGCCAAGCGCAGGCAGCGGAAGGAGCGCGCGGCAAACCTACCCACCCCTTCCCCTGACCAATGTCTGTCCCACCTGTAACAGGGTCTGTGGCTCTCGTATCGGACTGTTCAGCCATCAAAGAACTCACTTTGGGAGTGGAAGCAAGTCTTCCTCGAATCCGAAGGACTGCCTATGAGTCCCTGCTACAGGTGGGACAGATAGTCGTTGAGGGAAGGGGTGGGTGGGACTGGTTTGCCGTACGCTCCTTCCGCTGCCTGCGCTTGCTTTCTGCACGTTCTGACGACGAGACTCGAGGTGCTCAGCGCCCTCCCGGATGCACTTCTTCCACTTAGTGGCATTGAAAGTTGGCATGCAAGTACAGCAGGCGGTGAAGAAGGCAAATGTGGAGGACACCCTGCAGTGCGGGGGCCCACCAGCGGGTGGCGGTGTCGGTGTGTGTCTGTAACTCTGTGTGTGTGTGTATGTGTGTGTCTCTATCTCGGTGTGTGGGTGTCTCTGTATCTGTGTGGGTGTGTTTATTTGTGTGTGTGTATGCGTCTCTGTATCTGTGTGGGCGTGTGTGTGTGTGTCTCTCTGTATATGTGTGTGTGTGTCTGTGTGAGAAAGAGAGAGAATCTGTGTCTATCTGTATGTATGTGTCTCTCCCTTTGCCCGTGAGTACCTGCATTTGCAAGAGTCTGCGTGTGTATGTGTCTCGGTGCCTGTATCGCTGTGTGTGGGTCTCTCTGTCTGTGTGTGTGTGTCTATCTCTCTGTGTGTGTGTGTATGTGTCTCTGTATCTATGGTGGGTGTGTGTATGTCTCTCTGTCTGTGAGAGAGAGAATCTGTGTCTCTGACTGTCTCTGTATGTGTCTCTCCCTTTGCCCATGAGTGCAATGTGTGCGAGAGTCTGTGTGTATATGTGTCTCGGTATCTGTGTGGGTATGTGTGTGTGTCTCTGTGCTTGTGCAGTTTTGATCACCTTACTGAAGGAAGGATATACTAGCCTTGGAGGGGGTACAGAGACGATTCACTAGGCTGATTCCGGAGATGAGGGAGTTACCTTATGATGAAAGATTGAGTAGACTGGGTCTTTACTCAGAGTTCAGAAGGATGAGGGGTGATATTATACAAACATTTAACATAATGAAAGGGATAGACAAGATAGAGGCAGAGAGGTTGTTTCCACTGGTAGGGGAGACTAGAACTAGGGGGCACAGCCTCAAAATACGGGGGAGCCAGTTTAAAACCGAGTTGAGAAGAAATTTCTTCTCCCAGAGGGTTGTGAATCTGTGGAATTCTCTGCCCAAGGAAGCAGTTGAGGCTAGCTCATTGAATGTATTCAAGTCACAGATAGATAGATTTTTAACCAATAAGGGAATTAAGGGTTACGGGGAGCGGGCGGTTAAGTGGAGCTGAGTCCACGGCCAGATCAGCCATGATCTTATTGAATGGCGGAGCAGGCTCGAGGGGCTAGATGGCCTACTCCTGTTCCTAATTCTTATATTCTTATGTTCTTATGTTCTTACAATGATTCAACATTTTGTTCATTGGATCCAATATCATCTCTCACAACTGCCCTGATATCACCCTTTATTAACAGAGCTAACCTAACTCCTTTCCCTTCTTGTCTATCCTTCCGAATTGTCAGATACCCCTGTATGTTTAATTCCCAGTCTTGGCCACCCTGCAACCACATTTCTGTAATGGCCACCAAATCATACCCATTTGTAATGATTTGTGCCGTCAACTTATTTACTTTAGTTCGAATGCTGCATGCGTTTTGGTAAAGTGTTTTAATACTAGCTTTTAAACCATGATTTTTAGTTTTGACCCCTCCTGCAGCCCCTTTATATTCATACATATTGTCCCTTCCTGTCACCTTGTGGTTTACACTTACCCCAGTGTTACTCTGCTCTGTTGCCTCCTGCCTTTTGCATTCTTTCTTGGGGTCCTGTTCATCTGCGCTCTCACCCACTCTAATTAGCTCAGAGCCCTCTCCTGGGTTCCGAATACTCCTTACATTGAGGCACCGAGCTTTCAGGCTTGCCTTTTTATTACACTTTGACCCTTTAGAATTTTGCTGTACATTGGCCCTTTTTGTTTTTTGCCTTGGGTTTCTCTGCCCTCCACTTTTACTCATCTCCTTTCTGTCTTTTGCTTCTGTCTCCATTTTGTTTCCCTCTGTCTCCCTGCATTGGTTCCCATCCCCCTGCCATATTAGTTTAACTCGTCCCCAACAGCACTAGCAAACACTCCCCCTAGGACATTGGTTCCGGTCCTGCCCAGGTGCAGACCGTCCGGTTTGTACTGGTCCCACCTCTCCCAGAACCGGTTCCAATGCCCCAGGAATTTGAATCCCAACCCCACAAGGTGATACCGTCCTGGCCAACTGTCTGTTTATACACTATTACCGTGTTCCTAATGTATTCAGCGAGGCTGCCGATTTTTTCTGACTTATCTGGGATATACGTACAACATTCTCCCTCTATTAATGTGCATGTCCCTCCTTCCTTGGCTAGGAGATAATCTAAGGGCATACGATTTTGGAGAGCCACTGTTCGAATAGCTACCATTTCATCATTCACTCCTTCGAAGGCTTGGGAAGTTGCGTTGGCTACTGATTCGACTAAGTTAGCCAGTTCCCGTAACTGCCATTCAGTTGATGCTATTCCATAGGGTGGTATCATTACCTTGAATATTCCATTTAGCCATGTCAAATCCCATTTAAATCTATGACTTCCATAGGCATTCCTTAGAGTCTTTATTGATCTGATAAAGGGTACCACATATCCTAAGTAACAGGACCCTGTGCAGTTGGCTGGTAACCATGGGTAGGCTTTATGGCCACAAATAAAGTTGGTGCAATTATGGGACGTCAGCTCCTAGTCCTTTCGTACCATCCATACTCGAGTGGTCTTACCTTCCCACCCTTCACCTGGGGCTTTGTTATGGACCATTGTCCAGCCAACGGTTGCTATCTTTCTCCCATCAGTGGGATTTGTTGTGGCTTGCCATTTAGTCATTTAGGAACACTTGCTGCGTCCCATTTCTGGTCCTTTAGTCTCATTACTCACTAGGCATATTATACCTTCAGGATTTCCTATTCCGGGAGTAATACTTAGGAAGGGTGGCTAACGGTTATTATTATAATTGGGCTGGTACCATCCCTGGAAGGCTGCAAGTTTATGCCCCGCTGACCTCCATTCTGTTAGATCCTTCGTTTCTGACACCTTGGTTAAGTTCATCCTATTTTGCACTATCAACCATTCTACCATTTCTGATTCGTTAAAGGGGACCGATCTTAGGGGAATACCCCCTTCGGAGTGGACAGGTACATGGGAACATATCCAACAACTATACAAGTTTCTTTCTTGAGCATACTTATAACTCAGCGCCATAAATACGTTTACCCGCAGTTCCCTTCGTTTGCGTGTCTGTACCCCTGGTATAATCAAGAATGCAAAGCAAAACCCTATCAAGCCCAGCACCATCAGTCCCGATAGTCCGTACAGTTCCTTATTCAGTCTTCATTTTTCAGTTCCTCTGGTTCCTTCTTCCTTTCCTCCTGGTCGGGTGCCCTTTTGCAATGGGACACATGGATCCATGTCGATCTTGATTGCAGTATTAGTCGCCAGCAAGACCTGGTATGGTCCTTTAAATCTTGGCTGTAGACTGCTTTTTCTTTTAAAGATTTTGATGTAAACGAATTCCCTGGGCTTCAGGTTATGACACTTCCCTTCCGCTGGCTTGACTTGAGCTTCTTTTACCTGTAAATGAAAGCTGGAAATACATTTGGTTAGTGCAATACAATAATTCAACATATTTTCCTCTATTTTGTGGATGTCCATTTGTTTTGCAGTAAACAGTGCTGTAAAAGGTAGTCGTTGGGGACGTCCCATAACTATCTCATGCGGTGACAGGCCTGTTGTTCTGTTGGTTGCAGATCGCATTACCATCAAGGCTAAGGGCAGCAGTTCTGTCCATTTCAGTCCAAGTGTCACTACATAATTTTGCCAGCTTATTTTTTAGCATTCCATTATATCTTTCAACAAGTCCAGCCGATTGTGGATGATAACTGCAATGAAAACGTTGATTAATCTGTAAAGCTTTACACATTTCTCTTGTAACAGTTCCATTGAAATGTGACCTGTTATCACTAGAAAGCTTAGCAGGGATTCCGAAGTGCGGTACGATTTCCTTTAACAAATATTTAACAACAGTAGTGGCATCAGCCTTTTTACATGGAAAGGCTTCAATCCAACTAGAGAACACACCTACAATAACTAGTAGGTGCGTTCTCTAGATGCCATACACATAGGTAATTCAATAAAATCCATTTGTAAATGTACAAAAGGCCCCACTGGATTTGGGAGGCAGACTCTTACTTTTTCTGTCTTACCCGGATTCATTGTCTGACAGGTAACACAATTTTCACAGATTTGTTCTGCAATTTCCGAAATACCTGATGCATACCAAGTTGCCAAAATATAATCTGCCATCCCCCCTTTGCCGACATGTGTGAATGTATGAACACATCGGGCTATCCATGGAAGTAAGGATCTGGGCGCCACCACGCGGCCGTCGTGGTGAACCCATATTCCTTCTGGATTTTTATAACATTGATCCTTCGTCCAGGTCACCACCTCCTCCGTACTGGCCTGTGTCTGAAAGGCCAGCACGTCATTAATAGTGGGTGGCGGGTCTGAGCAATTATTTTTCCTTAGTGGGAACAATGACACCTGCATCCCCCCTTTTGACAGAGCTGCTGACTTAGCTGCATTATCAGCTCTGGCGTTCCCAAGTGCCACCTCATTCGACTGGCCTGTATATGCTTGGCATTTGATAATGGCAAGTTTCAAGGGGCATTGAATGGCTCGCAGGAGATTTTCTACTTGTTCTGCATTTTTGATAGTGGTTCCTGAAGAAGTCAGGTACCCGCGAATTTTCCAAATTTGGCCATAGTCATGTGATACCCGAAAAGCATACCTGGAGTCGGTGTAGGTATTAACTGTTTGTCCTTCAGCCAGAATACAGGCTCGAGTTAACACAAACAATTCGGCTAGTTGGGCTGAAAAGGAGTCTGGAAGAGAGGCTGTTTCAACAACATTAAACTGGGTTACAATTGCATAAGCCGCTTTAGGTTGGCCCCTATCATTTCGTAAGGCTGATCCGTCAACATAGTACACTAGATCAGGGTTACACATTGGTACATCTGTTAAATTGATACGTGGTTTAGTCACTAATTCGGTTACGATTTCACACGAATGGGGTTCGCCGTCTTCTTCCGTGGGGAGTAGAGTGGCTGGATTTAAGGTAGTACATCTTTTGATGATAAGGTTCGGATTTGATAACAGTTCGACTTCATATTTAGTGATTCTTGCAGAAGTTAGATGTGGGGTGGCTGTTTCAAGATATTTCCAGAGCCAGATCTCTTCTGCCTGCAAGCTGAGAAAGAAATTATCATAAAAAATAACTTTAGCTTTTAAATGTCGAGTCACATAGATTGCAGTACCTCCCCTGTGGACAACAGATTACAGATGCGATTCAACAGTGAAGAAACCTCTTGTGAGCAAAAGGCTCACCTTGTTTTGGCCACTGAAGCCTTTCACTGGAGAGGCAATATGCCTGTATCCGTTTTACTCACATGGTAGAGAGTACACCGTGGCTATCAAGGGAAATCAGGGATAGTATTAAAGCCAAGGAAGTAGCATACAAATTGGCCAGAAATAGCAGCGAACCCGGGGACTGGGAGAAATTTAGAACTCAGCAGAGGAGGACAAAGGGTTTGATTAGGGCAGGGAAAATGGAGTACGAGAAGAAGCTTGCAGGGAACATTAAGATGGACTGCAAAAGCTTCGATAGATATGTAAAGAGAAAAAGTTTAGTAAAGACAAATGTAGGTCCCCTGCAGTCAGAATCAGGGGAAGTCTTAATGGGGAACAAAGAAATGGCAGACCAATTGAACAAGTACTTTGGTTCGGTATTCACTAAGGAGGACACAAACAACCTTCCGGATATAAAAGGGGTCAGATGGTCGAGTAAGAAGGAGGAACTAAGGGAAATCCTTATTAGTCGGGAAATTGTGTTGGGGAAATTGATGGAATTGAAGGCCGATAAATCCCCAGGGCCTGATGGTCTGCATCCCAGAGTACTTAAGGAGGTGGCCTTGGAAATAGCGGATGCATTGACAGTCATTTTCCAACATGCCATAGACTCTGGATCAGTTCCTATGGAGTGGAGGGTAGCCAATGTAACCCCACTTTTTAAAAAAGGTGGGAGAGAGAAAACAGGGAATTATCGACCGGTCAGCCTGACATCGGTAGTGGGTAAAATGGTGGAATCAATTATTAAGGATCTCATAGCAGCGCATTTGGAAAGAGATGACATGATAGGTCCAAGTCAGCATGGATTTGTGAAAAGGAAATCATGCTTGACAAATCTTCTGGAATGTTTCAGTGGGAAAAGATAAAAAGAGCACTAGTCGATCGAAGGTTCTTATGTGATAAGAGTTAAGGTAATGGGACCATAAGTTTTATAAGTTTTATTAGGATAAGTTAAGGACTCGGTCTGTAGTGGCGTACAACGCAGGCTGAGAATTAAGGTTATGATTTGTATACTCGCGTGAATATTGTTTGTCCTCGTTGTCCTTGTTATATTGTTGTGTGCAATACCTTTGTGCAATTAGAAAAACGGGATGAGTCACTTGGGAAAATTGTGATTCCGGAAAACAAGGATTGATTAAGAAAAGAAACAGTAACTGATTGATCAACTATGGTTGGTTCGTGTCAACATATCTCACACATCCAGACTGAGCCCGAATTAAGAGCTTTTTCAGGCCACGTAACGACCAGGAGAAATGGCTGTCGAGAACGCGGTTGGCCGAAAGGATTGTGAGATCAGAAACTGTGAAAAATCTTAATCATCCAGAATGGGTGCCGGAGCAAGTTAGATGTAGTCCTCACTACTAGGGGGATCAAGGGGTATGGCGAGAAAGCAGGAATGGGGTACTGAAGTTGCATGTTCAGCCATGAACTCATTGAATGGCGGTGCAGGCTCGAAGGGCCGAATGGCCTACTATGTCTCTGTGTGTGTGTGTGTCTCTCTCTCTCTCTCTGTGTATGTGTGTGTGTTTGAGTGTGTGTATGTGTCGCTCTCTCTCTGTATATGTGTGTGTCTCTGTGTGTGTGTCTCTCTCTCTCTCTCTGTCTCTGTATATATGTGTGTGTTTGTGTGTCTCTCTGTATATATGTGTGTGTGTGTCTCTCTCTCTGTATATGTGTCTGTGTCTCTCTCTCTGTCTCTGTATATGTGTGTATGTCTCTGTATATGTGTGTGTGTCTCTCTGTGTAAGAGAGAGAGAGAATCTGTGTCTCTGACTGTTTCTGTATGTGTCTCTCCTTTTGCCCGTGAGTGCCTGTGTGTGCGAGAGTCTGTGTGTGTCTCGGTATCTCTATCAGTGTGTGTGCCTGTGTCTGTCTCTCTCTCTCTCGCTGCCTTTGTCTGTCTCTCTTTCTCTCTCTCTCTTTAAGATTATTAATATTTAATTAATGGCTCTCGCTCCTGATGCAGATCTGGGAGGCCGGGGATTGACTGGATTATTTCTGAGTGGCAGGCAGTGAGATGAGGCTAGGGACTGGGATCTGGGTGGCTGGGATAGTGAGGGTGCAGTCCAAGCTGGGAGCAGGGAGAGAGTCCTGGGGGGTGGGTAAGTGTCTCAGGCCAAAGAGGCTGCAGGTCCTGGTCAAAGTTGGGACAGATGCAGTGTTGCACGAGTTTCCATTGAGATTTAAACCCTCTGGGTGGAGTTTTTCCACTGCGGAGATGCTGTTTAAAGGCAATCGTTTGAGAATGAATGCATTTTTAACACACAGCTGGGGTGAGGAATCTGGTTGGGAATTGTGCCTACATATTTATAAATTATCTCTTTTTTCAGTGTGAGTCAGTGAGAATAATCTCCTCCAGCCTTGGCTCAATGAGCTGCACTCCCTCCCCTCTGAATCAAATGTTGCGAGTTCCAGTCCCACTCCAGAAACTTGAACACAGAAACCTAGGCCGACATTCCCAATGTTAGTACCGAGGGAGTGCCGCACTGTCGGAGGGGCAATACTGAGGGAGCGCCACACTGTCGGAGGGGCAATACTGAGAGAGTGCCGCACTGTCGGAGGGGCGGTACTAAGGGAGCACCGCACTGTCGGAGGGACGGTACTGAGGGAGTGCCGCACCATCGGAGGGGCAATAGTGAGGGAGCACCGTACTTTCGGAGGGGCAGTACTGAGGGAGCACCGTACTTTCGGAGGGGCAGTACTGAGGGAGCGCCGCACTGTCGGAGGGGCAGTACTGAGGGAGAGCTGCACTGTCGGAGGGGCGGTACTGAGGGAGAGCTGCACTGTCGGAGGGGCGGTACTGAGGAAGTGCCGCACTGTCGGAGGGGCGGTACTGAGGGAGCGCCGCACTATCGAAGGGGCGGTACTCAGCGAGCATCACACTGTTGGAGGGGCGGTACTGAGGGAGCGCCGCACTGTCGGAGGTGGCATCTTTCGGCTGAGACATTAAACCGAGGCCCTGTCTGTCCTCTCGGGTGGATGTTAAGGATCCCACGGCCACGATTTAAAGAAGAGCAGCATGGTAATCGAAGAAAAATGTTGTCTCAAGCGTGACTAGAGACAGGGAGTAAACAAGATGAATGAGCAGATAATCTGCTTTATTTGTGATATATGCACATAGTGGGGCCTTTAATAAGATCCGGACAGGAACAGCAATCTGCAGAAGCAGCGACATATCTCGAACCTCCTCTTATTAAGGAAAGCAAGCCAATGGGTGCCAAGCACAAAGGAAGTATAGAGTACAAAATCAAGGGAGTTATGATGAACCTGTATAAAACACTGGTTCGGCCCCAACTGGAGTATTGTATCCAATTCTGGGCACCGCACTTTAGGAAGGATGTGAAGGCCTTAGAGAGGGTGCGGAAGAGATTGACGAGAATGGTTCCAGGGGAATGAGGGACTTCAGTTACTTGGAGAGACTGGAGAAGCTGGGGTTGTTCTCCTTGGAGCAGAGAAAGTTGAGAGCAGATTTGATGGAGGTGTTCAAAATCATGAGAGGTCTGGACAGAGTAGATCGAGAGAAACTGTTCCCATTGGAGGAAGGGTTGAGAACCAGAGGACACAGATTTAAGATGATTGGCAGAGGAACCAAAACCGATGTCAGAAACCACTTTTTTACGCAGCGAGTGGTTAGGATCAGGAATGTAGATGTGGTGTGGTATATACGGACATTTGGAAAAGCATGATTCAATCAAGCAGAGTTCAGAAGAATGAGAGGGGACCTCATAGAAACGTTTAAAATTCTGATTGGTTTAGACAGGTTAGATACAGGAAGAATGTTCCCAATGTTGGGGAAGTCCAGAACCAGGGGTCACAGTCAAAGGATAAGGGGTAAGCCATTTAGGACCGAGATGAGGAGAAACTTCTTCACCCAGAGAGTGGTGAACCTGTGGAATTCGCTACCACAGAAAGTTGTTGAGGCCAATTCACTAAATATATTCAAAAAGGAGTTAGATGTAGTCCTTATTACTAGGGGGATCAAGGGGTATGGCGAGAAAGCAGGAATGGGGTACTGAAGTTGCATGTTCAGCCATGAACTCATTGAATGGCGGTGCAGGCTTGATGGGCTGAATGGTCTACTAATGCACCTATTTTCTATGTTTCTATTTCCTTTCTCAGGTTAGGAGACCGAAACTGAGCACAATATTCCAGGTGAGGCCTCACTAAGGCCCTGTACAACTGCAGTAAGACCTCCCTGCTCCTATACTCAAATCCCCTAGCTATGAAGGCCAACATACCATTTGCCTTCTTCACCGCCTGCTGTACCTCCATGCAAACTTTCATTGCCACTAAGTGGAGGAAGTGCATCCAGGAGGGCGCTGAGCACCTCGAGTCTCGTCGTCAGAGCGTGCAGAAAGCAAGCGCAGGCAGCGGAAGGAGCGTGCGGCAAACCAGTCCCACCCACCCCTTTCCTCAATGACTATCTATCCCACCTGTGACAGGGACTCATAGGCAGTCCTTCGGAATCGAGGAAGACTTGCTTCCACTCCCAAAGTGAGTTCTTTAATGGCTGAACAGTCCAATAAGAGAGACACAGACCCTGTCACAGGTGGGACAGACATTTGTCAGGGGAAGAGGTCGGTAGCTTTGCCGCGCACTCCTTCCGCTGCCTGCGCTTGGCCTCTTCATGCTCCTTGCGTCGAGACTCAAAGAGCACAACGCCCTCCCGGATGGACTTTCTCCACCTCGGGCGGTCTGTGGCCAGGGTCTCCCAGGTATCAGTGATGATGTCACACTTTACCAGGGAGGCTTTGAGGGTGTCATTATAACATTTCCACTGTCCTCCTTTGGCTAGTTGACCATGAAGGAGCTTCGTATAAAGCATTTGCTTCGGGAGTCTCGTATCTGGCATGCGTACTATGTGGCCTGCCCAGCGAAGCTGATCGAGTGTGGTCAGTGCTTCAATACTGGGGATGTTGGCCTGGTCGAGGACACTGATGTTGGTACGCCTGTCCTCCCAGGGGTTTTGCAGGATCTTGCGGAGACATCATTGGTGATATATCTCCAACGACTTGAGCTGCCTTCTGAACATCGTCCATGCTTCAGACCCATACAGGAGGGCGGGTATTACTACAGCCCAGTAGACCATGAGTTTGGCGGTAGATTTGAGGGCCTGCTCTTCAAACACTGTGCACAGATGCAAGCATCGCCCGCACACTGCAGCTCAATACCAGGTGTTGGAGTGATCTTGGACCTGGCCTGGAGGCAGCGAAGGTTAAACAGCTTCCCACTGGGTCTGTAGTTTAATTTCACTCCAGCGGGGAGCTTGTGGATTGTGAGGTGGAGTATGGCAGTGAGGAAGATTGAGAAGTTGGAGCGATAACGCAGCCCTGTTTGACCCCGGTCCGGACGTGGATTGGGTCTGTAATGGATCCGTCGGTAAGGATCACGGCCTGCATGTCATCGTGAAGCAGGCGAAGGATGTTGACAAACGTTTGGGGGCATCCGAAACGGAGGAGGACGCTCCATAGACCCTCACGGTTGACAGTGTCAAAGGCCTCTGTATAAGGGCTGGCGCTGCTCCCTGCATTTTTCCTGCAACTGGCGCACTGCAAAGATCATGTCTGTTGTGCCCCGTAGGGGACGAAATCCGCATTGTGATTCCGGGAGGAGCTCCTCGGCCAACGGAGAAGACGATTGAGGAGAACTCGAGCGACAACTTTCCCAGTGGCTGATAGCAGGGAGAATCCCCTGTAGTTGCCGCAGTCGGACTTGTCCCCCTTTTTAAAAATGGTCACAATCACTGCATCTCGGAGATCTCCCGGCATGCTCTCCTCCCTCCAGATGAGAGAGATGAGGTCATGTATCCGCGCCAACAGCACCTCCCCACCATATTTTAGCACCTCAGCAGGGATTCCATCAGTACCCGTAGCCTGGTTATTCTTAAGCTGTTTTATGGCTTTGCCAACCTCGTGCAGTGTTGGGGTCTCACTGAGGTGGTGACGGGTCACATGCTGTGGGATGGAGTTGAGAACACTCGAGTCAAAGGCAGAGTCTCAATTGAGGAGATCTTCACAGTGCTCCTTCCATCGGGCCCTGACAGCCTTGGTGTCCTTGATGAGTGTTTCCCCGTTCTTGGCCAGGAGTGGGGTGGGGCCTTGGGAGTTTGGACCGTAGGTGGACTTGACTGCAGCGAAGAATCCTCGCATATCGTGGCTGTCGACCAGTTGTTGTATCTCCTGTGCTTTCTCCATCCACCACCTGTTCTTCAGGTCCTGGGTTTTTTGTTGGACCTCAGCTTTGAGACGTCTGTAACGTTGTTTTGCGGTTCCTTAATTGGGCTGTTGCTTGAGGCTCAGAAATGCTTTGCGCTAGCGATCTATTAGTTCTTCAATCTCCTGATCATTTTTATCAAAACAGTCCTGATGTTTTCTAGTTGAGTGACCAAGTGTCTCTTCACAGGCACTGGTTATAGAGGCCTGGAGGGCAGACCAAGCGCTGTGGGGATTCAGCATCTCAGGGTCATCAAGGCACGCCAGATTGGCTGTGAGGCGCTGGCTGTATAGGGCTCCCTTAGCTGGGTCTCTAAGTGCCCCGGCACTTTTTTGCGGAACTGCTTCTGCTGTCCCCTCTGCTTTGGGGCAATGTTAATGTTGATGATGGATCGGATTAGCCGGTGGTCCATCCAGCAGTCGTCAGCTCCTGTCATGGTGCGAGTGATGCGCACACGCTTGCGATCCCTGGTTCGGACGATGACATAGTCAAGTAGGTGCCAATGTTTGGAGCGAGGGCATTGCCACGATGCCTTGTATTTGTCCCTCTGACGGAACAGCGTGTTGGTAATGAGGAGTTCATGTTCTAGATTTTGTCAGGAGTAGGGTACCGCTGGAATTGGCTTTCCCTACCTCACTCTGCCAATCACACCTCCCCAGAGGGCTGTGTCTTTGCCAACCCTGTCATTAAAATAACCCAGGAGGATCAATTGTCGCCCGTGGGGACACAGGACAAGGATGCCTCGAGGTTAGAATAAAAACCCTCTTTAGCCTCATCCATTGCATCGAGTGTGGGGGTGTACGCACTGATGACTGTGGCACATTGGTTCAGAGATAGGGTAATATGAAGAGTCATGAAGCGTTCGTTGACCCCACAGGGGGAGTCTTTGAGGCTTATTCTTGATGGTAAAGCTGACTCCATGAAGGCGGCGTTCTGCCTCTGGTTTCCCTTTCCAGAAGAAGGTGCAACCTCCACCATGTTCCTTCAACTGGCCTTCCCCTGCCCGTCGGGTCTCGCTTAGGGCAGCGATGTCGATGTCAAAACGTCTGAGTTCCCGGGCAACTATGGCGGTGCGGCGTTCCGGCCTGTTGCTGTTGGGATTGTCCATGAGGGTCCTGACGTTCCAGGTCCCGAACTGCCTATGATGATGATTGTCATGTATCTTATATTATTATATATAACTGTATCCTAACATGCTTTACATGACTGTAATAAGATATGACCTGTAACCACCAGCATACCTTACCACCAGGGGTGCACTTGCAAGAGACAGGTATATAAGGACAGGTCTCAGGCAAGTGCAGCATTCCAGAGCTGTGAAATAAAGGTGCAGGTCCAGAGTGACCTTGACTTCACTACATGCCTCGTGTGAATCTGTACTGAGGGGACAGGACTTTACAGTGGCGACAGGTTACGGGATTACAGAATCCACAGAATGGCGAACAACGGATCAGATGAAAAGTACAATGCGGGAGACAATTGGGAGGACTTTATAGAAAGGCTCCAGCAAAGCTTTGTAACCAAAGACTGGTTAGGCAACGATAAGGCAGACAAGAGAAGAGCCCATCTCTTGACCAGCTGTGGCTCGAAAACATACACTTTAATGAAGGATCTGTTGGCACCCGAGAAACCAGCAAGCAAGTCATTTGAAAAATTGAGCACACTGGTAAGAGACCACCTGAAGCCAGCGAGCAGCCTACACATGGCCAGACACAGGTTCTACAACTACAGACGCTGTGTGGGCCAGAGCATACCCGACTTCATGGCGGAACTTCGGAGGTTGGCTAGTTTATGTGAGTTCTCCAATGAACTGAGGAGACAAATGCTGAGAGACTTTTTCATTGAAGGAATAGGCCACGCAGGCATATTCCAAAAGCTCATAGCGACCAAGAACCTGACCTTAGAGGCAGCAGCACTGGTTGCACAGACATTCTTAGTAGGGGAAGAAGAAACGAGGTTGATTTACAATGCACGTATGACAACTAACGAAATATTGGAAGAAGAAGTTCACAGCACTAAACAAGCTGCTACCCCCACACACAGACAAAACCGGGAGAACAGGCTCTCGACAGCAGGCAGAAGCCATCAAGCTGCTACCCCCACACACAGACAAAACCGGGAGAACAGGTTCTCGATAGCAGGCAGAAGCCATCAAGGGCCACAGGAATAGCCATTCACACCTCATCAACCCACAATGCGAGCAATCAACTATAAACTGAGAGAAGCTCAAGAGAGATCAGCCAGACGCAGCTAATTCTTTGAGAACTCTTTGAACAATGGAACAGGTCTGTGCTCGAGGTGTGGGGATGGGCACTCGTCAAGGGGATGTCGATTTCAGCATGCTGTTTCCAGAAATTGTGAATATACAGGGCATTTGGCCCGCATGTGCAAAAAATCGGCAGCTCGGCTGGTATACGAATCGGATGGGTCGGAAAGCAGACCAGAAGATGGTGGGGACAGTACCCGGCACACCGATGAACAGTGGGTCAACACGATCAATGGCCGCTGCTCCTACAACAGGACGCCTCCTATAATGATATCTGTCAACATGGAGCTGGACAGACCAAAACTCACAAAGGTCGACACCACACCGAGGACCTATACCAAAGAAATCGTACTAGTCCTCGGCAGCGCCATGCTCTCTGTCACACACAAAGGGACAGTGACCCGACTTCCCCTGTGGATTGTCCCCGGAGACCCCCAGCCAGCTGGGGAGAAGCTGGCTGGCAAAACTAAACTGGAAATGGGATGATGTCCATGCCATGTCATTAGAGGAACGGACCTCCTGCTCAACAGTTATAAAGCGATTTGAACATCTCTTTCAGCCAGGTGTGGGCACTTTCAAAGGGGCCAAAGTCAAAATCTACATCACACAGGATGCTAGACCGGTCCATCACAAGGCAAGAGCTGTGCCCTATGTGATGAGGGGAAAGATTGAACACGAACTAGACAGGCTTCTACGGGAAGGCATTATATCACCTGTGGAATTTAGTGACCGGGCAAGTCCCATCGTCCCAGTCAAGGAGACTGATGGATCCGTACGAATCTGTGGGGACTACAAATCTACCATAAACAGAGTCTCCCTACAGGACCAATACCCGCTGCCCAGAGCGGAGGACTTATTTGCCACATTGGCTGGAGGTAAACTTTTCTCAAAATTAGACCTCACATCTGCGTATATGATGCAAGAATTGACCGAGGAATCCAAGCGACTCACCACCATCAACATACATCGAGGCCTTTTCATGTACAATCGATGCCCATTCGGCATCAGGTCGGCAGCTGCCATATTCCAACGCAACATGGAGAGTCTGCTCAAGTCCATCCCGGGGACGGTTGTATTTCAAGACGACATACTTATCACGGGCAGGGACACAGCCACCCATCTCCATAATTTGGAGGAAGTACTAAAGCGGTTGGATCGGGTAGGCCTACGAGTCAAGAAATCCAAGTGCCTGTTTCTCGCACCCGAGGTTGAATTTTTGGGCAGAAGGATAGCCGCTGATGGAATCCGCTCAACAGAGTCCAAAACAGAAACAATTCGCCAGGCACCCAGGCCCTGGAATGTCTCAGAACTGCGCGCCTTTCTCGGACTACTCAATTACTTTGGGAACTTTTTGCAGAACTTAAGCACGCTGCTGGAGCCTCTCCATGTGCTACTCAGGAAGGGGTGCGATTGGTTTTGAGGGGACGCCCAGGAATGCACCTTCAATAAGGCACGCAACCTTCTGTGTTCCAACAGTGTTTTCACTTTCTTTGACCCAGGTAAAAAGCTAGTTCTCACATGCGATGCGTCAGCGTATGGGGTCGGGTGCGTTTTGCAACATGTCAATAGTGCGGGCAAATTACAACCATAGTTTATGCCTCCAGGTCACTTTCGCGGGCGGAGCGCGGGTACGGAATGGTAGAGAAGGAGGCGCTCGCGTGCGTGTACGGTGTCAAAAAGATGCACCAATACCTTTTCGGGGCCAAGTTCGCATTAGAAACTGACCACAAGCCCCTCATGTCCCTCCTATCCGAGAGCAAGGCAATAAACGGCAATGCCTCGGCACGAATTCAACGGTGGGCACTCATGCTGGCGTCCTAGACAACTGTGCCGACGCACTCAGCAGGCTACCCCTGGCGACCACGGAAGGGTCTGATGAACAGGACTGTGAGATAGTCATGGCAATCAATGCCTTTGACTCCAGAGGTTCGCCCATGACGGCTCGCCAAATCAGAGCCTGGACGGCCAGCGACCCCACGTTATCCTTAGTAAAAAGATGTGTGACTGGGCAGAGGCTCGCGATGCCTGCCCCGAGGAATTAAAACCCTTTCACAGGCGCATGCATGAGCTATCACTACAAGCAGACTGCCTGATGTGGGGCAGCCGAGTAGTCATGCCTCTGCGAGGCAGAGAGGCATTTGTCCGGGAGCTCCACCGCGAGCACCCGGGGATCGTTCTCATGAAGGCCAGAGCCGGATCCCACGTCTGGTGGCCTGGTATTGACACGGACTTGGAGCTCTGCATCCGAAGGTGCACCATTTGTGTCCCACTCAGCAATGCCCCAGGGAGGCTCCACTGAGCCCCTGACCCTGGCCTACCAAACCGTGGTCGCGGGTGCACGTAGACTATGCGGGCCCATTCATGGGGAAAATGTTCCTCGTAGTTGTAGATGCATTTTCAAAGTGGATCGAATGCACCATTTTAAACTCGAGCACAACCTCCACCACTGTGGAGAGCCTCGCAACCATGTTTGCAACGCATGGAATCCCTGACATATTGGTCAGTGACAATGGTCCGTGCTTCACCAGCCCCAAACCCCTCCCTATCTCTGTAACCTCCTCCAGCCCCGACACCCCTCCCTATCTCTGTAACCTCCTCCAGCCCCAACACCCCTCCCTATCTCTGTAACCCCTTCCAGGCTCACAACCCACCCCCGAGATCTCTGCGCTCCTCTAATTCTGCTCTTGACCATCCCTGATTATAATCGCTCCACCATCGATGGCCGTGCCTTCTGTTGCCTGGGTCCCAAGCTCTGGAACTCTCTCCCTAAACCCCTCTACCTCTCTTTCCTCCTTCAAGACGCCCCTTAAAACCAATCTCTTTGACCAAACTTTTTGTCACCTGCGCTAATTTCTCCTTATGTGGCTCGGTGTCAAATTTCTTGTCTTATAACATTCCTGTGAAGCACCTTGGGACGTTTCACTCCGTTAAGGGCACTATATAAATACAGGTTGTTGATGTTGAGTATATTCATCATCATAGGCAGTCCCTTGAAATCGAGGAAGACTTCCTTCCACTCTAAAAGTGCGTTCTCAGGTGACTGAACAGTCCAATACGAGAACCACAGTCCCTGTCACAGGTGGGACACACAGTCAATGAGGGAAGGGGAGGGTGGGACTGGTTTGCCGCACGCTCCTTCCGCTGCCTGCGTTTGGTTTCTGCAAGATCTCGGCGGTGAGACTCGAGGTGCTCAGCGCCCTCCCGGATGCTCGTTCTCTACTTAGGGCGGACTGGTCTTTGGACAGAGACTCCCAGGTGTCGGTGGGGATGTTGCACTTTATCAGCGAGGCTTTGAGGGTGTCCCTGTAACGTTTCCTCTACCCATCTGGGGCTCGCTTGTGTTTAGGAGTTCCGAGTAGAGCGCTTGTTTTGGGAGCCTCGTGTCTGGCATTCGAACAATGTGGCCTGCCCAATGGAGCTGGTCGAGTGTGGTCAGTGCTTCGATGCTGGGGATGTTGGCCTGGTCGAGGACGCTAACCTTGGTGCGTCCGTCCTCCCAGGGGATTTGCAGGATCTTGTGGAGACATCGTTGGTGGTATTTATCCAGCGATTTGAGTAAATTCAAGGCAAAGATCGCTAGATATTTGGGCACTGAGTGAATCGAGGGATATGGGGATCGGGCAGGGAAGTGGAGTTGAGGTAGAAGATCAGCCATGGTCTTATTGAATGGCGGAGCAGGCTCGAGGGGCCAAATGGCCGACTCCTGCTCCTAATTCTTGTGTTCTTGTGTGTCAACATCCTCGACTGGAACTGGTGGACAACCAGCCCCCTCTGCTGGAACTACATAGAATTACAACAACAACATTTCTGTCTTGCTGAAAGCTGCGTCACTTTTGCCGACTGTCATTACGTTGTCACTAATCAGTACAGCTACTTCACCTGCCCATTCCCCCCTCTTTATCATTTCTAAATATGTTATACAATGCAGTCATAGAATCATAGAGAAGTTTACAGCACGGAAGGAGGGCCATTTCGGCCCATCGTGTCCGACCCGGCCGACCAAGAGCTAGCCCAGCCTAATCCCGCTTTCCATCTCGCGGTCCATAGCCCTGCAGGGTACGGCACTTCAAGCGCACGTCCAAATGTGGTGAGGGTTTTTGCCTCTACCACCCTTTCAGGCAGTGAGTTCCGCCCCAGACCCCCACCACCCTCTGGGTGAAGACATTTCCCCTCAAATCCCCTCTAAACCTCCCCCCAATTACTTTCAATCTGTGCCCCTTGGTTGTTGACCCCTCCACCAAGGGAAACAGGTCCTTCCTAGCTACTCTACCCAGGCCCCTTATAATTTTATACACCTCAATCGGTTCTCTTCAATACTGAGGGAGTGCGCACTGTCGGAGGGGCAGTACTGAGGGAGTGCCACACTGTCGGAGGGTCGGTACTGCGGGAGTGCCGCACTGTCGGAGGTGCAGTACTGAGGGAGCGCCGCACTGTCGGAGGGGGCGGTACTGAGGGAGTGCCGCACTGTCGGAGGGGCAGTACCGAGGGAGTGCCGCACTGTCGGAGGGGCAGTACTGAGGGAGCACCGCACTGTCGGAGGGGGAATACTGAGCGAGCGCCGCACTGTCGGAGGGGCGGTACTGAGGGAGCGCCGCACTGTCGGAGGGGCAGTACTGAGGGAGCGCCGCACTGTCGGAGGGGCGGTACTGAGGGAGCGCCGCACTGTCGGAGGGGCGGTACTGAGGGAGCGCCGCACTGTCGGAGGGGCGGTACTGAGGGAGTGCCGCACTGTCGGAGGGGGAATACTGAGCGAGCGCCGCACTGTCGGAGGGGTGGTACTGAGGGAGTGCCGCACTGTCGGAGGGACGGTACTGAGGGAGTGCCGCACTGTCGGAGGGGTGGTACTGAGGGAGTGCCGCACTGTCGGAGGGGCAGTACTGAGGGAGTGCCGCACTGTCGGAGGGGTGGTACTGAGGGAGTGCCGCACTGTCGGAGGGACGGTACTGAGGGAGCGCCGCACTGTCGGATGGGCGGTACTGAGGGAGCGCCGCACTGTCGGAGGGGCGGTACTGAGGGAGTGCCGCACTGTCGGAGGGGCAGTACTGAGGGAGCCCCGCACTGTCGGAGGGGGAATACTGAGCGAGCGCCGCACTGTCAGAGGGGTGGTACTGAGGGAGCCCCGCACTGTCAGAGGGGCGGTACTGAGGGAGCGCCGCACTGTCGGAGGGGCGGTACTGAGGGAGCGCCGCACTGTCGGAGGGACGGTACTGAGGGAGCGCCGCACTGTCGGATGGGCGGTACTGAGGGAGCGCCGCACTGTCAGAGGGGTGGTACTGAGGGAGCGCCGCACTGTCGGAGGGACGGTACTGAGGGAGCGCCGCACTGTCGGATGGGCGGTACTGAGGGAGCGCCGCACTGTCGGAGGGGTGGTACTGAGGGAGTGCCGCACTGTCGGAGGGGCAGTACTGAGGGAGTGTCGCACTGTTGGAAAGGCAGTACTGAGGGAGTGCCGCACTGACGGAGGGGCAGTATTGAGGGAGTGCCGCACTGTCGGAGGGGCAGTACTGAGGGAGTGCCGCACTGTCAGACGGGTGGTACTGAGGGAGTGCCGCACTGTCGGAGGAGCGGTACTGAGGGAGTGCCGCACTGTCGGAGGTGGCATCTTTCAGCTGAGACATTAAACCGAGGCCCTGTCTGTCCTCTCGGGTGGATGTTAAGGATCCCACGGCCACTATTTAAAGAAGAGCAGCATGGTTATCGTAGAAAAACGTTGTCTCAAGCGTGACTAGAGACTGGGAGTAAACAAGATGAATGAGCAGATAATGTGCTTTATTTGAGATATATGCACATAGTGGGGCCTTTAATAAGATCCGGACAGGAACAACAATCTGCAGAAGCAGCGACATATCTCGAACCTCCTCTTATTAAGGAAAGCAAGCCAATGGGTGCCAAGCACAAAGGAAGTATAGAGTACAAAATCAAGGGAGTTATGATGAACCTGTATAAAACACTGGTTCGGCTCCAACTGGAGTATTGTATCCAATTCTGGGCACCGCACTTTAGGAAGGATGTGAAGGCCTTAGAGAGGGTGCAGAGGAGATTGATGAGAATGGTTTCAGGGGAATGAGGGACTTCAGTTACTTGGAGAGACTGGAGAAGCTGGGGTTGTTCTCCTTGGAGCAGAGAAAGTTGAGAGCAGATTTGATGGAGGTGTTCAAAATCATGAGAGGTCTGGACAGAGTAGATCGAGAGAAACTGTTCCCATTGGAGGAAGGGTTGAGAACCAGAGGACACAGATTTAAGATGATTGGCAGAGGAACCAAAGGTGATTTAAGAAACCACTTTTTTACGCAGCGAGTGGTTAGGATCAGGAATGTAGATGTGGTGTGGTGTATACGGACATTTGGAAAAGCATGATTCAATCAAGCAGAGTCAACATGGTTTTATGAAATGGAAGTCATGTTTGACAAATTTACTGGAGTTCTTTGAGGCTGTAATGAGCAAGCTGGATAAAGGGGGAACCAGTGGATGTGGTGTATTTGGATTTCCAGAAGGCATTCGATAAGGTGCCACATAAAAGGTTACTGCACAAGATAAAAGTTCACGGGGTTGGGGGTAATATATTAGTAATGATAGAGGATTGGCTAAGTAACAGAAAACAGAGAGTCGGGATAAATGGGTCATTTTCCGGTCAGCAAACAGTGACTAGTGGGGTGCTGCAGGGATCGGTGCTGGGTCCTCAACTATTTACAATCTAGATTAATGATTTGGATGAAGGGACCGAGTGTAATGTAGACAAGTTTGCTGATGTTACAAAGATGGGCAGGAAATCAAATTGTGAGGACACAAAAAATCTGCAAAGGGATTTAGACAGGCTAAGTGGTTAACAGCAGGAAGTGGTAACAGCAGGTGGTTAAGAAATCAAATGGCAATTGGCCTTCATAGTGAGGGGATTTGAGTACAGGGGCAGGGAGGTGTTACTACAGTTGTACAGGGCCTTGGTGAGGCCACACCTGGAGTATTGTGTACAGTTTTGGTCTCCTAACTTGAGGAAGGACATTCTTGCGATTGAGGGAGTGCAGCGAAGGTTCACCAGACTGACTCCCGGGATGGCGGGACTGACATATCAAGAAAGACTGGATCAACTGGGCTTGTATTCACTGGAGTTCAGAAGAATGAGAGGGGATCTCATGGAAACGTTTAAAATTCTGACGGGTTTAGACACGTTAGATGCAGGAAGAATGTTCCCAATGTTGGGGAAGTCCAGAACCAGGGGTCACAGTCAAAGGATAAGGGGTAAGCCATTTAGGACCGAGATGAGGAGAAACTTCTTCACCCAGAGTGGTGAACCTGTGGAATTCTCTACCACAGAAAGTTGTTGAGGCCAATTCACTAAAATATATTCAAAAAGGAGTTAGATGTAGTCCTTACTACTAGGGGGATCAAGGGGTATGGCGAGAAAGCAGAAATGGGGTACTGAAGTTGCATGTTCAGCCATGAACTCATTGAATGGCGGTGCAGGCTAGAAGGGCCGATTGGCCTACTCCTGCACCTATTTTCTATGTTTCTATGTCCTTCCTCAGATTAGGAGACCGAAACTGAGCACAATATTCCAGGTGAGGCCTCACTAAGGCCTGTACAACTGCAGTAAGACCTCCCTGCTCCTATACTCAAATCCCCTAGCTATGAAGGCCAACATACCATTTGCCTTCTTCACCGCCTGCTGTACCTGCATGGCAACTTTAAATGCCACTAAGTGGAGGAAGTGCATCCGGGAGGGCACTGAGCACCTCGAGTCTCGTCGTCAGAGCGTGCAGAAAGCAAGCGCAGGGAGCGGAAGGAGCGTGCGGCAAACCAGTCCCACCCACCCCTTCCCTCAACGACTATCTGTCCCACCTGTGACAGGGACTGATAGGCAGTCCTTCGGAATCGAGGAAGACTTGCTTCCACTCCCAAAGTGAGTTCTTTGATGGCTGAACAGTCCAATAAGAGAGACACAGACCCTGTCACAGGTGGGACAGACATTCGTCAGGGGAAGGGGTGGGTAGGTTTGACGCGCGCTCCTTCCGCTGCCTGCGCTTGGCTTCTTCATGCTCCTTGCGTCGAGACTCAAAGAACACAACGCCCTCCCGGATAGACTTTCTCCACCTCGGGCGGTCTGTGGCCAGGGTCTCCCAGGTGTCAGTGGTGATGTCACACTTTACCAGGGGGGCTTTGAGGGTGTCCTTATAACATTTCCGCTGTTCTCCTTTGGCTCGTTTACCATGAAGGAGCTTCGTATAAAGCATTTGTTTAGGGAGTCTCGTATCTGGCATGTGTACTATGTGGCCTGCCCAGCGAAGCTGATCGAGTGTGGTCAGTGCTTTAATACTGGGGATGTTGGCCTGGTCGATGACACTGATGTTGGTACGCCTGTCCTCCCAGGAGATTTGCAGGATCTTGCGGAGATATCGTTGGTGATATATCTCCAGCGACTTGAGCTGCCTTCTGTACATCGTCCATGCCTCAGACCCATACAGGAGGGCGTGTATTACTACAGCCCTGTAGACCATGAGTTTGGTGGTAGATTTGAGGGCCTTCTCTTCAAACACTGTGCACAGATGCAAGCATTGCCCGCATACTGCAGCTTAATGTCAGAGGTTGGAGCAATCTTGGACCTGGCATGGAGGCGGCGAAGGTTAAACAGCTTCCCACTGGTTCTGTAGTTTAATTCCACTCCAGCGGGGAATTTGTGGATTGTGAGGTGGAGCATGGCGGTGAGGAAGATTGAGAAGAGGGTTGGAGCGATAATGCAGTCCTGTTTGACCCCGGTCCGGACGTGGATTGGGTCTGTAATGGATCCGTTGGTAAGGATCACGGCCTGCATGTCATCGTGATGCAGGCGAAGGATGTTGACAAACTTTTGTGGGCATCCAAAACGGAGGAGGACGCTCCATAGTCAGTGTCCCGGTTGACAGTGTCAAAGGCCTTTGTAAGATCAAAAAAGGCCATGTATAAGGGCTGGCGCTGCTCCCTGCATTTTTCCTGCAACTGACGCGCTACAAAGGTCATGTCTGTTGTGCCCCGTAGGGGACAAAATCCGCATTGTGATTCCGGGAGGAGCTCCTCGGCCACAGGGAGAAGACGATTGAGGAGAACTCTAGCGACAATTTTCCCAGTGGCTGATAGCAGGGAGAATCCTCTGTAGTTGCCGCAGTCGGACTTGTCCCCCTTTTTAAAAATGTTCACGATCACTGCATCTCTCAGATCTCCCAGCATGCTCTCCTCCCTCCAGATGAGAGAGATGAGGTCATGTATCTGCGCCAACAGCGCCTCTCCGCCATATTTTAGCGCCTTAGCAGGGATTCCATCAGTACCCGTAGCCTGGTTATTCTTGACCTGTTTTATGGCTTTGCCAACCTCGTGCAACGTTGGGGTTTCACTGAGTTGGTGGTGGATGGCATGCTGCGGGATGGAATCGAGAACACTCGAGTCAAAGACAGAGTCTCGATTGAGGAGATCTTCACAGTACTACTTCCATCGGGCCCTGACAGCCTCGGTGTCATTGATGAGTGTTTCCCCGTTCTTGGCCAGGAGTGGGGTGGGGCCTTGGGAGTTTGGACCGTAGGTGGCCTTGACTTCAGTGAAGAATCCTCGCATATCGTGGCTGTCGACCAGTTGTTGTATCTCCTGTGCTTTCTCCATCCACCACCTGTTCTTTAGGTCCCGAGTTTTTTGTTGGACCTCAGCTTTGAGACGTCTGTAATGTTGCTTTGCGGTTGCCGAGTTGGGCTGTTGCTTGAGGCTCAGAAATGCTTTGCGCTTGCGATCTATTAGTTCTTCGATCTCCTGATCATTTTCATCAATCCAGTCCTGATGTTTTTCGGTTGAGTGACCAAGTGTCTCTTCACAGGCACTGGTTATAGAGGCCTGGGGGGCAGACCAAACGCTGTGGGGATTCAGCATCTCAGGGTCATCAATGCACGCCAGATTGGCTGTGAGCCGCTGGCTGTATAGGGCTCCCTTAGCTGGGTCTCTAAGTGCCCCGGCACTTTTTTGCGGCACTGCTTCTGCTGTCCCCTCTGCTTTGGGGCAATGTTAATGTTGATGATAGATCAGATTAGGCGGTGGTCCGTCCAGCAGTCGTCAGCTCCTGTCATGGCGCGGGTGATGTGCAAATCCTTGCGATCCCTGGCTCGGACGATGACATAGTCAAGTAGGTGCCAATGTTTGGAACGAGGGCATTGCCACGATGCCTTGTATTTGTCCCTCTGGCAGAACAGCGTGTTGGTATTGAGGAGTTCATGTTCTAGATTTTGTCAGGAGTAGGGTACCGCTGGAATTGGCTTTCCCTACCTCACTCTGCCAATCATGCCTCCCCAGAGGGCTGTGTCTTTGCCAACCCTGGCATTAAAATCACCCAGGAGGATCAATTCGTCGCCCGTGGGGACACAGGACAAGGATGTCTTGAGGTTAGAATAAAAACCCTCTTTAGCCTCATCCGTTGCATCGAGTGTGGGGGCGTACGCACTGATGACTGTGGCACATTGGTTCAGAGATAGGGTAATACGAAGAGTCATGAGGCGTTTGTTGACCCCACAGGGGGAGTCTTTGAGGCTTATTCTTGACGGTAAAGCTGACTCCATGAAGGCGGCGTTCTGCCTCTGGTTTCCCTTTCCAGAAGAAGGTGCAACCTCCACCATGTTCCTTCAACTGGCCTTCCCCTGCACGTCGGGTGTCGCTTAGGGCAGCGATGTCGATGTCAAAACGTCTGAGTTCCTGGGCAACTATGGCGGTGCGGCATTCCGGCCTGTTGCTGTTGGGATTGTCCATGAGGCTCCTGACGTTCCAGGTCCCGAACTGCCTATGATGATGATGACACAGGGAGACACCAGGAGGGGGAGTGAGATATTTGTTGAATGGTGAGAAATTGGGAAATATTGGTGTTCGGAGGGACCTGGATGTCCTTGTACACCAATCACAGAAAGTTAACATGCAGGTACAGCAAGCCACCATCATAGGCAGTCCCTCAGTATCGAGGAAGACTTGCTTCCACTCTTAAAATGGGTCCTGAGGAGGCTGAATAGTGTGGGATAAATATAAAAGGCAGAAAGACTTGCATTTTCTAGCGCCTTTCACGACCATTGGACGTTTCAATGCGCTTTACAGCCAAGGAGGTACTTATTGAAGTGCAGTCACTGTTGTAATGTGGGAAACACGGCAGCCAATATGTGCACAGCAAGTTTCCACAAACAGCAATGTGATAATGACCCAGATAATCTGTTTTTGTTATATTGATAAATATTAGCCGCAGGGTACCGGGGATAACTACCCTGCTCTTCTTCAAAATAGTGGCCGTGGGATCTTTTACTTCCACGTGAGGGGGCAGACGGGGCCTTGGTTTAACATCTCATCTGAAAGATGGCACCTCCGATAGTGCGGCACTCCCTCAATACTGCCCCTTCGACAGTGCGGCGCTCCCTCAAAACTACCCTACCGACAGTGTGGCGATCCCTAAGTACTGCCCCTCCGACAGTGCGGCACTCTCTCAGTACTGCCCCTCCGACAGTGCGGCGCTCCCTAAGTACTTCCCCTTCGACAGTGCGGCACTCCCACAGTACCGCCCCTCCCTCAGTGCGGCGCTCCCTAAGTACTTCCCCTTCGACAGTGCGGCACTCCCACAGTACTGCCCCTCCGACAGTGCGGTGCTCCCTCAGTACCGCCCCTCCGACAGTGTGGTGCTCCCTCAGTACTGCCCCTTCGACAGTGCGGCACTCCCTCAGTACTGCCCCTCCGACAGTGCGGCACTCCCTCAATATTGAAGAGAACTGATTGAGGTATATAAAATTATAAGGGGCCTGGGTAGAGTGGATAGGAAGGACCTGTTTCCCTTGGCGGAGGGGTCAACAACCAGGGAGCACAGATTGAAAGTAATTGGGGGGAAGGTTAGAGGGGATTTGAGGGGAAATATCTTCACCCTGAGGGTGGTGGGGGTCTGGAGCGGAACTCACTGCCTGGTGATAGCAGGAAAGGGGTACTGAGGGAATGATCAGCCATGATCTTATTGAATGGTGGTGCAGGCTCGAAGGGCCGAATGGCCTGCTCCTGCACCTATTTTCTATGTTTCTATGTTACTGGTCACATGGGCAGAACAATGGCAAATGAAATTTAATTCGGAAATGTGTGAGGTGATGCATTTGGGGAGGGCTAACAAAGAAAGGGAATAAATATTAAATGGTACCACACTGAAAAGTGTAGAGGGACAAAGGAACCTTGGAGTGCGTGCAGTTCTGGTCACCACATTACAGGAAGGATGTGATTGCACTGGAGAGGGTGCAGAGGATGTTGCCGAGACTGGAGAATTTTGGCGATGAGGAAAGATTGGATAGGCTGGGTCTGTTTTCTATGGAACAGAGGAGGCTGAGGGGAGACCTGATTGAGGTGTATAAAATTATGAGGGGCCTGGATAGAGTGGATAGGAAGGACCTATTTCACTCGGCAGAGGGGTCAACAACCAGGGGGCATAGATTGAAAGTAATTTTGGGGAGGTTTAGAGGGGATTTGAGGGGAAATGTCTTCACCCAGAGGGTGGTGGGGGTCTGGGGCAGAACTCAATGCCTGAAAGGATGGTAGAGGCAGAAACCCTCACCACATTTGGACATGCGCTTGAAGTCCCGTAACCTGCAGGGCTATGGACCGAGAGCTGGAAAGTGAGATTAGGCTGGGGTAGCTCTTGGTCGGCGTGAGGCGGACACGATGGGCCGAAATGGCCCTCCTTCCGTGCTGTAAATTTCTACGATTCTCTGATTCTCTGTTGGGCCCCGGGGGAACGCAGGGTGGGATTCAGCCAGTCTTCCCTGTCCTGGTCGGGGGCAGGGCAGGGGTGGACTATTAACCACAGTATGAAGGTGGGCAGGACTGTTAGGCCCAGTATAAAGGGAGCAGGGGGCGAGGTGCAGATTGGATAATTATCAGATTTACCTCAGTGAGCCCTCCGCCACGAGGTGGGGTTGCTGAGTGAGATGGGAAACAGGCCGGGAGCTGGTGTCGGACTGGAATAGACAGAGATATTGTGCAAAGGAAACGTTATTGTCCTCAGATATAAATATCCATCGGCGGCAGGGTCATGGGCGATGGCAGGGGAGGTAGGGGTCCAGGGGTGATGGCTCTCACTGTCGGAGGGGCGATACTGAGGGAGTGCCGCACTGTCGGAGGGGCAGTACTGAGGGAGTGCCACACTGTCAGAGGGGCAGTACTGAGGGAGCGCCGCACTGTCGGAGGGGCAGTACTGAGGGAGCGCCGCACTGTCGGAGGGGCAGTACTGAAGGAGCGCCACACTGTCGGAGGGGCAGTACTGAGAGAGCGCCGCACTGTCGGAGGGGCAGTACTGAGGGAGTGCCGCATTGTTGGAGGGGCAGTACTGAGGAAAATGCCGCACTGTCAGAGGGGCAGTACTGAGGGAGTGCCGCATTGTTGGAGGGGCAGTACTGAGGGAGCGCCGCACTGTCAGAGGGGCAGTACTGAGGGAGAGCCACACCTTCGGAGGGTCAGCACTGAGGGAGCGCCACACTGTTGGAGGGGCAGCACTGAGGGAGCGCCACACTGTCGGAGGGGCAGTACTGAGGGAGCGCCGCACTGTCGGAGGGGCAGATATTTTTAGTATAAGGGATGTTGCAGAGCTTTGGGGCAGACTGGTTGGGCTGGGTGCTCTTTGCCTTTCCGTTATTGTGCCAACATCCTCGACTGGAACTGGTGGACAACCAGCCCCCTCTGCTGGAACTACATAGAATTACAACAACAACAATTTCTGTCTTGCTGATAGCTGCTTCACTTTTTCTGACTGCCATTACGTTGTCCATAATCAGTACAGCGACTTCATCTGCCCTTTCCCCCCTCTTTATCGTTTCTAAATATGTTATACAATGCAGTCATAGAATCATAGCGAAGTTTACAGCACGCAAGGAGGGCCATTTCATAGAGGCTCCCATAGAAGCTTATAAAATTCTGATGGGATTGGACAGTTTAGATGCAGGAAGAATGTTCCCAATGTTGGGGAAGTCCAGAACCAGGGGACACAGTCCAAGGATAAGGGGTAAGCCATTTAGGACCAAGATGAGGAGAAACTTCTGAATTCAGAGAGTTGTTAACCTGTGGAGTTGTTGATGCCAGTTCATTGGATATAGTCAAGAGGGAGTTAGATGTGGCCCTTACGGCTAAAGGGATCAAGGAGTACGGAGAGAAAGCAGGAAAGGGGTACTGAGATGAATGATCAGCCATGACCTTATTGAATGGTGGTGCAGGCTCGAAGGGCCGAATGGCCTCCTGCACCTATTTTCTATGTTTCCTCAGGCTCCCGAGGTATGGTAAATGATCCGCGTTGGCCAGGGCCGCGCGGTGCAGGGGCCAACCAGCCGGTGGCGGTGTTCGTGAAGGACTCCATGGACCTGCAATACGGGAGCCCACCAAACAGTGGCGGTGTATGTGGAGGACTCCCTGTGGACCTGCAGTGTGGGCGCCCTCCAGCCGGTGGCGGTGTTCGTGAAGGACTCCATGGACCTGCAATGCGGGCGCCCAGCAGCTGGTGGCGCTATTGTTGGAGGACTCCCTGTGGATCTGCAGTGCGGGGGCCCACCAGCCGGTGGCGGTGTTTGTGGAGGACTCCATGGACCTGCAATGCGGAGCCCCACCAGCTGGTGGCGGTGTGTGTGGAGGATTCCCTGTGGACCTGCAGTGCGGGCGCCCACCAGCCGGTGGCGGTGTATGCGGAGGACTCCCTGTGGGCCTGCAGTGCGAGTACCCACCAGCCGGTGGCGGTGTTTGTGGAGGACTCTATGGACCTGCAATGCGGGCGCCGAGCAGCCAGTGGCGCTATTTCTGGAGGACTCCCTGTGGACCTGCAATGCGGGCGCCCAGCAGCCGGTGGCGGTGTTTGTGGAGGACTCCCTGTGGGCCTGCAGTGCGAGTGCCCACCAGCCGGTGGCGGTATTTGTGGAGGACTCCATGGATCTGCAGTGCGGGGGCCCTCCAGCCGATGGCGGTGTTTGTGGAGGACTCCATGGACCTGCAATACGGGAGCCCACCAAACAGTGGCGGTGTATGCGGAGGACTCCCTGTAGACCTGCAGTGCGGGCGCCCAGCAGCCGGTGGCGGTGTTTGTGGAGGACACTATGGTTCTGCAATGCAGACGCCGAGCAGCTGCTGGCACTATTTCTGGAGGACTCCCTGTAGACCTGCAGTGCGGGCGCCCAGCAGCCGGCGGCGGTGTTTGTGGAGGACACTATGGTCCTGCAATGCGGGCGCCGAGCAGCTGGTGGCGTTATTGCTGGAGGACTCCCTGTGGATCTGCAGTGCGGGGGCCCACCAGCCGGTGTCGGTGTTTGTGGAGGACTCCATGGACCTGCAATGCGGAGCCCCACCAGCTGGTGGCGGTGTGTGTGGAGGATTCCCTGTGGACCTGCAGTGCGGGCGCCCACCAGCCGATGGCGGTGTTTGTGGAGGACTCCCTGTGGGCCTGCAGTGCGAGTGCCCACCAGCCGGTGGCGGTATTTGTGGAGGACTCCATGGATCTGCAGTGCGGGGGCCCTCCAGCCGATGGCGGTGTTTGTGGAGGACTCCATGGACTTGCAATACGGGAGCCCACCAAACAGTGGCGGTGTATGCGGAGGACTCCCTGTAGACCTGCAGTGCGGGCGCCCAGCAGCCGGTGGCGGTATTTCTGGAGGACTCCCTGTAGACCTGCAGTGCGGGCGCCCAGCAGCCGGCGGCGGTGTTTGTGGAGGACACTATGGTCCTGCAATGCGGGCGCCGAGCAGCTGGTGGCGCTATTGCTGGAGGACTCCCTGTGGATCTGCAGTGCGGGGGCCCACCAGCCGGTGGCAGTGTTTGTGGAGGACTCCATGGACCTGCAATACGGGAGCCCACCAAACAGTGGCGGTGTACGTGGAGGACTCCCTGTGCACCTGCAATGCGGGCGCCCAGCAGCCGGTGGCGGTGTTTGTGGAGGACTCTATGGACCTGCAGTGCAGGCGCCCAGCAGCCGGTGGCGGTGTTTGTGGAGGACTCCATGGACCTGCAATACGGGAGCCCACCAAACAGTGGCGGTGTATGTGGAGGACTCCCTGTAGACCTGCAGTGCGGGCGCCCAGCAGCCGGTGGCGGTGTTTGTGGAGGACACTATGGTCCTGCAATGCGGGCGCCGAGCAGCTGGTGGCGCTATTGCTGGAGGACTCCCTGTGGATCTGCAGTGCGGGGGCCCACCAGCCGGTGGCGGTGTTTGTGGATGACTCCATGGACCTGCAATGCGGAGCTCCACCAGCTGGTGGCGGTGTGTGTGGAGGATTCCCTGTGGACCTGCAGTGCGGGCGCCCACCAGCCGGTGGCGGTGTTTGTGGAGGACTCCCTGTGGGCCTGCAGTGCGAGTGCCCACCAGCCGGTGGCGATATTTGTGGAGGACTCCATGGATCTGCAGTGCGGGGGCCCACCAGCCGGTGGCGGTGTTTGTGGAGGACTCCATGGAACTGCAATGCGGAGGCCCACCAGCTGGTGGCGGTGTGTGTGGAGGACTCCCTGTGGACCTGCAATGCGGGGCCCGCCAGCAGGTGTCGGTGTGTGTCTGTATCTGTGTGTGAGAGAGAGATAATGTGTGTGTGTCTGACTGTCCATATCTGTCCTCCCTCTACCCCTGTGTGTGTGTGTCTCTGTGTGTATGTGACGCTCTGCCTATGTCTGTGTGTGTCTGCCTCAGCTTCGGTCACTTGAGGAAGACCAGGACTTCAAATCTGGCACCAAGCTCATGGTCTACAGGGCTGTAGTAATACCCGCCGTCCTGTATGGCTCAGAGACTTGGACTATATACAGCAGACATCTCAAAACACTGGCGAAATACCACCAACGCAGACTCCGCACCAACGTTAGTGTTCTCGCTCAGACCAACATCCCCAGCATCGAAGCTTTGACCACACTCGACCAGCTCCGCTGGGCAGGCGAAATCATCCGCATGCCCGACACGAGACTCCCAAAACAAGCGCTCTACTTGGAGCTTCGACACGGCATGCGAGCCCCAGGTGGGCAGAGGAAACGTTACAGGGACATCCTCAAAGCTTCCCTGATAAAGCGCAACATCCCCACCGACATCTGGGAGACCCTGGCCAAAGACCAGTCCACCCTAAGTGGAGGAAGTGCATCCGGGAGGGCACTGAGCACCTCGAGTCTCGTTGCCGAGAGCATGCAGAAAACAAGCGGAGACAGAGGAAGGAGCGTGCAGAAAACCAGGTCACCCTTACCTTCAACCAACGTCTGCCCCACCAGTGACAGAGACTGTAGGTCCTGCATTGGTCCCATCAGTCACCTGAGAACTCACTTTTAGAGTGGAAGCAAGTCATCCTCGCCTCCGAGGGACTGCCTATGATGATGATGATGTGTGTGTGTATCTTTTTGTGTCTCTGCATCTGTGTGTGCCTCTGTACGTGTCTCTGTCTCTCTCTGTATGGGTGTCTCTGTATCTCTGTGTGTATGTGTGTGTGTGTGTTTATCCCTCTCTGTGTGTATGTATGTGTCTCTATCTCTGTGTGTGTGTTTATCTGTGTGTGTATATGCGTCTCTGTATCTGCGTGTGTGTCCCTCTGCATCTGTGTGCGTCTCTGTCTCTTTCTGTGTGTGTGTCTCTGTATCTGTCTGTGTGTATGTGGAGGTGTGTCTCTATATCTGTGTATGTGTGTGTGTTTATCTCATAGAAACATAGAAAATAGGTGCAGGAGTAGGCCATTCGGCCCTTAAAGCCTGCACCACCATTCAATGAGTTCATGGCTGAACATGCAACTTCAGTACCCCATTCCTGCTTTCTCGCCATACCCCTTGATCCCCCTACCAGTAAGGACTACATCTAACTCCTTTTTGAATATATTTAGTGAATTGGCATCAACAACTTTCTGTGGTAGCGAATTCCACAGGTTCAGCACTCTCTGGGTGAAGAAGTTTCTCCTCATCTCGGTCCTAAATGGCTTACCCCTTATCCTTCGACTGTGACCCCTGGTTCTGGACTTCCCCAACATTGGGAACATTCTTCCTGCATCTAACCTGTCTGAACCCGTCAGAATTTTAAACGTTTCTACGAGATCCCCTCTCATTCTTCTGAACTCCAGTGAATACAAGCCCAGTTGATCCAGTTTTTCTTGATATGTCAGTCCCGCCATCCCAGGAATCAGTCTGGTGAACCTTCGCTACACTCCCTCAATAGCAAGAATGTCCTTCCTCAAGTTAGGAGACCAAAACTGTACAAAATACTCCAGGTGTGGCCTCACTAAGGCCCTGTATAACTGTAATAACACCTCCCTGCCCCTGTACTCAAATCCCCTCACTATGAAGGCCAACTTGCCATTTGCTTTCTTAACCGCCTGCTGTTAACCCTTCCTGCTGTTAACCACTTAGCCTGTCTAAATCCCTTTGTAGATTTTTTGTGTCCTCACAATTTGCTTTCCCGCCCATCTTTGTAACATCAGCAAACTTGTCTACATTACACTCGGTCCCTTCATCCAAATCATTAATCTAGATTGTAAATAGGTGAGGACCCAGCACCGATCCCTGCAGCACCCCACTAGTTACTGTTTGCTGACCGGAAAATGACCCATTTATCCCGACTGTCTGTTTTCTGTTACTTAGCCAATCCTCTATCGTTACTAATATATTACCCCCAACCCCGTGAACTTTTATCTTGTGCAGTAACCTTTTATGTGGCACCTTATCGAATGCCTTCTGGAAATCCAAATCCACCAAATCCACTGGTTCCCCCCTTTATCCAACTTGCTCATTACAGCCTCAAAGAACTCCAGTAAATTTGTCAAACATGATTTCCATTTCATAAAACCATGCTGACTCTGCTTGATTGAATCATGCTTTTCCAAATGTCTGTATGCACCACACCGCATCTACATTCCTGATCCTAACCACTCGCTGCGTAAAAAAGTGGTTTCTTACATCGGCTTTCGTTCCTCTGTCAATCATCTTAAATCTGTGTCCTCTGGTTCTCAACCCTTCCTCCAATGGGAACAGTTTCTCTCGATCTACTCTGTCCAGACTCTCATGGTTTCGAACACCTCCATCAAATCTCCTCTCAACTTTCTCTGTCGGCCAGTTGTTGTATCTCCTGTGCTTTCTCCATCCAGCACCTGTTCTTTAGGTCCCAGGTTTTTTGTTGGACCTCAGTTTTGAGACGTCTGTAACGTTGCTTTGCGGTTGCCGAGTTGGGCTGTTGCTTGAGGCTCAGAAATGCTTTGCGCTTGCGATCTATTAGTTCTTCAATCTCCTGATCATTTTCATCAATCCAGTCCTGATGTTTTTCGGTTGAGTGACCAAGTATCTCTTCACAGGCACTGGTTATAGAGGCCTGGAGGGCAGACCAAATGCTATGGGGATTCAGCATCTCAGGGTCATCAAGGAACGCCAGATTGGCTGTGAGCCGCTGGCTATATAGGGCTCCCTTAGCTGGGTCTCTAAGTGCCCCGGCACTTTTTTACGGAGCTGCTTCTGCTGTCCCCTCTGCTTTGGGGCAATGTTAATGTTGATGATGGATCGGATTAGGCGGTGGTCCATCCAGCAGTCGTCAGCTCCTGTCGGGTGATGCGCACATCCTTGCGATTCCTGGCTTGGACGATGACATAGTCAAGTAGGTGCCAATGTTTGGAGCGAGGGCATTGCCACGATGCCTTGTATTTGTCCCTCTGGCAGAACAGCGTGTTGGCAATGAGGAGTTCATGTTCTAGATTTTGTCAGGAGTAGGGTACCGCTGGAATTGGCTTTCCCTACCTCACTCTGCCAATCATGCCTCCCCAGAGGGCTGTGTCTTTGCCAACCCTGGCATTAAAATCACCCAGGAGGATCAATTTGTCGCCCGTGGGGACACAGGACAAGGATGTCTTGAGATTAGAATAAAAACCCTCTTTTGCCTCATCCGTTGCATCGAGTGTGGGGGCGTACGCACTGATGACTGTGGCACATTGGTTCAGAGATAGGGTAATACGAAGAGTCATGAAGCGTTCGTTGACCCCACAGGGGGAGTCTTTGAGGCTCATTCTCGGTAAAGCTGACTCCATGAAGGCGGCGTTCTGCCTCTGGTTTCCCTTTCCAGAAGGAGGTGCAACCTCCACCATGTTCCTTCAACTGGCCTTCCCCTGCCCATCGGGTGTCGCTTAGGGCAGCGATGTCGATGTCAAAACGTCTGAGTTCCCGGGCAACTATGGCGGTGCGGCGTTCCGGCCTGTTGCTGTTGGGATTGTCCATGAGGGTCCTGACGTTCCAGGCCCCGAACTGCCTATGATGATGATGACACAGGGAGACACCAGGAGGGGGAGTGAGATATTTGTTGAATGGTGAGAAATTGGGAAATATTGGTGTTCGGATGTCCTTGTACACCAATCACAGAAAGTTAACATGCAGGTACAGCAAGCCATCATCATAGGCAGTCCCTCAATATCGAGGAAAACTTGCTTCCACTCTTAAAATGGGTCCTTAGGAGGCTGAATAGTGTGGGATAAATATAAAAGGCAGAAAGACTTGCATTTTCTAGCGCCTTTCACGACCATTGGACGTTTCAATGCTCTTTACAGCCAAGGAGGTACTTATTGAAGTGCAGTCACTGTTGTAATGTGGGAAACACGGCAGCCAATATGTGCACAGCAAGTTCCCACAAATAGCAATGTGATAATGACCCAGATAATCTGTTTTTGTTATATTGATAAATATTAGCCGCAGGGCACCGGGGATAACTACCCTGCTCTTCTTCAAAATAGTGGCCGTGGGATCTTTTACTTCCACGTGAGGGGGCAGACGGGGCCTTGGTTTAACATCTCATCTGAAAGACGGCACCACCGATAGTGCGGCACTCCCTCAGTACTTTCCCTCCGACAGTGCGGCATACCCTCAGTACTCACCTTCGACAGTGCGGCGCTCCCTCAAAACTACCCTACCGACAGTGCGGCGCTCCCTCAGAACTACCCTTCCGACAGTGCAGTGCTCCCTCAGCACTGCCTCTTCAACAGTGCAGCACTCCCACAGTACCGCCCCTCCGACAGTGCGGTGCTCCCTCAGTACTGCCCCTCCGACAGTGCGGCACTCTCTCAGTACTGCCCCTCCGACAGTGCGGCGCTCCCTAAGTACTTCCCCTTCGACAGTGCGGCACTCCCACAGTACCGCCCCTCCGACAGTGCGGTGCTCCCTCAGTACTGCCCCTTCGACAGTGCGGCACTCCATCAGTACTGCCCCTTCGACAGTGTGGCACTCCTTCAGTACTGCCCCTTCGACAGTGCGGCGCTCCCTCAGTACTGCCCTTCCGACAGTGCGGCACTCCCTCAATATTGAAGAGAACTGATTGCGGTATATAAAATTATAAGGGGCCTGGGTAGAGTGGATAGGAAGGACCTGTTTCCCTTGGCGGAGGGGTCAACAACCAGGGAGCACAGATTGAAAGTAATTGGGGGGAAGGTTAGAGGGGATTTGAGGGGAAATATCTTCACCCTGAGGGTGGTGGGGGTCTGGAGCGGAACTCACTGCCTGGTGATAGCAGGAAAGGGGTACTGAGGGAATGATCAGCCATGATCTTATTGAATGGTGGTGCAGGCTCAAAGGGCCGAATGGCCTGCTCCTGCACCTAATTTCTATGTTTCTATGTTTCTATATATTGTTTTATCAATGAAGAACCAAGAACAGCAAATTATTTCTCATCTAATTTCACCCCAGGACTGAGCCACTGACCATCGAATGTCCCCAAATCTACACTCAGTGTTCACCCAGGGACTGAGATACCCCAAGGTATCTCCCACTGACCATCCAGTCCCACCCTCTACACTCAGTGTTCACTCGGGGACTGAGATACCCCATGGTATCTCCCACTGACCATAGTGTTCAGCCAGGGACTGAGATACCCCATGGTATCTCCCACTGACCATCCAGTCCCACCCTCTACACTCAGTGTCCACCCGGTGACTGAGATACCCATGAGGTCTGTCTGTGAGCAGTGAGTTGGATGGGAGGCTGAGCTGGGAGACAGATGGAAACCTAGTTTAGAGAAGGAGGAAACGATCCAGGTTTAATTTGGGGGATTGTCTACCAGGGCGGAGAGTGAGACTGAGGTTATTGGTGCTTTGGGGGGTACAAGCCGCTGTGTAACATTAACTGTGTTTTAGATTAACATTAAATATATTTCTGTCACTCAGTCGCAGACTCCGCACATACTGACCCGTGTGTAAATCACACAGTCCTGGACCAGTCCTGGAGGAGCACGGATTGTAATGGGACTGAGTGCATCGGAACCCTTCAGTGTGATGGGGATCTTGACTACGGATGGTACAGATTTAAAAGGTAACGTGAGGGGAAAATGACAGATAAACTAGTCAATAAGCCAGAAGTAAATGTAGAAAAGAGAGCAGAGTGTGGGATTAGGAAGCGGTTGTGTAGAGAGAGCGGGATCATCAGTCAGAGCAATGGGGCAGGGTGCGAGTGGATACAGGGAAAGGGGAACGGCTTCTATCAGTTGATTATTGAATCAGTTCAGGGGCTGCCTCTGATTGTTGTTTCAGTTCTGGCGGATGGAAGATTCCGGAGACTGTGGTCTCAGACACTCACTGCTCCACATGGGCCCCGGCTGGTTAAACGGTACTGTCAGACTTTATAATCTCAGATTTACATTCACTGTCCAGCACTGTTCACCTCGGTTACATTCTTCAATATTTATAATCCTCATTTCTGGAGCTCGTCCCACCGTGGGCCAGGGAGAAGCGACGAGGACAGTTTGTTTTAACTGGGCTAGAAATCGCTGCTTCAAGACCTGGGAGATAAAGATCAAAAACTGCACCAGTTACTACATTTACCAGTTGAAGCCGACAAGCACCGGTTGCGATGCTTATTGCACAGGTACATTGCGGAATGTGAATGGTCCAGAAGAGTGACTCTGGGATGTCCCGTGTCACCCACCCACAGCAATAAGACAGTTACACGTGGCGGGCCTCCCCTGGTAGTAAGGGACACCACAGACAAAGGACCTGAAACACAAAGTGGTCTTTTCACCAAAGCTCCAGGGAGCTGAATCAGACGCTGTTCCCTGTGTGTGTCGGACACTGTTCCCTGTGGTGTCCACTGATGGTGATAGACTCCAGTGTAGCCCTGGGCACCCCATCCTCCCTCTCCAGGCGTTACAGGTCATGGGGAGTGGGATTGGGATATTCGGGGTTCTAGAAAGACTGGTGTCTGGCAATCTCCGGACACTAGTACCAGTCTTATGGCCTGATCTGGTGTTCTCCACTCTGCACGCTCCCATGTCTCTCTTCCTTTATTACAGACCCAGAGACAACCCCAACTCAGGGGCCCGAGGATCAATCGACTCGTGAAACCACTGACCATCCATCTACTATCCCAGGGGGGTCTACACCCTCAGGTATCTGCCTTGTGGGGTCCATTCTACAGAGACTTCTCACCCAGTGTAACTGCTGAAATCCTCAGTCCCAGAGATTCATCCATCTGTTACTGAGGGGAGTGGTTTGCAGTGACTGGGGGGCAAGGGATTGTAAAATTCTGAGTTATATAAAGACTGGTATCTAACATTCTCCGGATATAGCATCAGCCTGATGGCCTGTTCTGTCATTCTCCACTCTCCCATGTCTCTCTTCCTTTATTACAGACCCAGAGAAATCCCCAACTCAGGGGCCTGAGGATCAATTGACTTTCCAATCCACTGACCATCCATCCACTATCCCACGAAGGAAGATACAAATAACTTTCCGAAGGTACTAGGGGACAGTGGGTCGAGTGAGAAGAAGGAACTGAAGGATATCCTTATTAGGCGGGAAATTGTGTTAGGGAAATTGATGGGATTGAAGTCCGATAAATCCCCGGGGCCTGAGAACCAGTTGATGTGGTGTATTTGGACTTTCAGAAGGCTTTCGACAAGGTCCCACACAAGAGATTAATGTGCAAAGTTAAAGCACATGGGATTGGGGGTAGTGTGCTGACATGGATTGAGAACTGGTTGGCAGACAGGAAGCAAAGAGTAGGAGTAAATGGGTACTTTTCAGAATGGCAGGCAGTGACTAGTGGGATACCGCAAGGTTCTGTGCTGGCGCCCCAGCTGTTTACATTGTACATTAATGATTTAGACGAGGGGATTAAATGTAGTATCTCCAAATTTGCAGATGAAACTATGTTGGGTGGCAGTGTGAGCTGCGAGGAGGATGCTATGAGGCTGCAGAATGACTTGGATAGGTTAGGTGAGTGGGTAAATGCATGGCAGATGAAGTATAATGTGGATAAATGTGAGGTTATCCACTTTGGTGGTAAAAACAGAGAGACAGACTATTATCTGAATGGTGACAGATTAGGAAAAGGGGAGGTGCAACGAGACCTGGGTGTCATGGTACATCAGTCATTGAAGGTTGGCATGCAGGTACAGCAGGCGGTTAAGAAAGCAAATGGCAAGTTGGCCTTCATAGCGAAGGGATTTGAGAACAGGGGCAGGGAGGTGTTACTACAGTTGTACAGGGAGACGGGGGAGGGGTGAGAAGGGGGAGGGGGGGAGGGGGGAGAAGGGGGAGGGGGGAGGAGGAAAAGGGGGGGAGAAGAAAAAGGGGGCTCCCGATGCTGCAGTCGGTAAGTAGAAAAATTTTTATTTATTGATTTTAAAAAAAATTATTTCTTATTAATTTTTTTTGATTGATTTATTGGTTGATTTATTGATGCTTTTATCATTTATTATTGATGATGGCTCTTTATTTGTAAAACTGAAGTGTTTAATGTTTGTAAATTTCCCTTTAAACGCCACCTCCCCCATTCCCTACGCCTGATTTGTAACCTACGCCTGATTTTCTAAAGTGTAGGCAAGGTTTTTTCGAGCGTACAAAAATCTTCACTTACTCCACTCTAAGTTAGTTTGGAGTAAGTTTTCACTGATGAAACTTTGAAACCAGGCGTAAGTGGCCGGACACGCCCCCTTTTGAAAAAATAATTCTGTTCCAAAGTGAAACTGTTCGAACTGACTAGAACTGGAGCAAACTAAATGGCGAGAATTACGATTTCTAAGATACTCCGTTCTACACCAGTTGCTCCTAAAAATCAGGAGCAAATCATGGCAAAACTTGGGGCCTATACTTCATCTGCCATGCATTTGCCCACTCACCTAACCTATCCAAGTCACTCTAGAGCCTCATAGCATCCTCCTCGCAGCTCACACTGCCACCCAGCTTAGTGTCATCCGCAAATTTGGAGATACTACATTTAATCCCCTCGTCTAAATCATTAATGTACAATGTAAACAGCTGGGGCCCAGCACAGAACCTTGCGGTACCCCAATAGTCACTGCTTGCCATTCTGAAAAGTACCCATTTACTCCAACTCTTTGCTTCCTGTTTGCTTCCTGTCTCAATCCATGTCAGCACACTATCCCCAATCTCATGTGCTTTAACTTTGCACATTAATCTCTTGTGTGGGACCTTGTCGAAAGCCTTCTGAAAGTCCAAATACACCACACACACTCCCGGGAACTCCCAGTAAATACTGACACACTCTCCCAGAGACTCCCTGTAAATACTGGCACACTTCCAGAGACCCCCTGTAAATGCTGGCACACTCCCAGGGACCCCCTGTAAATACTGACACACTCCCAGGGACCCCCTGTAAATACTGACACACTCCCGGGGACCCCCTGTAAATACTGACACGCTCCCGGGGACCCCCTGTAAATACTGACACACTCCCGGGGACCCTCTGAAAATACTGACACACTCCCAGGGACCCCCTGTATATACTGACACACTCCCAGAGACCCCCTGTAAATGCTGGCACAATCCCGGGAACTCCCTTTAAATACTGACATACTCCCAGGAACTCCCTGTAAATACTGACACACTCCCGGGGACCCCCTGTATATACTGACACACTCCCAGAGACCCCCTGTAAATGCTGGCACAATCCCGGGAACTCCCTTTAAATACGGACAAACTCCCGGGGACTCCCTGAAAATACTGACACACTCCCGGGGACCTCCTGTGAATACTGACACACTCCCGGGGACCCCCTGCAAACACTGACACATTCCCGGGGACTCCCTGTAAATACTGACGCACTCCCGTGGACTGCCTGTAAACACTGACACACTCCCAGGGACTCCCTGTAAATACTGACACACTCCCGTGGACTGCCTGTAAATACTGACACACTCCCAGAGACCCCCTGTAAATGCTGGCACAATCCCGGGAACTCCCTTTAAATACGGACACACTCCCGGGGACCCCCTGTATATACTGACACACTCCCGGGACCCCCTGTAAATACTGACACACTCCCGGGGACCCCCTGTAAACACTGAAACACTCCCGGGGACTCCCTGTAAATACTGACACACTCCCGGGGACCTCCTGTAAATACTGACACACTCCCGGGGACCCCCTGCAAACACTGACACATTCCCGGGGACTCCCTGTAAATACTGACACACTCCCGTGGACTGCCTGTAAATACTGACACACTGCCAGAGACCCCCTGTAAATACTGACACACTCCCGTGGACTGCCTGTAAATACTGACACACTCCCGGGGACCCCCTGTAAATACTGACACACTCCCGGGGACCCCCTGTAAATACTGACACACTCCCAGGGACCCCTGTAAATACTGACACACTCCTGGGGACCCCCTGTAAATACTGACACACTCCCGGGGACACCCTGTAAATACTGACACACTCTCCCAGAGACTCCCTGTAAATACTGACACACTCCTGGGGACCCCCCTGTAAATACTGACACACTCCCAGGGCCCCCCTGTAAATACTGACACACATCCGGGGACCCCCTGTAAATACTGACACACTCCCAGGGACCGCCTGTAAATACTGACACACTCCTGGGGACCCCCTGTAAATACTGACACACTCCTGGCGACCCCCTGTAAACACTGACACACTGCCGGGGAGCCCCTGTAAATACTGACACACTCCCAGGGACCCCCTGTAATCACTGACACACTCCCGGGGACCCCCTGTAAATACTGCCACACTCCCGGAGACCCCCTGTGAACACTGACATAAGAACATAAGAATTAGGAACAGGAATAGGCCATCTAGCCCCTCGAGCCTGCTCCGCCATTCAATAAGATCATGGCTGATCTGTCCGTGGACTCAGCTCCACTTACCCGCCCACCCCCCATAACCCTTAATTCCCTTATTGGTTAAAAATCTATCTATCTGTGACTTGAATACATTCAATCAGCTAGCCTCAACTGCTTCCTTGTGCAGAGAATTTCACAGATTCACAACCCCCTGGGAGAAGAAATTCCTTCTCAACTCGGTTTTAAATTGGGTCCCCCGTATTTTGAGGTTGTGCCCCCTCGTTCTAGTCTCCCCGACCAGTGGAAACAACCTCTCTGCCTCTATCTTGTCTATCCCTTTCATTACTTTAAATGTTTCTATAAGATCACCCCTCATCCTTCTGAACTCCAACGAGTAAAGACCCAGTCTACTCAATCTATCATAAGGTAACCCCTTCATCTCTGGAATCAGCCTATGAATCGTCTCTGTACCCCCTCCAAAGCCAGTATATCCTTCCTTAAGTAAGGTGAGAAAACTGCACGCAGTACTCCAGGTGCGGCCTCACCAATACCCTATACAGTTGCAGAAGGACCTCCCTGCTTTTGTACTCCATCCTTCTCGCAATGAAGGCCAACATTCCATTCGCCTTCCTGATTACCTGCTGCACCTGCAAACTAACTTTTTGGGATTCATAGAAACATAGAAACATAGAAACATAGAAAATAGGTGCAGGAGTAGGCCATTCGGCCCTTCTAGCCTGCACCGCCATTCAATGAATTCATGGCTGAACATGCAACTTCAGTACCCCATTCCTGCTTTCTCACCATACCCCTTGATTCCCCTAGTAGTAAGGACTTCATCTAACTCCTTTTTGAATATATTTAGTGAATTGGCCTCAACAACTTTCTGTGGTAGAGAATTCCACAGGTTCACCGCTCTCTGGGTGAAGAAATTCCTCCTCATCTCGGTCCTAAATGGCTTCCCCCTTATCCTTAGACTGTGTCCCCTGGTTCTGGACTTCCCCAACATTGGGAACATTCTTCCTGCATCTAACCTGTCTAAACCCGTCAGAATTTTAAACGTTTCTATGAGGTCCCCTCTCATTCTTCTGAACTCCAGTGAATACAAGCCCAGTTGATCCAGTCTTTCTTAATAGGTCAGTCCCACCATCCCGGGAATCAGTCTGGTGAACCTTCGCTGCACTCCCTCAATAGCAAGAATGTCCTTCCTCAGGTTAGGAGACCAAAACTGTACACAATACTCCAGGTGTGGCCTCACCAAGGCCCTGTACAATTGTAGCAACACCTCCCTGCCCTTGTACTCAAATCCCCTCGCTATGAAGGCCAACATGCCATTTGCTTTCTTAACCGCCTGCTGTACCTGCATGCCAACCTTCAATGACTGATGTACCATGACACCCAGGTCTCTTTGCACCTGCCCTTTTCCTAATCTGTCACCATTCAGATAATAGTCTGTCTCTCTGTTTTTACCACCAAAGTGGATAACCTCACATTTATCCACATTATACTTCATCTGCCATGCATTTGCTCACTCACCTAACCTATCCAAGTCGCTCTGCAGCCTCATAGAATCCTCCTTGCAGCTCACACTGCCACCCAACTTAGTGTCATCCGCAAATTTGGAGATACTACATTTAATCCCCTCGTCTAAATCATTAATGTACAGTGTAAACAGCTGGGGCCCCAGCACAGAACCTTGCGGTACCCCACTAGTCACTGCCTGCCATTCTGAAAAGTCCCCATTTACTCCTACTCTTTGCTTCCTGTCTGACAACCAGTTCTCAATCCATGTCAGCACACTACCCCCAATCCCAATGGATGTTGTAAGGCTGTCTTGCTCTTTTCGCTTCGTTGCTTTAAACATCCAATTACGCACACACTCAGTTGTAGTAAAGGCAGGATTGGGTCTTTTATTTAGACATTCATACTTAACAAACCCAGTATGGAAGTTACTGACATACTTCACAAAGGCAGCTCTCTAGCTTGCCCGGAGTTCTGTGGCTGCTTGTGACACACCTTTCAAGATTCCAGTGTGTGAACATTCCGTGTGTGTGACAAAAACCAGTTCCATCTCTTATACCTAAAAAGCCTTTGAACCCTTATTTGTTTGCATAGTACATTTACACAATTAGCATGCAGACAATGTCGGGTTAAAAATGGCATTGTCCTGAAATCGTGGCTGATTACTTTCTGAATCGTTTAACATACAGACAATGTAATCAAATGATTATTCGCATAGTAACAAGGTACATCACCATCATAGGCAGTCCCTCTAATCGAGGATGACTTGCTTCCACGTCAAAAAGTTCACAGGTGTTTCAATGATGGACCTAAAATTCCAGGTCCGACTAAATTCTGAAGGATGGAAGATGCCTGTGTGTGGATTTATTTAATGTGTGGTGACCGTTGCACACCAGCCACCACACAGGCTTGACAGAGCGAGGTCTTGGCCCAGTAGCAAGGATTAACCAGGACGACTGGAGACCTGCTCTGCTGCACGGACTTAGTGCACACATTTCGCAGTGTGGGCCGGCCCGAGCTGCCCCTGGGCCCCGACCCCATGCCTCTCCTGGGCCCCGATCACGTCCCTCTACAGTCTCTCGCCGCTCCTTCGTCCCGACCTCGCCGCTCCTGCTGTACCTGTCCACGCTCCAATCACCGACCTGGACCTTGGTGACATCCCTTTTCACTGCCATTGTTCTCCTGCTTCAGCACGTGCTGCTTCCTGGAGTGGTACACTGCCACGCCGCTCCTTCCACTCCCCGGCCTGCTCTGATGGTGCTCGCAGGCCGGAGGCACACAGACTGCTGGGCCAGGCTGCCACACTGCTCTTCCTGCTCCCCAGCCTGCTCCGATGGTGCTCGCAGGCCGGAGGCGCACAGACTCAACATGGTACACTCAAATACAGACAATGTCATGAATTACTATACACAACTCACATGATCAGTGGAGAAGTTTCTTTGATTCTATGCATAGATTATTATTCGCATAGTAACAAGTTACACTCAAATACTCAACATTTTATTGGCTAAAAGGCATCATATCGTCTAGCAGCCTCTTTCGATCCAAGCATCCTGTTTTTAATCCAAACTTCAGTCTTCCACTTTTAACCCTTTTGATTTCTCCAGACTGCGCCGAAGCAAAGAGTTTCAGAAATGTCGGCTTGCCCTCCCTCACTGCCCTACTTCTTCTCTTTGCCGCTCTGCAGGTCCTATCTGGGTAACACTTTCCAAAGTTGTGCAAACGTTCTTACTTTCCGCAGTGTGATGGTTAATGTCCACAATTGCTTGATTCAAACTCTGCAGCTGTTGAAATCCTGTCTCCATTTCCGCATTTCCTTCTTCCGAATAGCAGCACGATTAGGGTCAAAGTAGGGTTGCTGCAGACTCGGATTCTCAGGATGCCATTTTAAAGTCCGGTGGTCTGTGATCACCATATCCATTTTCACTTAAAAGTCAACTTTCAATTTTTGATGTTTCCGACTGAATTCCATGCTGTTTGCATTCAGAAATGTAAACTCCCAATCGGTGTCTTCGACCAAGTCTGTTGCCCTCGGCAAGGTTTTTCACAATTTTCTCTGCTTTATGGGAGAAATGTAACAACATAGAGTAAAGGATGACAGAAATGCTGAATAGTCAGTCGAGAGACCCAGTCCTTCTCTCAGTTCACCCTTCGGAACTGCTGTAACTTCCTCTCTCGACATTTGCAACGCTCCAACTTCTATTTCACATCCTTTAAGATCATGTTTGTAACTCCCACATTTGAGCGTTTCACTGAACATCTCATCAGTTCTGAGACAGCCCATTCCTGCAGAAACTTTAAATGCTTCTAAACAAGCTTCTCCCACTGCTTCCATCTCTGACTGTTCAGTAACTGCTCCTCGTGTATCTGGGGTGTTGGGGAACTGTCTCTGAAGGGGGGATTCCCCTTCCTCCAGGAGCCCCTTCATTTGTCCAGCAGACCCTGTGTCCATTACCCACTGCCCGTCCACACAAGCCTCGATAAGGGTATGGCCACACCTATCCTGAAGTAAGGGTCTGAAAGAAACGATGTGTGTGGTTGAGGTGTGGCTTCCCTGTCACAATTCCCCCTCACCTGCAGAATCTACCCCCGACCTCAGCAACTGAACCCAGGTATCATTCCTGTCTGTGACTCCAGCTTCTCTTTCCTCATTCTTCAACTTTTCTTTTAACTTTTCTAATTCTTTAGCCAGTCTATCTCTGTCCTCTATCAACTGACGGGTCTGGATCCAGGCACCATCTGGTCTTGCTCCTTTTATGCGACTCCTCGCGGGATTCATCCACTCCGGCCCTTCTGCCTTCCATCGCTGTAACCCCATCACTTCCATGACTGAGATTCCTGCAGCTCTCTGACACAAGCTTTCTACCCTCGCCAACCATTTACCAAAACCATCGTCCCCGCCCCAGGCATCTACTTCCAGAACGACTGAAGGGGTTAGGAGAGTCAAAATGGTCTCTATGTGTATCATCGCCGTAATGACTGATATCAATCCAATTACTTCCCAAACTTTTACATAACTGGAATATATGTTCCCCCGCTTCCCTGGGTCCTTCCCCTGGTGTCATGTATCTCACACTACTGTACATAACTGTATCTTACCATGCTATACATGACTGCAACTATAGATGACCTGTAACCACAAGCTTACCTTACCACCAGGGGTACACTTGCAGGAGACACTGGATACCTGTCCCAGACAGGTATATAAGGACAGGTCTCAGGCAAGTGTGGCATTCGAGAGCTGTGTAATAAAGGTGCAGGTCCTGAGTGACCTTGACTTCACTATGTGCCTCGTGTGAATCTGTACTGAGGGGACAGGACTTTACAGTGGCGATGAGTTACGGGATTACAGAATCCACAGAATGGCGAACAACGGCTCAGATGAAAATTACAATGCTGGAGATAATTGGGAGGACTTTATAGAAAGGCTCCAGCAAAGCTTTGTAACCAAAGACTGGTTAGGCGACGACAAGGCAGACAAGAGAAGAGCCCATCTCTTGACCAGCTGTAGCTCGAAAACTTACGCTTTAATGAAGGACCTGCTGGCACCCGAGAAACCAGCAAGCAAGTCGTTTGAAGAGTTGAGCACACTGGTAAGACCACCTGAAGCCAGCAAGCAGCCTACACATGGCCAGACACAGGTTCTACAACTACAGACGCTGTGTGGGCCAGAGCATACCCGACTTCGTGGCAGAACTTCGGAGGTTGGCTAGCTTATGTGAGTTCTCCGATGAACTAAGGAAAGAAGTACTGAGAGACTTTTTTATTCAACGCATAGGCCACGCAGGCATATTCCGAAAGCTCATAGAAACCAAGAACTTGACCCTAGAGGCAGCAGCACTGGTTGCACAGACATTCTTGCCAGGAGAAGAAGAAACGAGGTTGATCTACACTGCGGGTACGACAACTAACGAAACATCGGAACAAGGGATTCACAGTGTGAAACAAGCCGCTACCCCCACACACAGACAAAGGCAGGAGAGCAGGCCCTCAACAGCAGGCAGTGATGCCAGAAGCCATCAAGGGCCACATGAACGGCCGTTCACACCTCATCAACCCACAATGCAAGCAATCAACTACAAACTGAGAGAAGCTCAAGAGAAATCAGCCAGACGCAGCTCATTCTTTGGAAACAATGGAAGTGGTCTGTGCTGGAGATGTGGGGGAAGACACTCATCAAGGGGGTGTCGATTTCAGCATGCCATTTGTAGAAACTGTGACCATACAGGGCACCTGGCCCGCATGTGCAGAAAAACGGCAGCTCGGCTGGTATACGAATCGGATGAGTTGAAAAGCGGACCAGAAGAAGATGGGGACAGTACCCGGGACACCGATGTGCAGCGGGTCAACACGATCAATGGCCACTGATCCTACAACAAGACGCCTCCAATAATGATGAGGGTCCTACTCAACGGGAGCGAGTCAATCTCTCATGAGCGCTCAACAATTTGAACAACTGTGGCCGCACAAAAGAGACAGACCAAAACTCACAAGGTTCGACACCAAACTAAGGACCTATACCAAAGAAATCGTCCCAGTTCTCGTCAGCGCCATGCTCTCCATCACACACAAAGGGACAGTGAACCGACTTCCCCTGTGGATTGTCCCCGGAGATCTCCCAGCACTGCTGGGGAGAAGCTGGCTGGCAAAACTAAACTTGAAATGGGATGATGTTCACGCCATGTCATCAGAGGAACGGACCTCCTGCTCAACAGTTCTAAGTCGATTTGAACATCTCTTTCAGCCAGGTGTGGGCACCTTCAAAGGGGCTAAATTCAAACTCTACATAACACAGGATGTTAGACCGGTCCATCACAAGGCTAGAGCTGTGCCCTATGTGATGAGGGAAAAGATTGAACATGAACTGGGCAGGCTTTTGCGGGAAGGCATTATCTCACCCGTGGAATTTAGCGACTGGGCAAGTCCCATCGTCCCAGTCATGAAGCCTGATGGATCCGTATGAATCTGTGGGGACTACAAATCTACCATAAACAGAGTCTCCCTACAGGACCAATACCCGCTGCCCAGAGCGGAGGACTTATTTGCCACATTGGCTGGAGGAAAGCTTTTCTCAAAACTAGATCTCACATCTGCATATATGACGCAAGAATTGACCGACGAGTCCAAGCTACTCACCGCCATCAACACACATTGAGGCCTTTTCATGAACAATCGATGCCCATTCAGCATCAGGCGGCAGCTGCCATATTCCAGCGCAACATGGAGAGTCTGCTCAAGTCCATCCCGAGGACGGTTGTATTTCAAGACAACATACTTATCACGGGCAGGGACACCGACTCCCATCTCCATAATTTGGAGGAAGTACTAAAGCGGTTTTGGTTCGGGTAGGCCTAAGAGTTAAGAAATCCAAGTGCCTGTTTCTCGCACCCGAGGTTGAATTTTTGGGCTGATGGATTGCCACTGATTGAATCCGCCCAACAGAGTCCAAAACTGAAGCAATTCGCCTGGCACCCAGGCCCCGGAATGTCTCAGAACTGCGCGCCTTTCTCGGGCTGCTCAATTACTTTGGGAACTTTATGCAGAACTTAAACACGCTTCTGGAGCCTCTCCACGTGCTACTCAGGAAGGGGTGCGATTGGTTTTGGAGGGACACCCAGGAACGTGCCTTCAACAAGGCACGCAACCTTCTGTGTTCCAACAGTGTTTTGGCTTTCTTTGATCCAGGAAAAAAGCTGGTTCTTACATGTGATGCGTCAGCGTACGGGGTTGGGTGAGTTTTACAACATGTCAATAGTGCGAGTAAATTACAACCCATAGCTTATGCCTCCAGGCCACTTTTGCGGGCGGAGCGCGGGTACGGAATGGTGGAGAAGGAGGCACTCGCGTATGTGTACGGGGTCAAAAAGATGCACCAATACCTTTTCGGGGCCAAGTTCGCGTTAGAAATCGATCACAAGCCCCTCACGTCCCAGCTATCCGAGAGCAAGGCAATAAACGGCAACGCCTTGGTGCGCATTCAACGGTGGGCACTCATGCTAGCCTCTTACGATTACACCATAAGGCACAGACCAGGCACAGACAACTGTGCCGACACGCTTAGCAGGCTACCCCTGGTGACCACGGAAGGGTCTGACGAACAGGACTGTGAGATAGTCATGGCAATCAATGCCTTTGAGTCCACAGGTTCACCCATGACGGCTCACCAAATCAGAGCCTGGACGACCAGCGACCCCACGTTATCCCGAGTAAAAAGATGTGTCTTAACTGGTGACTAGGCAGAGGCTCACGATGCCTGCCCCGAGGAGATCAAACCCTCCCATAGGCGCATGCATGAGCTGTCACTACAAGCAGACTGCCTGATGTTGGGCAGCTGAGTAGTTATGCCTCTGCGAGGCAGAGAGGCATTTGTCCGGGAGCTCCACCGCGAGCACCCGGGATCATTCTCATGAAGGCCATAGCCAGATCCCACGTCTGGTGGCCTGGCATTGACGCGGACTTGGAGCTCTGCTTCCGACGGTACACCATTTGTGTCCAACTCAGTAATGTCCCCAGGGAGGCCCCCCTGAACCTCTGACCCTGGCCCACCAAACCGTGGTCGCGGGTACACGTAGACTACATGGGCCCATTCATGAGCAAAATGTTCCTCGTAGTTGTAGATGCATTTTCAAAGTGGATCGAATGCACCATCTTAAACTCGAGCACCACCTCCACCACTGTGGAGAGCCTTGGAACCATGTTCGCAACGCACGGCATTCCTGACGTATTGGTCAGTGATAATGGTCCGTGCTTCACCAGCACAGAATTCCAAGATTTCATGAGTGACCACAGCATAAATCACGTTAGGACGACACCGTTCAAGCCGGCCTCCAATGGCCAGGCGGAGCGAGCAGTGCAGATCATTAAACAATGCATGCTCAAAATCCAAGGTCCCACGCTGCAGGGCCGCCTGTCGTGACTGCTGCTGGCATACAGATCTCATCCGCATTCATTGACTGGAATTCCTCCCGCGCAACTATTGATGAAACACACCTTAAAGACAAGACTCTCATTAATCCTCCCAGACATGCATGAAATTGTTGAGGCAAAGCGCTGGAAGCTAACTGAGTACCATGACCGAAATTCGAGGGGGAGGTGGAATGAGATAGGGGACAAAGTGTTTGTGATAAAATATGGCAGGAGTCCCAAATGGCTTGCAGGGACAGTAACAGGCAAGGAAGGAAACAGGCTACTGGTGATACAAATAGACAATGGCCAAACCTGCCGGAGGCATGTAGACCAAGCCATAGAAACATAGAAAATAGGTGCAAGAGTAGGCAATTCGGCACTTCGAGCCTGCACCGCCATTCAATGAGTTCATGGCTGAACATGCAACTTCAGTACCCCATTCATGCTTTCTCACCATACCTCTTGATCCCCCTAGTAGTCAGGACTACATCCAACTCCTTTTTGAATATATTTAGTGAATTGACCTCAACAACTTTCTGTGGTAGAGAATTCCACAGGTTCAACAATCTCTGGGTGAAGAAGTTTCTCCTCATCTCGGTCCTAAATGGCTTACCCCTTAGCCTTAGACTGTGACCCCTGGTTCTGGACTTCCCCAATATTGGGAACATTCTTCATGAATTTACCAACAACACTGCTGAACTACAAGCAGAATACAATGTGGAACTCACACCACACCTGGTGGACAGACAGAGGGAACAGCCTGAGGAAAGGGCAAACCCAACAGACAGCCCAGGCAAGACACCAACAATCATACTGAACGAAACAGACAGCCCAGGCGAGATACCAGCAAACACACCGAAAGAAAAACAGGCACCAAGGCAAACAACTGAACCACAACCCCCAAGACGAGCATAGACCACCTGAGAGACTGAACCAATAAAGACAATAAGACCTTGGGGGAGGGTGATGTCATGTATCTCACACTACTGTACATAACTGTATATTACCATGCTATACATGACTGTAACTATAGATGACCTGTAACCACAAGCTTACCTTACCACCAGGGTGCACTTGCAGGAAACACTGGATACCTGTCCCAGACAGGTATATAAGGTCAGGTCTCAGGCAAGTGTGGCATTCGAGAGTTGTGTGATAAAGGTGCAGGTCCTGAGTGACCTTGACTTCATTATGTGTCTCGTGTGAATCTGTACTGAGGGGACAGGACTTTACACCTGGTAATAATGCAAGCCGCTTTCTTAACTGTGGCCCTGAGTGAGCACCAAAGATTGCAGCTATGATTTGACAAAGCAGAGTCCTGGAAGTTGTTTCAAAACCTACTACCTTTTCCCGGTGATTCCCTAAAGCTCGCAGAATCGTTTGATCCCTCTGTTTCTCTGATATGTTCCCTGACTGCCACCATCCCAGAATATTACACCACCATTGGGCAAACTTATTAAGATCCTGAACCGGTGCAGGTCCCACATCACCAAGGATAGCTCTCAAGTCCTGTAACTTTATCTCTCCTCACTCATACCAGGAATCCCCAAAACCACTTAAGAACATAAGAACATAAGAAATAGGAACAGGAGTCGGCCATTCGGCCTCTCGAGCCTGCTCCGCCATTCAATACGATCATGGCTGATCTGATCATGGACTCAGCTCCACTTCCCCACGCACTCCCCATAACCCCTTATCGTTTAAGAAACTGTCTATTTCTGTCTTAAATATATTCAATGTCCCGGCCTCCACAGCTCTCTGAGGCAGCGAATTCCATAGATTTACAACCCTCTGAAAGAAGAAATTCCTCCTCATCTCAGTTTTAAATGGGCGGCCCCTTATTCTAAGATCATGCCCCCTAGTTCTAGTCTCCCCCATCAGTGGAAACATCCTCTCTGCATCCACCTTGTCAAGTCCCCTCATAATCTTAAACATTTCGATAAGATCACCTCTCATTCTTCTGAATTCCAATGAGTAGAGGCCCAACCTACACAGCCTTTCCTCATAAGTCAACCCCCTCATCCTCGGAATCAACCGAGTGAACCCTCTCTGAACTGCCTCCAAAGTAAGTATATCCTTTCGTAAATATGGAAGTCAAAACTGCACACAGTACTCCAGGTGTGGCCTCACCAATACCCTGTATAACTGCAGCAAGACTTCCCTGCTTTTAAACTCCATTCCCTTTGCAATAAAAGCCAAGATACCATTGGCCTTCCTGATCACTTGCTGTACCTGCATACTATCCTTTTGTGTTTCATAGAAACATAGAAAATAGGTGCAGGAGTAGGCCAGTCGGCCCTTCGAGCCTGCACCACCATTCAATAAGATCATGGCTGATCATTCACCTCAGTACCAATTTCCTGCTTTCTCTCCGTACTCCTTGATCCCTTTAGCCGTAAGAGCCATATCTAACTCCCTCTTGACTATATCCAATGAACTGGCATCAACAACTCCACAGGTTAACAACTCTCTGAATTCAGAAGTTTCTCCTCATCTCAGTCCTACATGGCTTACCCCTTATCCTTAGACTATGTCCCCTGGTTCTGGACTTCCCAACATCGGGAACATTCTTCCTGCATCTAACCTGTCCAGTCCTGTCAGTATTTTATATGTTTCTATGTGATTCTATGTAATTTTACACACCAATCTCTTGTGTGGGACCTTGTCAAAAGCCTTTTGAAAGTCCAAATACACCACATGCACTAGTTCTCCCTTGTCCACTCTACCAGTTACATCCTCAAAAAATTCCAGAAGATTTGTCAAGCATGATTTCCCTTTCATAAATCCATGCTGACTTGGACCGATCCTGTCACCGCTTTCCAAATGCGCTGCTATTTCATCTTTAATAATTGATTCCAACATTTTCCCCACTACTGATGTCAGGCTAACCGGTCTATAATTGCCCATTTTCTCTCTCCCTCCTTTCTTAAAAAGTGGTGTTACATTCGCTACCTTCCATTCCATAGGAACAGATCCAGATTTGATAGACTGTTGGAAAATGATCACCAATGCATCCAATATTTCTAGGGCTACTTCCTCAAGTACTCTGGGATGCAGATTATCAGGCCCCGGGGATTTATTGGTCTTCAATCCCATCAATTTCCCTAACACAATTTCCCGCCTAATAAGGATTTCCTTCAGTTCCTCCTTCTCACTAGACCCTTGGTCCCTAGTTTTCCGGAAGGTTATTTGTGTCTTCCTTCGTGAAGACAGAACCAAAGTATTTGTTTGAGAGTCCCAGATTTCAACTACCCTTTGTGTGAAGAAGTTTTGACTGACATCACCTCCTGATCGGCCTAGCTCTAATTTTTGAGGTTATGCCCTTAAGAACATAAGAAATAGGAACAGGATCAGCCCATTTGGCCCCTCGAGCCTGCTCTGCCATTCAATAACATCGTGGCTGATCTGATCTGGGCCTCAAGTCCACTTTTCCCCACGCCATCCCCATAACCCTTGACTCCCCGATAGTGCAATAATCAGTCTGCGGCAGAGAGTTCCAGTGATTCACGACCCTCTGAGAGAATAAATTCCTCCTCATCTCCATTTTAAATGGGCGAGCCCTTATTCTGAAACAAAGCCCCCTAGTGCTACATTCCCCAACCAGGGGAAACATCCTCTCAGCATCTACCCTGCCGAGCCCCCTCATTATCTTATACGTTTCAATAAGATCACCTCTCATTCTTCTAAACTCCAATGAGTATAGGCCCAACAAGGTGCCACATAAAAGGTTGCTGCACAAGATAAAAGTTCACGGGGTTGGGGCTAATATATTAAAATGGATAGAGGATTGGCTAACTAACAAAACAGAGAGTCGGGATAAATGGGTCATTCTCTGGTTGGCAACCAGTAACTAGTGGAGTGCTGCAGGGATCAGTGCTGGGACTCCAACTATTTACAATCTATATTAACGACTTGGAAGAAGGGACTGAGTGTAAGTAGCCAAGTTTGCTGACGATACAAAGATGGGAGGAAAAGCAATGTGTGAGGAGGACACACAAAATCTTCAAAAGGACATAGACAGGCTAAGTGACTGGGCAAAAATTTGGCAGATGGAGTATAATGTTGGAAAGTGTGAGGTCATGCACTTTGGCAGAAAAAAAATCAAACAGCTAGTTATTATTTAAATGGAGAAAGATTGCAAAGTGCCGCAGTACAACAGGACCTGGTGGTACTTGTGCATGAGAAAAAGATTAGTGAAGACAAACGTAGGGCTTTTGCAGTCAGATTCAGGTGAATTTATAATGGGGAACAAAGAAATGGCAGACCACAGAAACCTGTTGGGGCTGGGGGTTAATTGCAAATTTTGTTGGGTGAGGGTATCAAGGGATATGGGACCAAGGCAGGTAGACGGAGTTAAGGTACAGATCAGCCATGATCTCATTGAGTGGGGGAACACGCTCGAGAGGCTGAACTGCCTACTCCCGTCCCTATGTCTCAGTGTGAGCCACTTTGAGTGAGATGGATTAGCCAAGGTGAGCACAATACAATGGGGAGGGGCACACTGGGTGCTGGGATGGACAGACCCCCTCCCACCGATTACACTGGGGGGGGGGGCACACTGGGTGCTGGGATGGACAGACCCCTCCCGCCGGTTACACTGTGGGGGGGAAGGGGTGCTGGGGATGGACAGACCCCACCCACTGGTTACTGTGACATCCCATCTGACCCCAGCCTCCGTCCACCAATCACTGGACAGCGAGCGTTCCTTACCGGGGGAAAAACACCGGCTTTTCCTGATCAGCTGATCCCGCCATTCCTCCCAGATCAATAAGCTTCTTGACACATGCAGGTTAAGCGTTGGTTGATTTATTGAGCAGTACAGATCATGCAGTGGCACTTAAACACACACTAAACAGATGGGGCTTACAGACACAGCCGATGGGCAGGGGCTGAAAGGGGCTTCCAGTTCTGGGCTCAGTATTCTGGCCCCGCAAACCCTTACAGTACAATGCCCCACTCCCGTCCCCCACTTCATTGCTCCTTTCTAAGCTCCAGGCTCCCCCTTGTCCAAATATCCATCAACGGAAGCTACAACTGTCCTGACCATGCCTGGATCACGTCTGCAGCTTTCCACCGTCACACCACAGAACGGGGAACAACCACTGGGTCAACACATCTGGAACAACACGTCTGTTCACTGACATGGGGCAAAATACAAACCTTTGGCTTTCCACTTCCTCAGGAATAACTCTCCGTGTCAGGAGAATCTCACTGGACCCGCCTGTTACCAGTAACTTCGGTTAATAAAGCTGGCGCCCTTACCTATTTTACACTGGGTTCATGAACTCGGTATAACTGCATTCCTCCCTCATCTTATCAAAACGTTTAGCTTTTGTCTCATATAATTGCTGTTCTACCAAAGAAAATCTTTATTATAAGTCTATAATTAATTCTGTAAGGACCACAACCAACTCTAGAGAAACCCCAATTGCAATGCTGATATCCAGCCAGAGGTTGTCCTTAGAATATAAGAACATAAGAATTAGGAACAGGAGTCGGCCATCTAGCCCCTCGAGCCTGCTCCGCCATTCAAAAAGATCATGGCTGATCTGGCCGTGGACTCAGCTCCACTTACCCGCCCACTCCCCATAACCCTTAATTCCCTTATTGGTTGAAAATCTATCGATCTGTGATTTGGCCAGGACTACCTGCTGCCCGCCCGTTATCAGCGCTGACTGACAGCTCCCTGAAGCTCAGGAGCCTCTGCACAATGCTGGCTGGCTGGGTCTTTGCTGAGATTCCCTCACTGAGCAGGAGGTCCCCTCAGCCTCGGCCCAGTGATCACTACATAAACATGGGATGGTATTTCCCACCGCTAACGCTCCCGCGCCCTCGCAGTACGAAGAGGAATAATAGCGATACAAGAATAGCACGCGGCTCGTTGGAGGTTAACCCTTTGCGAAGAGTTTCCTTGGGTTAAACAAGATGACGGTCAGTCAGGCAGAGCCAGAATCGAGGCAGGCTGTCACACACACACACGGAGACGGCATCATGGGCTCTGGCTGACCCGCTCGCTCCGTCAATTCCTATCCGAGCACTCAACATCCTCCGGTTTGAAACTGAACTCCTCGTTTGGGCATTGTTCCTTCATCATCTGATTCATCTGCATCACAGACAGGAGAAAGGGTGAGTGTTGTAGCAAGGGGGGAGTGCAGGGGGAGAGAGGGGGATAGAGAGCGCAACCGTGAGAGTGATAGAGAGAGACAGAGTGAGGCAGAGTGAGAGAGACAGTGAGAGAGAGACAAGAGAGTGAGACAGAGTGAGAGAGAGAATGAACGATTGAGAGAGAGAATGAACGAGTGAGACAGTGAGAGAGTGAGAGAGAGTGAGAGACAGAGAGAGTGAGAGAGAGTGAGAGAGAGTAAGAGAATGAGAGAGTGAGAGAGTGAGAGTGAGTGAGAGAGAGAGAGAGAGTGAGAGAGAGAGAGACAGACAGACAGAGCGAGAGAGATAGACAGTTAGAGAGAGACAGTAACAGAGAGGGAGAGAGAGAGAGTGAGTGAGAGAGAGCGCTAGAGAGAGAGTGAGAGACAGAGAGAGACAGACAGAGAGAGACAGAGAGACAGAGAGAGAGAATGAGACAGTGACAGAGAGAGTGAGAGAGAGATAGAGATAAATAGTGACAGAGAGACAGTGAGAGAGAGCGCTAGAGAGAGAGCGAGACAGAGAGAGAGAGAGAGACAGAGACAGAGAGAGAATGAGACAATGACAGGGAGAGTGAGAGAGAGATAGAGATAAATAGTGACAGAGAAAGAGAGACAGTGAGAGAGTGAGCTAGAGAGCGAGAGAGACAGAGACAGTGACAGAGAGAGAGAGAGAGATAGACAGAGAGAGACAGTAACAGAGAGAGAGACAGTGAGAGAGAGTGTTAGAAAGAGAGAGAAAGACAATGACAGAGAGGAGAGAGAGATACACAGTGTGAGCGAGAAAGACAGCGAGATAGACAGAGACAGTGGCAGAGAGAAAGACAGAGGGTGAGAGAGAGAAAGAGATAGTGGGTGAGAAATAGAGAGAGACAGACAGTGAGAGATAGAATGGGAGAGAAACAGAGAGAAAGAGACACAGAGGGAGAGAGTTAAAGAGAGAGATAGAGAGAGGCCGTGACAGAGAGAGAGAGAAAAGAGCAACAAAGAGAAGTGATCCTACCAAGAGGAACAGGAAGAGGCCCATTCAGCCCCTCGAGCCTGTTACATTAGGAACAGGAGGAGGCCATTCAGCCCCTCGAGCTTGTTACATTCGGAACAGGAGAAGGCCATTCAGCTCCTCGAGCCTGTTACACAGGAACAAGAGGAGGCCATTCAGCCTCTCGAGCCTGTTACATTCGGAACAGGAGGAGGCCATTCAGCCCCTTGTGCCTGTTACACAGGAACAGGAGGAGGCCATTCAGCCCCTTGAGCCTGTTACATTAGGAACAGGAGGAGGCCATTCAGCCCCTCAAGCCTGTTACATTAGGAACAGGAGGAGGCCCATTCCTCTCGCTATGAAGGCCAACATGCCATTTGCCTTCTTCACCGCCTGTTGTACCTGCATGCCAACTTTCAATGACTGATGTACCATGACACCCAGGTCTCGTTGTACCTCAACTTTTTCTAATCTGTCACCATTCAGATAATATTCTGCCTTCCTGTTTTTGCCACCAAAGTGGATAACCTCATATTTATCCACTTTATACTGCATCTGCCATGCATTTGTCCACTCACCTAACCTGTCCAAGTCACCCTGCAGCCTCTTAGCATCCTCCTGACAGCTCACACTACCACCCAGCTTAGTGTCATCTGCAAATTTGGAGATATTACATTCAATTCCTTTGTCTAAATCGTTAATGTATATTGTGAATAGCTGGGGTCCCAGCACTGAACCTTGCGGCACCCCACTAGTCACTGCCATTCTGAAAAGGACCTGTTTATTCCCATTCTTTGCTTCCTGTCTGCCAACCAGTTCTCTATCCACTTCAATACATTACCCCCAATACCATGTGCTTTAATTTTGCACACTAATCTCTTGTGTGGGACCTTGTCAAAAGCCTTTTGAAAGTCCAAATACATCACATCCACTGGTTCTCCCTTGTCCACTCTACTAGTTACATCCTCAAAAAATTCTAGATTTGTCAAGCATTATTTCCCTTTCATAAATCCATGCTGACTTGGACCGATCCTGTCACTGCTTTCCAAATGCGTTACTATTATATTTTTAATAATTGATTCCAACATTTTCCCCACTACAAATGTCAGGCTAACCGGTCTATAATTCCCTGTTTTCTCTCTCCCTCCTTTTTAAAAAAGTGGTGTTACGTTAGCTACCCTCCAATCCATAGGAACTGATCCAGAGTCTATAAGAGAGTTAGAGAGACAGAGGGAGAGCGAGACAGATAGAGAGTCAGAGAGAGAGAGAGAGAGCAGTGCGAGAGAGAGAGACAGAGAGAGAGAGAGAGAGAGAGAGAGAAGAGAGAGAGACAGAGACAGTGCGAGAGAGAGAGACAGAGAGAGAGAGACAGAAGAGAGAGAGAGAGAGACAGTGCGAGAGAGAGAGAGAGAGACAGAGCAAGAGGCAGAGAGAAACAGAGAGAGAGCGAGAGCTGCACAGAGAAAGAGGGAGGCAGAGAGAGAGAGAGAGAGGCAGAGGGAGCGAGAGAGACAGTGTGAGAGAGAGACAGAAGAGAGAGAGAGAGAGACAGTATGAGAGAGAGATAGAGAAAGAAATGGAAAGACGGAGAGAGAGAGAGACAAAGACACAGAACGAGACAGCGATAGAGAGTGAGGGAGTCAGAAAAATATAGAGAGAGACAAACAGAAAGAAAGGGAGATAAAGAGAGATTACATCAATGAGACTGCCATTTGCCTTCTTCACCGCCTGCTGTACCTGCATGCCAACTTTCAATGACTGATGTACCATGACACCCAGGTCTCATTGCATCTCCCCTTTGCCTAATCTGTCGCCATTGTTAGTGAAATAACTTATTCCCCGGAATATGGAGTGAGCTTTGCGAATCATAAACAGTTTATTAAACAGAGCGCTCTGGGAGAGACGCCGTGGACTCCGCAGTCACAGCAGCCGACTTCTCGTTTAAGCAGAGTGGGCCACAATCATTTATACATTGAAGTAAACAAGTATAGAAAATCTCGTTATTGTACAGAAAATCTCGTTATTGATAAGAAATCGCCTGACCCATGAGTCATATAGCTGCCACCGCCTTTGTCTGTTTACATGACGTCTGTATATGATTATATGGTTAAAGGTTTATGCTCGAGTGTGACCTCATCCCTAGTTGTGCAACTGGGGATTTCCCCCCCACTGCTGCCAAGCTGCCACTTGTCTGATTTCCCAACAAGCTCTATTTACTCCAACAGTCCCTCTGCTCCCACCCCTCTGAACCATAATGCCCTGGACCCTTCTGCTGATGTAGATCCTCTCGCCACCTCTTCTGGTGTTTTGCTTGATGTTCAGCATGTATGGGGTTCGCCAATCCTGCGATCCCCTGCTCTCAGGCTGTGGTGGTCCTACAGCCAAATTCCTTTCTTGTGAGTGTTAGCAATGTTGGAATAACGGGATCTGGGCTGGATCACTTGTTGATATTCCGCGGCAGCGGCTGGGATTATCGTTTCTCCCATTCTGGCACAACAGCACTCTACCAGCATAACCAAGAGATACAGCACTAGTATGACAATAACAATTGTAACAAATCCCTGCATCAGGGTGGTTCCTATTGATCCCAACCAGCCGGTCGCCCATCCCCACAGGGAGGAATCCGGCCTTTATCGAGCCTTTGCTGCCTCTGTTTGGATGTGATTAGCTAAATCGTGGCTCGTCTCCGAGCTATCTGGGATGTTAGTGCAACACTCTCTTCCAATTATCGTGCCTCCTTTCTCGGCTAAGATAAAGTCTAGAGCCATCCTGTTTTGTAAAACCATTGTGCGTATTGCCACGGTTTCGGCACTTATGCCTTCCAGCGCATCAGCCGTATCATTGGCAACCTCTTCGAGTCGGGAGGCCAGGAGTTGTATTTTGTTTATTGCTCATGCAACACCATAGGAGGGTGCTATGATAGCAAAGAATCGGGCGGTCTCACTTATTTCTCTTTTTGCCAAATGAGGGTGTACGTATGGGACCACGTAAGCCAGGTAGCAAGACCCGGTCCACTTCAGTGGTCGCCATGGTACGCCTTATGGCCACAGACAAAGTATGTCCCATTATATGGGCTGTATGGTGTGACCATCTCAGGGGCCCATGCGTCAGTCAGGTTGCTACCATCCGTAAGGTTCTGGAATATTATGCAACTCTTAACAGCGTCATCAGTTATGTTAAAATACTGGGAACCCTTACTATGCCCCATTGTTTGCCCTCCAGTCTGGTTTCTAATGAAACAAACTGACCCGAGTGGTTCCCCTATTCCTGAGGTATTAGTAAGAACCAGGAACAGGGGCTGACAACTTGTATTGTAATTGGGCTGGTCCCATCCTGTGAAGGTTTTTAATGGGTGACCTGCTTGTTCCCATTCTGCCGCACTTCCCTTCACAGTGGAAGACACAAAAACCATGCCAAAAATTGCTGTTCATGGGAATGTGGGAACAGAGGACCTTGAGACAATCACTATCACTAGGGGGGTAGTGCTGGACAGGCTAATGGATCTCAAGGTAGACAAGTCCCCTGGTCCTGATGAAATGCATCCCAGGATATTAAAAGAGATGGCGGAAGTTAAAGCAGATGCATTCGTTATAATCTACCAAAATTCTCTGGACTCTGGGGAGGTACCATCGGATTGGAAAGCAGCTAATGTAACACCTCTGTTTAAAAAAGGGGGCAGACAAAAGGCAGGTAACTATAGGCTGGTTAGTTTAACATCTGTAGTGGGGAAAATGCTTGAAGCTATCATTAAGGAAGAAATAGCAGGACATCTAGATAGGAATAGTGCAATCAAGCAGACGCATCAAGGATTCATGAAGGGGAAATCATGTTTAACTAATTTACTGGAATTCTTTGAGGATATAACGAGCATGGTGGATAGAGATGTACCGATGGATGTGGTGTATTTAGATTTCCAAAAGGCATTCGATAAGGTGCCACACAAAAGGTTACTGCAGAAGATAAAGGTACGCAGAGTCAGAGGAAATGTATTAGCATGGATCGAGAATTGGCTGGCAAACAGAAGTCGGGATAAATGGGTCCTTTTCGGGTTGGAAATCGGTGGTTAGTGGTGTGCCACAGGGATCAGTGCTGGGACCACAACTGTTTACAATATACATAGATGACCTGGAAGAGGGGACAGAGTGTAGTGTAACAAAATTTGCAGATGACACAAAGATTAGTGGGAAAGCGGGTTGTGCAGAGGACACAGAGAGGCTGCAAAGAGATTTAGATAGGTTAAGCGAATGGGCTAAGGTTTGGCAGATGGAATACAATGTCGGAAAATGTGAGGTCATCTACCTTGGAAAAAAAAACAGTAAAAGGGAATATTATTTTAATGGGGAGAAATTACAACATGCTGTGGTGCAGAGGGACCTGGGGGTCCTTGTGCATGAATCCCAAAAAGTTAGTTTGCAGGTGCAGCAGGTAATCAGGAAGGTGAATTGAATGTTGGCCTTCATTGCGAGAGGGATGGAGTACAAAAGCTGGGAGGTCCTGCTGCAACTGTACAGGGTATTGGTGAGGCCGCACCTGGAGTACTGCGTGCAGTTTTGGTCACCTTACTTAAGGAAGGATATACTAGCTTTGGAGGGGGTACGGAGACGATTCACTAGGCTGATTCCGGAGATGAGGGGGTTACCTTATGATGATAGATTGAGTAGACTGGGTCTTTACTCGTTGGAGTTCAGAAAGATGAGGGGTGATCTTATAGAAACATTTAAAATAATGAAAGGGATAGACAAGATAGAGGCAGAGAGGTTGTTTCCACTGGTCGGGGAGACTAGAACTAGGGGGAACAGCCTCAAAATACGGGGGAGCCAATTTAAAATCGAGTTGAGAAGGAATTTCTTCTCCCAGTGGGTTGTGAATCTGTGGAATTCTCTGCCCAAGGAATCAGTTGAGGCTAGCTCATTGAATGTATTCAAGTTACAGATAGATAGATTTTTAACCAATAAGGGAATTAAGGGTTACGGGGAGCGGGCAGGTAAGTGGAGCTGAGTCCACGGCCAGATCAGCCATGATCTTGTTGAGTGGCGGAGCAGGCTCGAGGGGCTACTCCTGTTCCTAATTCTTATGTTCTTATACACTAACGATATAACTTCCACCCCCGGTGGCTAGACTTCCTTCTCTTGTCTCATCTGTGGAGGAGGCGTTCTGGTTGATGTACCATTCCGCCCCCTCTGACAGGTTGAGCGGTACGGGCCTCAGCGGAATACCTCCCTTACCGTGAATTGGGACATGTGCACATACCCAGCAGCTTGACAAATTCTGAGCTTTAGCATACGTATATGACATATACAAGAACATGTTAACATGTAATTCCCGTTTTCTCCGGTGGGCCGTACCTTTTCCCCATTGGCTAACGCCGAGGAAGCAAAACACAGATAAATTGGACAGTACTTTCATTCTCATTGTTACTTATTACTCGACACTTTAACAATCTCCCAAACCCGCGCGCAATGTGTTGATAGAAGATGTGTCAGGGCCTTCCTGTCAATGGTAATAACGAGGTTTGTTAAGTGTTAGGACTCATATACTTTAAGCTGGGACCAATGTTTCCATTGTCCCTTTCCCTTAATGTCCACACAAGCACAAGTATCACTGCTAAGCACGACCTCATAGGGTCCTATCCATTTCGGGGCGAAGCCCGGTTTTCCCTGTATGACCTTGACCATTACCCTTGTCCCCGCTGGGGGTACTTCAGGGAGAGTGGTCAACTTAAGGTTATCATCTCTTTCCTTTTGGTCAGAACGAACCGTTTTCCTCATATCTGCCAATTGCTGACTCAATTCGATGAGGTAGGTTTGTATTCTATGTTTCAATGGGCCCACCTCCGTTCCTCCTGTGGCGATGCCCTCGGGCAGCAACATTGCCCGTCCGGTCATCAGTTCATACGGGGTAATTCCGGTAGTGCGATTGGGGGATCGCTCTTAATTTAATTAGGATTATAGGCAACACAGGTTTGTCCGGTGTTCCGGATGGCCTTCCCCAAAGCCAATTTTAATGTTCTATTCATTCGTTCTACCATACCTGAGCTCTGAGGATGGTAGAGAACGTGGAACCTTTGTCTGATTCCCAATAATTTACAGACTGTTTTTATTACCGATCCCGTAAAGTGTGTGCCCTGGTCCGAATCTATTTGCAATGGTACCCACCATCGCGGAATTACCTCCTCTGCCAAGATTTGTGCCACGGTAGTTGCCGTGCAGTTTCTCGTTGGAAAGGCTTCTACCCAAAGGATGAATTGGTCTCTCACCACCAAGCAGTATTGTTTTCCCCGGGAAGCTGGGAGGGGCCCAGTGAAGTCTATCTGGACGTTTTCCCAAGGTCCCCGCGGGCGTGGCTGATGTGCCATCCGGACCTGTACCGGTTTTTCACTATTGTGCTGTGCACATATAATACACCTATGGTAATATCGGCCGACATCCGGCCTCAACCCCGGCCACCACCAGTCTTTCATAATCGCAATTGCCATTGGGACTCGTGCGGTATGGCTCGCGCCATGGTGTAATTCCATTAACATCTACCTTATACAGGACGGGACTACTACTCTCCCGTCTTTCCTCCACGCATGGTCCGCTTCCAATTTTGCTCCCTTCTGTGCCCATTCCTCTTTCTCGGCGGCGGGGATGTCAGCATGAAGCTGGATTAATCCTTTCCTGTTCTACTCTTGCGGCCGCCACTTGTTCAACCCGTTCCGAACCTTGTCAGCCGCTTGGTTACCCTCCTGTTCTTTTGTCTGAACCTTTTGGTGTGCCTTAATCTTTATAACTGCTGCCTGTGTCGGTTTACTTGAGGCTTCTAATAGGTTCCTAATTCTTACTTGATTCTTAACAGGCTCTCCCCCTGTGGTGATAAAGTCCCTGCGTCCCCATGCGGTCATATAGTCATGCACTACCCCAAATGCGTACCGACTGTTCGTATAAATGTTTACGGTTTTTCCTTCTGCTAGCTTCAATGCTTCCGTGAGGGCCACCAATTCGGCTACCTGAGCCGACAGGCTCCCATCTATTCGTCCCGATCTCTCAACGTCTAAGTGCTCGTTCACCACAGCCCACCCAGTCCGCGGGGCCCCATCTTATATATTCACGTGACCTAACTACGTAGAAGGTGAGCTGTGGGTCCTCCAACGGTACATCCTTCAGCCTTCCCATGTTCACTTCCTCATCCACTTCCTCACATTGATGGGGACTACCTTCCCCCATCATCCCCTCTGCTGGATTCTCCCCTATGTCTCTGATTATCTTGACTGACTGATGGGTGGGTAGTAATACTGCCTCCCACCTTGCCCGGCGCATGTTAGAGATGGACCTCAGCCTTCCAGTGTTTAACGTTTCCACAATGGTATGTTTGGTATGTAGGATAATATCTCCTGTCATTACCACCCATGCAGCACGGTCCAAGGCGGCTACACATCGCGATAGTCCCTCTTCTACTCTTAGCAGAGTAATAGGCCGCCGGCCTTTTTCTATCCCCATGATCTTGTGCCACTACTGCTGTGTAAAATCCTGCATGATTGTTACAGAATATGTGGAATGGCTTTCACATATCCGGCAATCCCAGTCCGGGTGCTGTAATGAGGGCCCGTTTTAACTCCATATAGGCTTCCTGTTGTTTCGGGCCCCATTCTACCTCCGACGTGGCCAGAGGGGAGCCCCTCACTAATGCCTGTAGAGGTTCGACTATTTCTGCAAAATTGGGAATAATGCTCCAGCTGTAATTAAAAAGCCCCAGGACTTTCCTCACCCCCCCTTACGGAGACCGGACGAGGCATTCGTTCTATGGCACTCCGCCGGTCTCCAGGAATGGTTCGTTGTCCCTGCGACAACTGTTGTCCGAGGTACGTGACCTGGGCCAACCCTATCTGTGCTTTCTTTGGATTTACCTTAAACCCGCCCTCCAGCAGTGCTTGCAATACCACGACCAGCACAGCAGCGAGCCCCCTTTCATCCTCTGAAGCGATTAGGAGGTGGTCTACATATTGTAAAACCATCCTGTGGTACGGTGTCAGGTCTACTTTTTCTAATAATGCGCTCATGGCCCGGTGGAAGATGACTGGACTATTGTGAAATCCTTGTGGGAGTCTTGTCCAGGTATATTGCTTTGCCCCGACTGTGAAGACGAATTTGTCCTGAGACACCAGGCCGAGTGGGACAGACCAGAACCCATTTGCTATATCTAAAACCGTAAAAACCTTATGAGTGGGGCTGAGCCGGTTAAATATTGTGGCCGGGTTGGCCACAATCGGGTGTACCTTCGAGGTGACCTTCTTTAGGGCCGTGTAGTCGATCGTAAGGCGGTAAGACCCGTCTGGTTTAGACACTGGCCACACAGGGGAATTAGTAGTGCTTTCAGCGTGTCTCACTATTCCTCTTTTCTCCAGCTCCTTAACTATCTCTTTAACCTCCTGTTCTGCTTCCGTTTTAATGGGGTACTGTCTGTGGGCGGTATGGGCTGGTCCCTCGACTGTAATGGGTGGCATAACCACTTCTCTGGTATCTTGCTTGTCCTTGGCCCAAACTGCGGACAAGGCACTATATACCACTCGGTAGATTCCCTTAATCTTTGTCCAATCTTGTGCCAAAACTTGCGCACTTCCTGCCTTGGCCGTATGGCGGGTATATTTGGTGAGATGTGTCCTGGCCCCATTTGCTTCTGGCCAGTGCAATTTAGACTGTCGGGCATCTATCAAGAGGTTAAGGTCCCTCATGAGGTACCCTCGTTATTCTTACACACATAGAACTATGCGGGTATCATTTTCCCATCTGTTTCTACCACCTGCACTGTGCTTTTGTATACGTGGACTCGTTCTCCTCCTAAGCCCACTATCACTATTTTATCCTTGGTTAACGGGAGGGCTATGTTGGTAATAGAGACCGAGCATCTTGTGTCCCCTAACATTTCACACTGTCGGCCCCCTATTAGTGCAGACACATACATTCGTTCATCTGACCCTCCTTCCCCGGGGGCCGCAGACCCTCAATAGCTGCTCCCTGACTTCGAGGTATTCCAGGTATTTGCGGTACTCGTCGCTACCTATTTGTTGTTCGAGGGTCCCAGGAGCCAATGTTTTACTGGCCTCGGCCTGTCCCGCCCAACATTTCTCTGCTAGGTGTCCCATTCCTTCCACAATTCTTGCAGACAGGTTTCGGGGCTTTACAGGCCTTTGCCATGTGCCCGGCCTTACTCCAATTAAAACAGGTTCGGGGTCGGGTACCCTGCACCTGTCCCGCCGCCCCTCTCTCTTGTTTTATAGTTGGGCCCCCATGTTCTCGCTTTGCCCCTTGGGCATCTACGTTACTAGCCCACCGTACTACATCATCATAGGTGGCAGCGGCAACCACCCCCATTTTCAAAATCTTTTGGTGTTGGGATGATAATCCCTCCTTAAACACTTGGACAAAGGCTGGGTCATTCATTGTGGCATTTGGCTGTCCTGATGATTCCTCATAGGCGGCGAACAGTCGTTCCCCGTATTCTGACACCCCCTCTCCCTTTATCTGTATGTATGTCATAATTTTTCCCCAGTTAGTGAGAGCTGCCCCGAGGGCGGTTTGGACGGAGGCCTTAAAGGCAGCAAAAGGTGCCCATTGGGCAGCTCTGTCTGCCGCCAGGACAACATTCGAGGCCCAAGTCCCGTCCCGATAATTTGCATTAGCCTGGGCTCTCCACCGATCCTTCGGGCACTTGGCCCTGACCAGTTGATCGATGTCCCTAGGCTGTAAGTCATGTACATCCCAGGTCTCGTCAAGGGCCTTCCAAAATTCTCTGTTATTACTCCTTGGTTTCAGAGACCCAAGGTCCTTCAGGATGGTTTGTTTCTCTAATGGCGTAAATGCGGCATATTTCGCAGTTGGGTTTTCTGCAGTCCCTCCCCTTCTCACTGGAGCTGCTTTTATTTCCGAGACGCCGTCGCCCCCTTCTCTGTTCTGACCCTCCATTTCCTGAGGGGTGGGCCGATGCCACGGGATATATTGGCGCATATGGGGGTGGTATTTCTGGTCCGAACATTTCTCCTGATGTGCATGACCTATTTGGTGTACCGGTTACATTTTCCAATTGTTTCTCTAATTCTCTGGTTCTTTTGGTTTTATATCTATCGTTTTCTTCCGCTATTTCCTGTAACTGTATATGTGCTTGGCCCAACATTATCCCTGCCTTTTTTGTTCTATCTTTCTTCTGTTTTTCCCACCAGTCCCGTTGCTCCGGGAGCAGTTTGGACGGGTCCCACCCGTCCCGATTCATTTTCTCTCTCACTGTCTTTCTTTCCTCCATAAACCATTTGGTGAAGGATCCTGACAGCCCCGAACTAAATGTAGAGTCCTTACCTGCCATCGTAGTACGTCTACTACCTCACTTATGTCCCACTGGGTCCCGCTTATCCAGCTGGGACGCCTACTATAATCCATCGTCAGAGGTGCCTCACTTGTAAACCCACACTTTCCCGGTCTCTCAGCGGTGTCTCACTTGTGACTAATATGTGGCATATCTCGGACCTATTTAACGTTTAGTCTTCTGTAAATAAGAAACAGTACAGTTACGGAACCGCTGGTCGTGACCTATATAAGCCGTTTAAGTCACAAACCCTTAGTACGTTGGATCTGTCCGCGTGTCCTACTCGCCAGTCCCACGGTGTCCATTTATGGACGGTCAGAAATGTGACTCCTCGCCCGGTACTGCGGGCCTAGGTAGAGAGAGTTCTCGACACGGACCCTGCTCACAGCGCCAAATTGTTAGTGAAAGAACTTATTCACCGGAATACCGAGTGAGCTTTGCGAATCATAAACGGTTTATTAAACAGAGTGCTCTGGGAGAGACGCCGTGGACTCTGCAGTCACAGCAGCCGACTTCTCGTTTAAGCAGAGCGGAGCACAATCATTGATACATTGAAGTAAACAAGTTTAGAAAATATCGTTATTGTACAGAAAATCTCGTTATTGTACAGAAATCGCCTGACCCATGAGTCATATAACAGCCACTGTCTTTGTCTGGCTACATGACGTTATACGGTTAAATGGTTTATGCTAGAGTGTGACCTCATCCATAGTTGTGCAACTGGGGATTCCCCGCCCCCCTGCTGCCAAGCTGCCACTTGTCTGATTTCCCAACAAGCTCTATTTACTCCAGCAGCCATTCAGATAATATTCTGCCTTCCTGTTTTTAACACCAAAGATTTGTCAAGCATGATTTCCCCATCATAACTCCATGCTTACTTGAACCGATCCTGTCACTGTCACTGCTTTCCCAATGCGCTCCTATTTCATCTTTAATAATTGAGTCCAACATTTTCCCCACTACTGATGTCAGGCTAACCGGTCTATAATTACCTATTTTCTCTCTCCCTCCTTTTAAAAAAAATGGTGTTACATTAGCTACCCTCCAGTCCATAGGAACTGATCCAGAGTCGATAGAGTGCTGGAAAATGATCACCAATGCATCCACTATTTCTAGGGCCATTTCCTTTAAGTACTCTGGGATGCAGACTATCAGGCCCCGAGGATTTATCGGCCTTCAATCCCATCAATTTCCCGAACACAATTTCCTGACTAACAAGGATTTCCTTCAGCTCCTCCTTCTCGCTTGTTCCTCCGTCCCCAAGTATTTCCAGAAGGTTATTTGTGTCTTCCTTCGTGAAGACAGAACCAAAGTATTTGTTCAATTGGTCTGCCATTTCTTTGTTCACCTGATTCTGACTGTAAGGGACCTACATTTGTCTTCACTAATCTTTTTCTCTTCACATATAGGAGCTTTTGCAGTCAGTTTTTATGTTCTGAGCAAGCTTCCTCTCATACTCTATTTCCCCCTCCTAATTAAACCTTTCGTTCTCCTCTGCTGAATTATAAATTCTAAATTTCTCCCAGTCCTCAGGTTTGCTGCTTTTTCTGGCCAATTTATAATGCCTCTTTCTTGGATTTAATGAGAGAGGAGGTGGGGTGGGGGGGGGGGGGGGGGTTGTAAGCGAGAGAGGAGGGGGGGAGCGAGAGAAGACGGGGGGAGTGAGAGAGGAGGGGGAAGGCAAGAGAGGAGGAGGGAGCAAGAGAGATGGGGGGAGCGAGAGAGGACAGGGGGGAGCGAGAGAGAGAGGACAGGGGAGCGAGAGAGGAGGGGGGAGTGAGAGAGGAGGGGGGAACGAGAGAGGATGGTGGAGCGAGTGAAGAGAGGGGGAGCGAGAGAGGAGAGGGGGAGCAAGAGAGGACGGGGGGGAGCGATAGAGGACAGGGGGAGTGAGAGAGGAGGGGACGAGCGAGTGGAGGGGGGAGCAAGAGGAGGGCGCAAGCAAGAGAGGAAGAGGTAACAAGAGAGGAGGGGGGAGTCAGAGAGGGGGGAGCGAGAGAGGAGGGGGGAGTGAGAGAGTAGGGGGGAGTGAGAGAGTAGGGGGAGAGAGAGAGTAGGGGGGAGTGAGAGAGTAGGGGGGAGCGAGAGAGGAGGGGGAGTGAGAGAGTAGTGGGGAGTGAGAGAGTAAGGAAGAGTGAGAGAGTAGGGGGGAGCGAGAGAGGAGGGGGGAGCAAGGGAGGAGGGTGGAGCGAGAGAGGAGGGGGGAGCGAGGGGGGGAGCGAGAGAGGAGGGGGGATCGAGAAATTGGGGGGAGCGAGAGGGGGGAGGAGGGAGAGAGGAGGGGAGAGCGAGAGAGGAGGGGACGAGCGAGTGGAGGGGGGAGCGAGAGGAGGGCGCAAGCAAGAGAGGAAGAGGTAACAAGAGAGAAGGGGGGAGTCAGAGAGGGGGGAGCGAGAGAGGAGGGGGGAGCGAGAGAGTAGGGGGGAGTGAGAGAGTAGGGGGAGAGAGAGAGTAGGGGGGAGTGAGAGAGTAGGGGGGAGCGAGAGAGGAGGGGGAGTGAGAGAGTAGTGGGGAGTGAGAGAGTAAGGAAGAGTGAGAGAGTAGGGGGAGCGAGAGAGGAGGGGGGAGCAAGGGAGGAGGGTGGAGCGAGAGACGAGGGGGGAGCGAGGGGGGGAGCGAGAGAGGAGGGGGGATCGAGAAATTGGGGGGAGCGAGAGGGGGGAGGAGGGAGAGAGGAGGGGAGAGCGAGAGAGGAGGGGAGAGCGAGAGAGGAGAGGGGGTAGTGAGAGAGGAGGGGGAGGGAGAGAGGAGGGGGGAACGAGAGAGAAAGTTGGAACGAGAGAGATGGGGGGAGTGAGAGAGGAGGGGGGAGCGAGAGAGAGAGGAGGGGGCGAGCGCGAGAGAGAGGAGGAGGCGAGCGAGAGAGACATGCAGGGGAGAGAGAGAGAGGGAGGAGCGGGTAGAGACAGAGAGAGAGAGAGACAGAGAGAAAGCGGGTGGGAGAGAGAGAGAGTGCAGGAGTGAGAGAGGGAGAGAGAGAGAACGGGAGAAAGAGAGACCACGGGAGAGAGAGAGAGAGAGAGAAAGGGAGAGCAGGGGAGAGCGGGAGAGAGAGAGGGGGGGAGCGAGAGAGCAGGGGGCAGCGAGAGAGCAGGGTGGAGCGAGGGGGGAGTGAGAGAGAGGGGGGATCAAGAAATTGGGGAGAGCGAGAAGGGGGTGGGAGAGAGGAGGGGGGAGCGAGAGAAGAGGGGGAGCGAGAGAGAAAGGAGGGGAGAGTGAGAGAGGAGGGGGAGGGAAAGAGGAGGGGGGAGCGAGAGAGAAGGTTGGAGTGAGAGAGAGAGAGAGAGGAGGGCAGAGCGAGAGATGGAGGGGAGCAAAAGAGAGATGAGGGGGCGTGAGAGAGAGGAGAGGGGAGCGAGAGAGAGAGAGGGGGGAGCGAGAGAGAGAGGATGGGGGTGCGAGAGAGAGAGGGAGGAGAGGAAGCGAGAGAGGAGGGGGGGAGCGAGAGAGTAGGGAGGGAGCAAGAGAGAGGAGTGGGGAGCGATAGAGGACGGGAGAGCGAGGGAAGAGGGGGGAGCGAGAGAGGAGGGAGCAGTGAGAGGGAGCGTGAGAGAGGAGGGGGTAGCGAGAGAGAGAGAGGAGGGAGGAGCGAGAGGGAAGATGGGGGAGCAAGAGAGAAGGGGGGGGAGTGAGAGAGTGAGAGGAGGGGGATGGAGAGCGAGAGATGGGGAGCGATGGAGAGATAAGGGGGGAGCGAGAGAGACAGGAGGCGGGGTGCGAGAGAGAGGAGGGGGCGAGTGAGACAGCCAGAGAGAGATGAGCGGAGGGAGAAAGAGGGAGAGCAGCAGGGGGAGAGAGTGAGAGAGACATGTGGGGGGAGAGAGAGAGGGAGGAGCGGGTAGAAACAGAGGGAGAGAGAGAGAGCGGGTGGGAGAGAGAGAGAGAGTGCAGAAGTGAGAGAGGGAGAGAGAGAGAGAGCGAGCATGGGAGAAAGAGAGAGCACGGGAGAAAGAGAGAGAGAGAGAGAAAGAGAGGGGGAGCGAGGGAGGAGGGGGGTATGAGAGAGGAGTTGCGTGGGGGAGAGGGGGGGGCAGCGAGGGGGGAGCAAAAGAGGAGGGAGAGTGAGAGAGGAAGGGGTAAGAGAGGAGGGGGTAGTGAGAGAGGAGCGGGGTAGTGAGAGAGGAAGGGAGAGGGAGAGAGGAGGGGGGAGTGAGAGAGTGAGGAGGGGCATGGGGAGTGAGAGATGAGGGGGGAGTGAGGAAGAGATAAGGGGGGAGTGAGAGAGAGAGGAGGGGGTAACTAGAGAGGAGGGGCAGCAAGAGAGAGAGGAAGGGGAGCGAGAGAATGAGCAGGGGGGTTAGCGAGAGAGAGAGAGGAGGCAGGGAGTGAGAGAGAGGGATGAGGTGGGGGGAGCGAGGAAGAGAAGGGGGAGTGAGAGAGAGGAGAGGGGGAGTGAGAGATGGAGGGGAGGGAGAAAGAGAGGGGGAGCAAGAGAGAGAGAGGAAGGGGTTTAGCAAGAGAGATGAGCGGCGGAGCAAGAGAGAGGAGGGAGAGCGAGAGAGAGAGAGAGGAGGGGGAGCGAGAGAGAGAGGAGGGGGAGCGAGAGAGAGAGAGAGGAGGGGAGCGAGAGTGGGAGGAGGGGGAGCAAGAAAGAGGAGGGGGGGAGCAAGAAAGAGGAGGGGGAGCGAGAGAGAGAGAGAGAGGAGGGGGAGCGAGAGAGAGAGGAGGGGAGCGAGAGAGGGAGGAGGGGCATGGGGAATGAGAAATGAGGGGGGAGTGAGGGAGAGAAAGGAGGGGGAGCAAGAGAGAAGAGGGGGAGTGAGACAGCCAGAGAGAGATGAGCAGAGGGAGACAGAGAGAGAGAGCGGGAGGGGGGGATAGTGAGAGAGACATGCAGGGAGAGAGAGAGAGGGAGGAGTGGGTAGAAACAGAGAGGGAGAGAGAGAGAGCGGGTGGGAAAGAGAGAGAGAGTGCAGGAGTGAGAAAGGGAGAAAGAGAGAGAGCAAGTGTGGGAGAATGAGAGAGCACGGGAGAGAGAGAAAGAGAGAGAGAGAGAAAGAGAGCGCGGGGAGAGAGAAAGCAAGAGAGAGAGATTGGGGGAGAGAGAGAGTAGGGGGGGAGCGAGAGAGGAGGGGGGAGCGAGAGAAGAGGGGGAGCGAGAGAGAGGAGGAGGGGGGAGCGAGAGAGAGGAGGGGAGTGGAGCGAGGGGGGGAGCGAGAGAGAGAGGAAGGGGGAGTGAGAGAGGAGGGGGCAGCGAGAGAGGAAGGGGGAGCGAGAGAGAGAGAGAGAGAGAGGAGGAAGGAGCGAGAGAGGTAGAGTAGGGCGGAGCGAGAGAGAAGATGGGGGAGCGAGAGAGAGAGGAGGGGGAGCGAGAGAGGAAGGGGCAGCGAGGGGGGGTGCAAGAGAGGAGGGGGGAGTGAGAGAGTGAGAGGAGGAAGGAGCGAGAGTGGTAGAGGAGGGCAGAGCGAGAGAGAAGATGGGGGAGCGAGAGAGAGAGGAGGGGGATGGGGAGCAAGAGATGGGGGAGTGAGAGAGACAGCCAGAGATAGATGAGCGGAGGGAGCCAGAGAGAAAGCGGGAGGGGGAGAGAGTGAGAGAGACATGCAGGGAGAGAGAGAGAGAGAGAGAGAGAGAGAGCGGCTGGGAGAGAGAGAGAGAGAAAAAAAGAGCAAGCGAGAGAGAGAGAGCGGGGGAGAGAGGAGGGGGGAGTGAGAGAGGAGGGGGAAGCGAGAAAGGAGGGGGGAGCGAGATAGCAGCAAGGGAGTGAGAGAGGTAGAGGAGGGGGGATCAGGAGAGAAGATGGGGGGAACGAGAGAGAAGAGGGTGCAGTGAGAGAGAGAGAGGAGGGGGATGGGGAGCGAGAGATGTGGGGGGAGCGAGCGAGACAGCCAGAGAGAGATGAGCGGAGGGAAACAGAGAAAGAGCAGTTGGATGTGGAGGCGGGGAGAGAGAATGAGAGGGACATGCGGGGAGAGAGAGAGAGGGAGGAGCGGGTAGAGACAGAGAGAGAGAGAGAGCGGGTGGGAGAGAGAGAGAGTACAGGAGTGAGAGAGGGAGAGAGAGAGAGAGCGAGCGTGGGAGAAAGAGTGAGCACGGGGGAGAGAGAGAGAGAGAGAAAGAGAGAGCAACGGAGAAATAAAGCGAGCGAGAGAGAGGCGAGAGAGAAGGGGGGAGCGAGAGAGGGGGGGTGCGAGAGAGGAGGGGGAGCGAGGGAGGAGGGGGGAGTGAGGGGGGCAAGAGAGAGAGGGGACAGCAAAGGGGGAGCAGGAGAGGAGGGGGAGAGAGAGAGCAGGGGGAGAGCGAGGTGGTAGGGAGAGAGATAGGGGGAGTGAGAGAGGAGGGGGGGGGCGAGACAGGAGGGGGTAGCAAGAGAGGAGCAGGGTAGTGAGAGAGGAGGGGAGAGGGAGAGAGGAGGGGGGAGCGAGAGAGAAGGTTGGAATAAGAGAGGAGGGGGGGAGGGAGCGAGGAGAGGGGAACGAGAAAGGAGGGGGGAGTGAGAGAGAGATGAGGAGGGAGTGAGAGAGAGAGGAGGGGAGTAGCGAGAGAAAGATGAGGGGGAAGCGAGAGAGAGAGGAGGAGGGAGTGAGAAAGAGAGGAGGGGGGAGTGAGAGAGAGAGGAGGGGGGAGTGAGATAATGAGAGGAGTGAGGAAGTGAGAGAGAGGGGGGGGTAAGGGAGAGAGGAGGTGGAGGAGCCAGCGAGAGAGGAGGGGAGCGAGAGATAAGGGGTAGCGAGAGAGGAGGGGAAGGTGTGAGAGAGGAGGAGGGAGTGAGAGAGGAGGGGGGAGCGAGAGGGGGGAGCAAGGGGGAGGGAGCGAAAGAGGGGGGGAGCGAGAGAGGAGGGGGGAGTGAGAGAGAGAGAGAGGAGGCAGGGAGTGAGAGAGAGATGAGGTGGGGGGAGCGAGGGAGAAGAGGGGGGAGTGAGAGAGAGAGGAGGGAGAGCGAGACAGAGAGAGGAGGGGGGTAGGGAGCAAGAGATGGAGGGGAGGGCGAGAGAGGAGGGGGTAGCGAGAGAGAGAGGAGGGTGTTTAGCGAGAGATGGAGAGATGAGCGGGGGAGTGAGTGACAGTGATATAGAGACCAGCAGAGGGAGGCAGTCAGTAAAGTGTACATTGGACATTCAGTAAAGTGTATATTGGACAGTGTATTCGTTATAATCTAGCAAAATTCTCTGGACTCTGGAGAGGTACCAGCGGATTGGAAAGCAGCTAATGTAACGCCTCTGTTTTGGTGAGGCCGCACCTGGAGTACTGCGTGCAGTTTTGGTCACCTTACTTAAGGAAGGATATACTAGCTTTGGAGGGGGTACAGAGACGATTCACTAGGCTGATTCCGGAGATGAGGGGGTTACCTTATGATGATAGATTGAGTAGACTGGGTCTTTACTCGTTGGAGTTCAGAAGGATGATGGGTGATCTTATAGAAACATTTAAAATAATGAAAGGGATAGACAAGATAGAGGCAGAGAGGTTGTTTCCACTGGTCGGGGAGACTAGAACTAGGGGGCACAGCCTCAAAATACGGGGGAGCCAATTTAAAACCGAGTTGAGAAGGAATTTATTCTCCCAGAGGGTTGTGAATCTGTGGAATTCTCTGCCCAAGGAAGCAGTTGAGGCTAGCTCATTGAATGTATTCAAGTCACAGATAGTTAGATTTTTAACCAATAAGGGAATTAAGGGCTATGGGGAGCGGGCGGGTAAGTGGAGCTGAGTCCACGGCCAGATCAGCCATGATCTTATTGAATGGCCGAGCAGGCTCGAGGGGCTGGATGGTCTACTCCTGTTCCTAATTCTTATTATGTTCTTATTATTGTGTCTGGTTGTCTTAAACAGGAATCACTGAAAAGCCTCTTTTAATAGCATGTTGTACAGTGAGCTGAAGTTGCCCAGTTATAGCAGACAATGTGTCCTCGTCAACCCCAGAGACACTGTTGGGACTTTCAAAAGGCTTCTGACAAGGTCCCACACAAGAGATTGGTGTGCAAAATTAAAGCGCAAGGTATTGGGGGTAATGTACTGACATGGATAGAGAACTGGTTGGCAGACAGGAAGCAGAGAGTTGGGATAAATGGGTCCTTTTCAGAATGGCAGGCAGTGACTAGTGGGGTGCCGCAGGGCTCAGTGCTGGGACCCCAGCTATTTACAATATACATTAATGATTTAGATGAAGGAATTGAGTGTAGTATCTCCAGGTTCGCAGATGACACTAAGCTGAGTGGCAGTGAGAGCTGTGAGGAGGATACTAAGAGGCTGCAGGTTGACTTGGACAGGTTAGGTGAGTGGGCAAATGCATGACAGTTGCAGTATAATGCGTGACTTGGACAGGTAATGACAAGTTTGCCATTAGTGGGCAAACATATGGCAGATGCAGTATAATGTGGATAAATGTGAGGTTATCCACTTTCGTGGCAAAAACACAGAGGCAGATTATTATCTGAATGGCGGCAGATTAGGAAAAGAGGAGGTGCAACGAGACCTGGGTGTCATGGTACATCAGTCATTGAAAGTTGGCATGCAGGTTCTACAGGCGGTGAAGAAGTTAAATGGTATTTTGGCCTTCATAGCTCGGGGATTTGAGTATCGGAGAGGGAGGTCTTACTGCAGTTGTACAGGGCCTTGGTAAGGCCTCACCTGGAATATTATGTTCAGTTTTGGTCTCCTAATCTGAGGAAGGACATTCTTGCTATTGAGGGAGTGCAGCAAAGGTTCACCAGGCTGATTCCCAGGATGGCAGGACTGACATGAGGAGAGACTGGATCGACTGGGCCTGTATTCACTGGAGCTTAGAAGGATGAGAGGGGATCTCATAGAAACGTATAAAATTCTGACAGCACTGGACAGGTTAGATACAGGAAGAATGTTCCCGATGTTGGGGAAGTCCAGAACCAGGGGACACAGCCTAAGGTTAAGGGGTAGGCCATTTAGGACTGATGAGGAGTAGCTTCTTCACTCAGAGTTGTTAACCTGTGGAATTCTATATCGCAGAATTGTTGATGCCAGTTCATTGGATATATTCAAGAGGGAATTGGATATGGCCCTTGTGGCTAAAGGGATCAAGGGATATGCAGAGAAAGTGGGAAAGGGGTACTGAAGTGAATGATCAGCCATGATCTTATTGAATGGTGGTGCAGGCTCAAAGGGCCGAATGGCCTACTCCTGCACCTATTTTCTATGTTTCTGCAGTTGTACAGGGCCTTGGTAAGGCCTCACCTGGAATATTATGTTCAGCGACACACAGCACATGGTAGCAGGTCACCCTCCCTGATTACTAAATCCACCTTGGACTCTCTCACCTGGGTGGAGGAAGCAGCAAGCTGGTAGGTTGAGGCATTTTAGGGCTGGCCTATTTAAGGACCTGCAGAGCTAGTTTTCAGTCTTTTAGTCCTGCTGCAGGCAGGTTGTGGAGACAGTCTTTAAAGGCAAGTGTCACTCTGCAGGTAATGTAACTATCTCTGTTTTTGTTTGTCTTCAAAGTGTGGGTCACTCTGTCCAGGAATTGTAAGTGTATTGTCAAATGTTTAGTGCTGTGCCAAGTATATGTGAAACACCTTGTGTGTGGGACTCTCCATGTGAGTGGATCATGCTTGTATCCCATTCCCCCTCTCTCTATTCCAGGTCCTGTGCCCAGGTGTGGGAGAAAGTTTCCCGAGCTGTGGGTCAAGGGTCTGCGAGAAGGTGGAGATGATGAGTGCTGACCGTGTGTGGTGGTGAGTATCACGAATTTTTCTCATTCTCTCTCATTTCTCACTCTTGCTGTTTTTCTTGCACCAATCTCTCCTTTTCTCCTTTCTCAGTTTCTCCCTTTTCATCCTTTCTTGTGCTGTTCCTTTCATCCTTTTCCAGTTCACTCTTGTATTTCTCTTTCTCCCTCTTTTCTCTTTGCCTCTCTGGATCTTATTTCTCTATCTCATTTCTTTCTCCCTTTAGAAACATAGGAACATAGAACATACAGTGCAGAAGGAAACCTTTTTGGCCCATTGTGTCCATGCCGGCCGACAAAGAACCGCATGGCCCTTGGTCAGCAGCCCTAAAGGTTATATACAAACCTATGAACAATGACAGAAAAGAAAAGAGCATCCAGCCCAACCAGTCCACCCCACACAACTGCGACACCCCTTATACTGAAAACATCTACACTCCACCCCAACCGGAGCCATGTGATCTCCTGGGAGAGGCAAAAACCAGATAAAAACCCAGGCCAATTTAGCGAGAAAAGAAATCTGGGAAAATTCCTCTCCGACCCATCCAGGCAATCAAAACTAGTCCAGGAGATCACCCTGGCCGTATTCTATTCCCTGCAGTACTTACCATATCTGTGCAATCCAACAAAAGGTCATCCAGCCTAATCCCAATTACCAGCTCTAGGTCTGTAACCCTGCAGGTTACTGCACTTTAAGTGCCCATCCAACCATCTCTCAAAAGTGGTGAGGGTTTCTGCATCCACCACTCTTCCAGGCAGCGAGTTCTAGATCCCCACAACCCTCAGCGTAAAGAAGCCCCCCCTCAAATCCCCTCTAAAGCTTCCACCAACCAGCTTAAGACTATGCCCCCTCGTAATAGACCCCTCCACCAATGGAAATGAACCCTTACTATGCACTATGCCCAGGCCCCTCAATATTTTGTACACCTCAATGAGGTCTCCTCTCAACCTCCTCTGTTCCAATGGGAACAAACCCAGCCTATCCAATCTGTCCTCATAACCATTCCAGGCAGCATCCTCGTAAATCTCCTCTGCACCCTCTCTAGTGCAATCACGTCCTTTCTATAATACGGCGACCAGAACTGCACGCAGTATTCCAGCTGTGGCCTAACCAAAGTATTGTACAATTTCAGCATAACCTCCCTGCTCTTATATTCTATGCCTCAGCCAATAAAGGCAAGCATTCAATATGCCTTCTTAACCACCTTATCCACCTGACCTGCTACTTTCAGGGAATCTGTGGACCAATGGTGGAGCTGTTGGAGGCGTGGCCTATTCAGTTGGAGCTGTGCTGTGGTGAGAGAAGGAGCTACCTGCTATTGCTCCTGCCTGGAAAGCCTGGAGTGAGCCCTGTGAAACAGCCCAGGAGGAGGAGGAAGGGGCTTTCTAAAATTCCAATTCATCCAGAGGGAGAGGAGGAGAGCTGAAAATTCAACAACCTTTAATACTGCTGCAGAGAGTTGGAGAGAGGGGGAAAAAAGAACAACTATCCAGTGTGGAAGGAGGGAGAAACTTCATCAACCAAAGGTGGGTGTGTTTTGGTGCATTCCCCTAAAGACTTTGTTGTATCGGTGGGGGGAGGAAAGAAGACTTGCTAGAGGGCCGGAACACCGCGGTGGGTGTGTGTGTGTGGAAGTGTGTGTGGGGGTCTTGCTTACAGCTAGGCCCCACACACCACTGAAGCACCCCTCCCCCATTGCCTAGCCTGGGATAGCTAGAGCTACCTGGCTGAAGAACTATTAATCACCTATTTAACATCGTTGGGAGTGTGTGCCTGGGTGGCTCCAGCTGTCCCAGGTGAAGACATCTTCTCCCCCCCACCCGAAGACCATCGACAAAAACTGTTTCTTTTTCCATCATCTGGGGAGTGCACCCCAAGAAAAACACCCACCCATCGCTGTGAGGGGAGACCTGCCCTCACAGCTTCCCTCTTTCCCAAGCCCCTCTCTTTTTCTCTCTCTCTCTGTCTCTCCCCTCTCTCTCTGAGAGCCCCTTTCCTCCTAATTGAAAAACCAATTAAGACAACTGAGCAGAGGGAGCAAGGCCCCTCCCCAATTGTCAACTAGGGGAGAGGTGTGCCTCTTTTAGAGTTCCCTCTGTTCAAACACCAACGAGTCCATTTAAGACCATTAAGGCCTGTGACTTTGGGGTGGGTGTGGCCCTTAAAGAGACCCCATGATGGCGACCCCATCCACGCCGGTGGCAGGGCCAGCAAAGACATATGCGCAGGTGGCGTCCACATCCAAGGCGCCTCCTGCGCCTCCTGCTGCCCTGCCACCGTTCAGACTTGTAACAAAAAAACACGGGGTCAAGAGCTACACTCACCCCACAATGAGCATCGAGGAGTGCATGCGGGCGATGGCTGGGGTAGTCGGCCCCTCGGCCATTGTCGCGGCCTCTAAGATGTCTGGGAAGGCCGTGTTCTTCCTGGGGTCGGAGCGGGCGGTGTCCCTGGCCCTTGAAAAGGGGCTCACGGTGGGCGGGACGTTCCTGCCGGTGGACCCTCTCGAGGCCACCGTGCAGAGGGTCATCCTTTCAAACGTCCTGCCCTTTGTTCCCGCTGGGCTCCTCCTCCCTCACCTACACCAACTGGGGGAGGTAAGGTCAGGGATCAACCCCATACCGCTCGGCCTCAGGGAGAGCAGCCTGTGCCACGTCTTCTCCTTCCGCTGCCAGCTCTTTGTCCGGCTGGCGCGGGAGGAGACGACAGAGGGTATTTTAATGTGGTGCACGAGGGGACTGCCTACCGCGTCTTCTGGACGTCGGACGGCGTGCGGTGCCATGCCTGTAGGGAGGTGGGGCATGTTCTTAAGAACTGCCCCGCCTCCAAGGCCGCCAAACCACCGAAGGCGGCCAAGGCTGGCGCCGCCGCCAACCCTCCCCCTAGTTGCGTCCGCGTGCTGGGAGCTGTGGGTGCGCGGGCATCGTCGGGGGTCTTTGTTTTCACGGCCTCCGGCGAGGGGGAGGGAGAGCGTCCGATCGGAAAGAAGGCGCGGAGGAAGGCGAAACATCTCGAGGCGGGTCCCCTCAGTGCGCCTAACAATTTGATCACCGCGCTCAGCCCAACCCTGTCACCGGCGAGCGCGGGGTGCCCTGAGCCCGTGCCCGAGCCCTTGACCAATATCACAGAGGGGCTCGGGCGCGGGCAGGATAAGAAAAATGGGGGAGTGGAGCGGGATGCCTCGGCAGATATGGAGGTCTCCCTGCCTCCGCGACCCCCCAGGAACAAAATGAGGCGCCGCTCCAATGAGGCGGAGGGGGAACAACATCCCTCCGCGGAGGAGTCGGTGCCCGCCGCGTGTCCCGCGTCCCCCACCAGCGCCCCCAAACTGCGCCGTAGGCAAGAGGAATCTGTCCCCGGGGAGGGTGAGACAGTCGAGGCTGCCCAGCCTCTGCCTCCTGGGGATGGCGTGGAAGATCTGTCTGTCATGGGGGGCGTGGGGCCAGCGGAGGAATGCGTAGCCGCCGGGTCGAGCGTCCCGGGGACTGAGGCGGGCGGGGCCGAAAAGGCCGAACCTGAGCCCGCCCAGCTATTAACCAACTTTCCCCGGGAGTCGCTCGACCCGGAAGAAACAAAATATGTTAACAATTTTAATGATTCTGTACACGCTGGGCCGGGGGTTGGCGGCGGGGGGGGGGAAGAACAACAACCCTCGCCCCCTACTTTGGAGCTGGGGTACTTGGAGGACCTGGAACATTTCTTTGCCCAGGTCTCTCCGTGTTCCCCGGCTCCTGGGGCGGAGGAGGAACCCCTTCTGCTGTCGCTTCCTGACCCAGCACCACTTTTAAAAGAGTCCAGTGGGGTCTCCTCCGCCGACGATCCTGGGGGTGGGATTGGGGCGGAGCCAGGGCCTGATGGAGAGGCCGGGCCGTTTGCTGTAACTCGTGCGGTCGACGGGCCGGCTGCTGGCGGCGACCTCCCGGAGGGGGACGGGGACTCGGTGGGGGACGAGGGAGAAGATCTCGAGTCCATCGCCAGTGAGGTGGTGGATCTCCTCGTGCCCGCCGCTGAGTCCCCCCTCATTCCTGCAAAGGAACTCCGGGACTTTTTGGTCCAGAGCCAGGGTCGCCGCTACCAAGCCCATCTGGCCCTGGAAAGATGGTCCGAGCCGGGGCTGCTCGTCGCGTCCGTCCGCGCCGCCGCTAAAACCATGGCCGCGGGCGGGCCCTTATCAAAGGCGCAAGGCCTTGAGCTGCGCCGGCTCAAAAGGTTCCTCGCTGGGCTGCTGAAGGAGTGGAGGTCAACAAACGACTCCACTCCCCCCCCCACAATAGGTTAGGTAGAGGTTGCACTCTGCTTTTTGTCATGAAGATAACCATAGCCAGCCTCAACATCAACGGCGGCAGAGAGGCACGCCGTAGATTTAACAATTTTTCGCTCCTGCGGGAGGGGAAATATGCGGTGTGCTTCCAGCAAGAAACCCACACCGTTCCGGGAGACGAAGCCACATGGCTCCTGGAATGGCAAGGAGAGGTCCGCATGAGCCACCTCACCGCCACTTCTTGTGGGGTGGCCATCTTGTTGGCCCCACATTTTCAGCTGGAGATCTTGGGGGTCGAGGAGCCCGTGCCAGGCCGCTTGCTGCACGTCACGGTTCACCTGGGGGACATGCCGCTCCATCTCGTGAACGTGTACGCCCCTCAGCCCGGCCCGTAGCAAACGCGCTTCTTCGAAGAAGTGTCCGCTCTTCTTGGCTCCGTCGACGTTGGCGACTGCATTGTCCTCGGGGGGGATTTTAACTGCACCCTCGAGGCGAGGGACCACTCCGGTGCCCCGCAGAGCATGACGGCGATGGAAAAGTTGAGGGACCTGGTCGGGTCCTTCGACTTGGTGGATGTCTGGCGAAATCTCCATCCCGACTCCAGCGCCTTTACTTGGGTGAGGCCTGGAGTAGGATGGTCTAGAGTCAACCGCCTTTACGTGTCTCAGGCGTACGTTTCCTGCGTCCCGGCGGCCTCCATGCGGCCGGTGCCGTGTTCGGAGCACCACCTGGTGTGGGCGGAGCTCGCTTCGCTCCGCGCGAGGACGGGGTCCGCGTACTGGCATTTTAACAACCAGCTGCTGGAGGATGTGCGGTTCCAGGACTCGTTCCGTCATTTCTGGGCCAACTGGAGAAAGAAGCAGGGGTGCTTCCCCTCCTTGAGGCTATGGTGGGACGTGGGCAAGGCGCGAGTACGCGAGGGGGTCAACCAAGAGGCGGGCGGCCAGGGTCGGGCGCCTAGAAAAAGAAGTGCTCGTCCTGGAGTCCCGTCTCGGTCAAGTCGTCGAGGACCCGGCCCTGCGGATGGTGTACGAAGCGCAGAGGGCCGCGCTGAAGGACCTGCAGCTCGTCGGGTCCCGAGGCGCGTTCGTGTGGTCGCGGATCCGGTTCCTGCGGGAACTGTACCGCGGCTCCCCCTTCTTCTACTCGCTGGAAAAAAGACAGTGCCCGTAAGCAGCTCTTGACGCTGCTGGCCGACGACGGCTCTCTCGTCTCGGATCCGGAGGGCATCAACAACAGGGCCCGTGAATATTACGGGGCTCTGTACTCTCCAGAGCCGTCCAGCGAGGAAGCGCGTCGAGTTTTGTGGGAGGACCTGCTGAAGGTCGGCCCAGAGGGCGCCGAAAATCTGGAAGCTCCGCTAAGCCTGGCGGAGTTGACCGGCGCCCTCGACCGGCTCTCGACGGGAAAAGCCACGGGACTGGACGGGCTGACCGTGGAGTTCCTCAGGGCGTTCTGGGACGTCCTGGGGGGCGACTATGCGCGGGTCCTGGGGGAAAGTCTGGCGACCGGGGAGATGCCCCTCTCTTGGCGCAGGGCAGTCATCTCCTGCTGCCTAAGAAGGGCGATCTCCGCCTCCTTAAGAACTGGCGCCCAGTCTCCCTCCTCAGCACGGACTACAAAATCTTCACCAGGGTGATGTCTGCTCGCTTTGGCACCGTGCTGGACCACATGATCCATCCCGACCAGTCCTATACGGTCCCGGGCCGGACAATCCACGATAACATTCATCTGGTCTGGGACCTCATCCATCATTCCCAGGAGGCTGGTCTGTCGGTCGCCTTCCTATCTTTTGACCAAGAGAAGGCGTTCGACAGGGTGGATCACGACTATCTGTTCGGAACTCTGCGCGCTTTCGGGTTCGGGATGCATTTCGTCACCTGGATCCAACTTTTGTACGCCGCCGCGGAGTGTCTGATAACCGTTAACAGGTCCTTGAGGGCGCCCCTTCGCTTTGGGAGAGGGGTGCGCCAGGGATGCCTCATGTCCGGCCAGTTAGATGCCATCTGCGTGGAGCCTTTCCTGCTCCTCCTGCGGACGAGGTTGACGGGACTGGCTCTGCAAGGGCCGGGCGTGGAGGTCGTCCTCTCGGCTTACGCCGATGACGTGCTCCTCGCGGTAGAGGATCCCGCTGACCTGCGGAGGATGCGTGAGTGCCAGGAGATTTACTCGGCCGCATCCTCCGCCAGGATCAACTGGGAGAAATGTTCCGGACTCCTGGTGGGTCAGTGGCGGGTGGACTCCCTGCCGGAGGAGCTCAGGCCTTTTGCCTGGAGCACGACCCATCTCCTCTATCTGGGAGTCGACCTTAGCCCCGACGAGGAAGCCTGGCCGGCGAACTGGCAAGAGCTGGAGGCCAAGGTCGCCGCTCGCCTAGGGTGCTGGAAAGGACTGCTCCGAGTGCTGTCCTACAGGGGTTGAGCGCTAGTTATGAACCAGCTGGTGGCCGCCATGTTGTGGGACCGGCTGGTCACTTTGACCCCTCCCCCTGCGTTTGTCACCAAGATACAGAAGAAGCTGGTGGACTTCTTCTGGAACAACAGGAAGCACTGGGTCTCTGCCGCGGTCTTGAATTTCCCGCTTGGGGAGGGCGGTCAGTCGTTGGTGTGCGTCAGCACCCAGCTCGTGACTTTCCGTCTTCAGACCCTGCAGAGATACCTTTACGTCGAGCCCCCTCCCAGATGGCGTGGTCTGGCGACGTATTTCTTCCATCAGCAGCACGGCCTCAACTACGCAGCTCCTGTTTGTGAGCTTGGGGGGCGTCAGGACCGCCTTCCAGGAGCTGCCTGTCTTTTACAAGGAACTCATCAGGGTCTGGAACAAAGTCTCCACCAAGCGCAGCTCTCCACCGGCTGAAGTGGCGGCTGTCCTGCAGGAGCCGCTGCTCGGGAATCCGTACCTCCACGACCGAGGTTTTAGGTGGCGGTCGGACGAGAGGGCTGTGGCTGGTGAGGTGACCAGGGTCAGGGACCTGCTCGATGGCGGAGGAGCGGGCTGGATGGCGCCAGACACGCTGGCGCGGCGCCTAAACTCTGCCAATGTCCGCCGCGCGTCCAATGCCATCGAGTCGCTAAAAACAGCTCTGTGCCCCGACTCCGTTAGGTGTGTCGAGGAGGCTCAAGCACGTGGGGAAATCCCGTCCGAACTGACCCCCGTCCGGACGGAATTCCTCATCGGCGCCAAACCCCGGAAACTCCCTCGGGAGCCGGTGCCTCACAACTTGAGCCGCCTCGAGGAAAACCCCTCCGTGCCTTTCAGTTCCGTGCGGAGGGGTTTCCTGTACGGGCTGCTCCTGCACACTCTCAACTTTGCCATCCTCGCCTGCCGTCCGGACACGCCATGGCGTACCATCTTGCCGTCCGGAGGAGGCGGGGGTCCCCGATGGAGGGCACTCTACGCGGGAGTCCTCCCACTATTTATCGGGGACTTGGCCTGGAGGGTGGTGCACGGAGCAGTGCCGTGCAATAAATTTTTAAGCCGGTTCACGAGCTCCCAGGCCACCTGCAATTTCTGCGGTCTGGAAGAGTCCGTGTTCCATGTTTTTATTGAATGCACGAGGTTGCAGCCCCTGTTTTATTATTTAAAGGGGCTGCTCCTGAAATTCTGGCTGCACTTCAGTCCCACACTCCTGATCTTTGGGCACCCTGTGCGGAGGGGAGCGGGTAGGTCTGAGGGCCTCCTCGTAGGACTGCTCCTGGGCACGGCCAAGGGTGCCATCAGCCGGTCCAGGCAGCGGGCGGTCGAGGGGGTCGTTCAACCTGACTGCCTGCCTCTCTTCCGCGCATACATCCGGTCCAGGGTGTCCTTGGAGATGGAGCACGCGGTGTCCACCGGTACGCTCGCGGCCTTCCGCGAGAGGTGGGCACCGGAGGGACTGGAGTGCATCATCACGCCCGGCAATCAAATTTAAATTTAAATTTATGTTTTAAAGTTTAATTTGTTTTAATTGCCGGTGTTTTTTAGTGTCCCCCTCCCCTTTTATAGGGGCCACTTGGAGGGGTGGGGGGGGAAATGATTTTAGTGCCCAAAAAAACTTTAAAAGAAAACACAAAAAACCCCACAAAAAAACACCAAAAAAAGAGCCTTGGAAATGTTTCGTGTGCCCCCCAGGTCGGGGGGACACGATTTAATGATATAATGTTTTAGTTTCCTCCCAAAAGAGTTCTGTGGACCAATGGTGGAGCTGTTGGAGGCGTGGCCTATTCACTTGGAGCTGTGCTGCAGTGAGAGAAGGAGCTCCCTGCTGTTGCTCCTGTCTGGAAGGCCTTTGTGAACCCTGAGACCAGCCCAGGAAGAGGAGGAAGGGGCTTACTTCATTACAATCCATCCAGAGGGAGAGGAGGAGAGCAGAAAATTCAACAACTTCATTAATTCTACAGAGAGTTGGCGATAGGGGGAAAAGAACAACAACCTTTGTGGAAGGAGGGAGACTCTACAACATTCTAAAGGTGGGTGTATTGGTGCATTCCCTGAAAGATTTTGTTATATCGTTGGGGGGAGGAAAAAAGACTTGCTAGAGGGCCGGAACATCGTGGGGGTTGTGCGTGTGTGGAAGTGTGTGTGGGGGTCTTGCTTACAGCTAGGCCCCACACACCACTGAAGCACCCCTCCCCCATTGCCTAGCCTGGGATAGCTGGAGCTACCTGGCTGAAGAATCATTAATCACCCTATTTAACCATCGTTGGGAGTGTGTGCCTGGGTGGCTCCAGCTGTCCCAGGTGAAGACATCTTCTCCCCCCACCCGAAGACCATCCTATAAGACTGTGTCTTGTTTTTTTCCATCATCTGGGGAGTGCACCCAGAAAAACGCCCACCCATCGCTGTGAGGGGAGACCTGCCCTCACAGCTTCCCTCTTTCCCACCCCCTCTCTCTCCCCCCCCCCCCCCGCTCCCTCTCTCTCTCTGTCACTCTCTCTGTCTCTCCTCTCTCTCTCTGAGAGCCCCTTTCCTCCTTAAAGTAAAGTTAAATTAAGACAACTGAGCAGAGGGAGCAAGGCCCCTCCCCATTCGCTAACTAGGGAAGAGGTGTGCCCCATTAAGAGCTCCCTCTGCTCAAAACACCAACGAGGCCAATTAAAGACCATTAAGGCCTGTGACTTTGGGGTGGGTGTAGCCCTTAAAGGGACCCCATCATGGCAACCCCATCCACGCCGGTGGCAGGGCCAGCTAAAACGTACGCGCAGGCGGCGTCCACATCCACGGCGCCTCCTGCGCCTCCTGCTGCCCTGCCACCATTTAAACTAATTACGAAGAAACACGGGGTCAAGAGCTACACACACCCCACAATGAGCATTGAGGAGTGTGTGCGGGCGATGGCTGGGGTAGTCGGCCCCTCGGCCATTGTTGCAGCCTCCAAGATGTCTGGGAAGGCTGTATTCTTCCTGGGGTCGGAGCGGGCGGTGTCCCTGGCCTTTGAAAAGGGGCTCATGGTGGGTGGGACGTTCCTGCCAGTGGACCCTCTCGAGGCCACCACGCAGAGGGTCATCCTTTCTAACGTCCCGCCCTTTGTTCCCGCTGAGCTCCTCCTCCCTCACCTACACCAACTGGGGGAGGTAAGGTCAGGGATCAACCCCATACCGCTCGGCCTCAGGAAGAACAGCCTGCGCCATGTGTTCTCCTTCCGCTGCCAGCTCTTTATCCGGCTGGCGCGGGAGGAGACGACAGAGGGTAATTTTAATGTGGTGCACGAGGGGGCTGCCTACCGTGTCTTCTGGACGTCGGACGGCGTGCGGTGCCATGCCCGTAGGGAGGTGGGGCACGTTCGCAAGAACTGCCCCATCTCCAAGGCCGCCAAACCACCGAAGGCGGCCAAGGCTGGCGCCGCCGCCACCCCTCCCCCTAGTTGCGTCCGCCTGCCGGGAGCCGTAGGCACGCGGGCATCATCGGGGGCCTTTGTTTTCACGGCCTCTGGCGGGGGGGAGGGAGAGCGTCCGATCGGAAAGAAGGCGCGGAGGAAGGCGAAACATCTCGAGGCGGGTCGCCTCAGTGGGCCAGACAGTTTGATCACCGTGCTCAGCCCAACCCAGTCATCGGCGAGCGCGGGGTGCCCTGAGCCCGTGCCCAAGCCCTTGACCAATACCGCAGAGGGGCTCGGGCGCGGGCAAGATAAGAAAAAGGGGGGGCTGGAGCGGGAGGCCTTGGCAGACATGGAGGTCTCCCTGCCTCCGCGCACCCCCAGGAACAAAATGAGGCGCCGCTCCAATGAGGCGGAGGGGGAACAACATCCCTCCGCGGAGGAGTCGGTGCCCGCCGCGTGTCCCGCGTCCCCCACCAGCGCCCCCAAACTGCACCGTAGGCAAGAGGAATCTGTCCCCGGGGAGGGTGGGGCATTCGAGACTGCCCAGTCTCTGCCTCCCGGGGATGGCATGGAAGATCTGCCTGTCGTGGGGGGCGTGGGGCCAGCAGAGGAATACGTTGCCGCCGGGTCGAGCGTCCCGGGGACTGAGGCGGGCGGGGCCGAAAAGGCCGAACCTGAGCCCGCCCAGCCTTTATCCAACTTCCCCCGGGACTTGCTTGACTCGGCAGAAAATGAAAATGAAAATTTTTTTAATATACATCCACATGCTGGGCCGGGGGGTGGCGGCGGGGAGGGTGAAGAACACCAACCCTCGCCCCCTACTTTGGAGCTGGGGGACTGGGTAGACCTGGAGAATTTCCTAAACCAGGTCTCTCCGTGTTCCCCGGTTCCTGGGGTGGAGGAGGAACCCCTTCCGCTGTCGCTTCCTGACCCAGCACCGCTTTTAAAAGAGTCCAGTGGGGTCTCCTCCGCCGACGATCCTGGGGGTGGGATCGGGGCGGTGCCAGGGCCTGATGGAGCGGCCGGGCCGTTTGCCGTACCTCATGTGGTCGACGGGCCGGCTGCTGGCGGCGACCTCCCGGAGGGGGACGGGGGACTCGGTGCGGGATGCGGGAGAAGATCTCGAGTCCATCGCCAGTGAGGCAGTGGATCTCCTCGTGCCCGCCGCTGAGTCCCCCCTCATTCCTGAAAAGGAACTCCGGGACTTTTTGGCCCAGAGCCAGGGTCGCCGCAACCGAGCACATCTGGCCCGGGAAAAATGGTCCGAGCCGGGGCTGCTAATCGCGTCCTTCCGCGCTGCCGCTAAAACCATGGCCGTGGGCGGGCCCTTGCCAAAGGCACAAATCCTTGAGTTGCGCCGGCTCAAAGGGTTCCTCGCTGGGCTGCTGAAGGAGTGGAGGTCAAAAAACGACTCCACTCCCCCCCCCACAATAGGTTAGGTAGAGGTTGCACTATGCTTTTGTCATGAAGATAACCATAGTCAGCCTCACCATCAACGGCGGCAGAGAGGCACACCGTAGATTTAACAATTTTTCGCTCCTGCGGGATGGAAAATATGCGGTGTGCTTCCTGCAAGAAACCCACACTGTTCCGGGAGACGAAGCCACATGGCTCCTGGAATGGCAAGGAGAGGTCCGCATGAGCCACCTCACCGCCACTTCTTGTGAGGTGGCCATCTTGCTGGCCCCGCATTTTCAGCCGGAGATCTTGGGGGTCATGGAGCCGGTCCCAGGCCGCTTGCTGCACATCACGGTTCACCTGGGGGACATGCCGCTCCATCTCGTGAACGTGTACGCCCCTCAGTCCGGCCCGCAACAAGCACGCTTCTTCGAAGAAGTGTCCGCTCTTCTTGGCTCCATCGACGTCGGCGACTGCATTGTTCTCGGGGGGAATTTTAACTGCACCCTCGAGGCGAGGGAACGCTCCGGTGCCCCGCAGAGCATGACGGCGATGGAGAAGTTGAGGGACCTGGTTGGGTCCTTCGACTTGGTGGACGTCTGGCGAAATCTCCATCCCGACTCCAGCGCCTTTACTTGGGTGAGGCCTGGAGTAGGATGGTCCAGAGTCGACCGCCTTTACGTGTCTCGGGCGTAGGTTTCCTGTGTCCCGGCGGCCTCCATGCGGCCGGTGCCGTGTTCGGACCACCACCTGGTGTGGGCGGAGCTCGCTTCGCTCCGCGCGAGGACGGGGTCCGCGTACTGGCATTTTAACAACCAGCTGCTGGAGGACGTGCGGTTCCAGGACTCGTTCCGTCGATTCTGGGCCGACTGGAGAAGGAAGCAGGGGGGCTTCCCCTCCTTGAGGCTATGGTGGGACGTTGGCAAGGCTCACGTCCGCGTCTTCTGTCAAAAGTACGTGAGGGGGTCGACCAAGAGGCGGGCGGCCAGGGTCGGGCGCCTAGAAAAAGAGATGCTCGACCTGGAGTCCCGTCTCGGTCAAGTCGTCGAGGACCGGCCCTGCGGATGGTGTACGAAGCGAAGAGGGCCGCGCTGAAGGACCATGCAGCTCGTCGGGTCCCAAGGCGCGTTCGTGAGGTCGCGGATCCGGTTCCTGCGAGATCTGGACCGCGGCTCCCCCTTCTTCTACTCGCTGGAAAAAAGACAGAGTATCCGTAAGCAGCTCTTGACGCTGCTGGCCGACGACGGCTCTCTCGTCTCGGATCCGGAGGGCGTCAACAACAGGGCCCGTGAATATTACGGGGCTCTGTTCTCTCCGGAGCCGTCCAGCGAGGAAGCGCGTAGAGTTTTGTGGGAGGACCTGCCGAAGGTCAGCCCGGAGGTCACCGAAAATCTGGAAGCTCCGCTAAGCCTGGCGGAGCTGACCGGCGCCCTCGACCGGCTCTTGAGGGGAAAAGCCCCGGGGCTGGACGGGCTGACCGTGGAGTTCCACAGGGCATTCTGGGACGTCCTGGGGGGCGACTACGTGCGGGTCCTGGGGGAAAGTCTGGTGACCAGGGAGATGCCCCTCTCTTGGCGCAGGGCAGTCATCGTCCTGCTGCCTAAGAAGGGCGATCTCCGTCTCCTTAAGAACTGGCGCCCGGTCTCCCTCCTCAGCACGGACTACAAAATCTTCGCCAGGGTGATGTCTGCTCGCCATGGCGCCGTGCTGGACTACATGATCCACCCCGATCAGTCCTACACGGTCCCGGGCCGGACAATCCATGATAACATCCACCTGGTCCGGGACCTGATCCATCATTCCCAGGAGGCTGGTCTGTCGGTCGCCTTCCTATCTCTCGGCCAAGAGAAGGCGTTCAACAGGGTGGATCACGACTATCTGTTCGGAACTCTGCGCGCTTTCGGGTTCGGGATGCATTTCGTCGCCCGGATCCGACTTTTGTACGCCATTGCGGAGTGTCTGATAAAGGTTAACGGGTCCTTGACGGCGCCTCTTCGCTTTGGGAGAGGGGTGCGCCAGGGATGCCCCATGTCCGGCTAGTTATATGCGTGGAGCCTTTCCTGCGCCTCCTGCGGACGAGGTTGACGGGACTGGCTCTGCAAGGGCCGGGCGTGGAGGTCGTCCTCTCGTCTTACGCCAATGACGTGCTCCTCGCGGTAGAGTATCCCGCTGACCTGCGGAGGATGCGTGAGTGCCAGGAGATTTACTCGGCCGCATCCTCTGCCAGGATCAACTGGGAGAAATGTTCCGGACTCCTGGTGGGTCAGTGGCGGGTGGACTCCCTGCCGGAGGAGCTCAGGCCTTCTACCTGGAGCACGACCCATCTCCTCTATCTGGGAGTCTACCTTAGACCCGACGAGGAAGCCTGGCTGGCGAATTGGCATGAGCTGGAGGCCAAGGTCGCCGCTCGCCTAGGGTGCTGGACAGGACTGCTCCGAGTGCTGTCCTACAGGGGTCGAGCGCTAGTCATAAACCAGCTGGTGGCCGCCATGTTGTGGTACCGGCTGGTCACTTTGACCCCTCCCCCTGCGTTTGTCACCAAGATACAGAAGAAGCTGGTGGACTTCTTCTGGAACAACAGGAAGCACTGGGTCTCTGCCGCGGTCTTGAGTCTCCCACTTGGGGAGGGCGGTCAGTCGTTAGTGTGCGTCAGCACCCAGCTCGCGACTTTCCGTCTTCAGACCCTGCAGAGATATCTTTACGTCGAGCCCCCTCCCAGATGGCGTGGTCTGGCGACGTATTTCTTCCGCCAGCAGCACGGCCTCAACTACGACACGCAGCTCCTGTTGTGAGTGTGAGGGGCGTCAGGACCGCCTTCCAGGAGCTGTCTGTCTTTTACAAGGAACTCACCAGAGCCTGGAACAAAGTCTCCACCAAGTGCAGCTCTCCACCGGCTGGAGTGGCGGCTGTCCGGCAGGAGCCGCTGCTCGGGAATCCGTACCTCCACGACCGAGGTTTTAGGTGGCGGTCGGACGACAGGCTGTGGCTGGTGAGGTGACCAGGGTCAGGGACCTGCTCGATGGCGGAGGAGTGGGCTGGATGGCGCCAGACACGCTGGCGCGGTGCCTAAATTCCGCCAACGTCCACCGCGCAGCCGATGCCATCGAGTTGCTAAAAACAGCTCTGGGCCCCGACTCCATTAGGTGTGTCGAGGAGGCTCAAGCACGTGGGGAGATCTGGTCCGAACTGACCCCTGTCCGAACGGAATTCCTCATCGGCGCCAAACCCCGGAACCTCCCTCGGGAGCCGGCACCTTACAACTTGAGCCGCCTCGAGGAAATCCCCTCCGTGCCTTTCAGTTCCGCGCGGAGGGGTTTCCTGTACGGGCTGCTCCTGCACACTCTCAACTTTGCCATCCTCGCCTGCCATCCGGACACGCCATGGCATACCATCTTGCCGTCCGGAGAAGGCGGGGGCCCCCGATGGAGGGCACTCTACGCGTGAGTCCGCCCACTATTTATCAGGGACTTGGCCTGGAGGGTGTTGCACGGAGCAGTGCCGTGCAATAAATTTTTAAGCTGGTTCACGGGCTCCCAGGCCGCCTGCAATTTCTGCGGTCTGGAAGAGTCCGTGTTCCATGTTTTTTATTGAATGCACGAGTTTGCAGCCCCTGTTTTATTATTTAAAGGGGCTGCTCCTGAAATTCTGGCTACACTTCAGTCCCACACTCCTGATCTTTGGGCACCCTGTGCGGAGGGGAGCGGGTAGGTCCAAGGGCCTCCTCGTAGGACTGCTCCTGGGCACAGCCAAGGATGCCATCAGCCGGTCCAGGCAGCGGGCGGTCGAGGGGGTCGTTCAACCTGACTGCCTGCCTCTCTTCTGCGCGTACATCCGTGCCAGGGTATCCTTGGAGATGGAGCACGCGGTGTCCACCGGTACGCTCGCGGCCTTCCGCGAGAGTTGGGCGCCGGAGGGACTGGAGTGCATCGTCACCCCCGGCAACCAAATTTTAATTTGATTTTATGTTTTAAAGTTTATTTGTTTCAATTGCCAGTGTTTTTAGTGTCCCCCTCCCCTCTTATAGGGGGCACTTGGAGAAAAAAATATGATTTTTGTGCCCAAAAAAAAACACAAAGAAAAAACACAAAACCCCCCCCAAAAAAACCCCAAAAAGGGTCTTGTAAATGTTTGGTGCGTCCCCCAGATCGGGGGGGGGGGGCACGATTTAATGTTTTAGTTTCCTCGCAAAAGAGTTCTGTGGACAAGTACTCCAAGGTCCTATTGTTCATCTCCACTAAGTGGCCTACCGCTTAATGTGTATATCCTTTCCTTATTAGCCCTCCAAAAGTGCATCACCTCACACTTCTCTGAATTAAATTCCATTTGCCACTGCTCTGCCCACCTGACCAGTAGATTGATATCCTCCTGCAGCCCATAACTTTCCTCTTCATTATCAACCACACAGCCAATTTTAGTGTCATCTGCAAACGTCTTAATCATACTCCCTATATTCAAATCTAAATCATTGATATATACCACAAAAAGCAGGGGACCCAATACTGAGCCCTGCAGAACTCCACTGGAAACATCCTTCCGGTTACAAACATCCATCAATGCTTTTGCTTCCTACCTCTGAGCCAATTTTGGATCCAACTTGCCACTTTGCCCTGGATCCCATGGGCTTTAACCTTGACCAGTCTACCATGTGGGACCTTATCAAAAGCCTTGCTAAAGTTCATATATACTACATCATATGCACTACCCTCATTGACCCTCTTGGTTTTCACCACAAAAAATTCAATCAGGTTAGTCAAACACGGTCTTCCCTTAACAAATCCATGCTGACTGTTCATAATTAATCCTTGCCTATCCAAATGCAGATTTATCCTGTCTTTCAGAGTTTTTTCCAATAATTTTCCCACCACTGAGGTTAGGCTGACAGGCCTGTAATTACTTGGCCTATCCCTTTTCCCCTTCTTAAACAAGGGTACTACATTAGCAGTCCTCCAATCCTCCGGCACCATGCCCAGATCCAAAGAGGACTGGAAAATGATGGTCAAGACCTCTGCTATTTCCTCTTACTTTGCTCAACAGCTTGGGATGCATTTCATCCGGGTCTGGGGACATATCAAAGCTGCTAAATCTCTTAATACTCCCCCCCTCCACTCCACTATTTATTTCATCCAGAATATCACACTCCTCCTCTATAGCAGTATCTGCATTGCCTCTTTCCTTTCTGAAAACAGATGCAAAGTATTTGTTAAGAACCCTACCAACATCTTCCACTTCCACACAAAGATTACCCGCATGGCCTCTAATACGCCCTACCCTTTCTTTAGTTCCCTTCTTACTCTTAATATCTTAATATATTTATAGAACATCTTGGGGTTTTCCTTTAATTTTACTGGCCAAGAATTTCTCATGCTCTCTCTTAGCATTCCTAATATCCTTTTTAATTTTGCCTCGATTTTCTATATGCTGCAGATTCTAAATATTTAGCTGTAATGACATAAGTGTCCTTTTTCTTAATCCTTTCTCCCTTTCTCTCTCCATGCTTCCTGTTTCATTCCTTTTCGCTGACACTTTCCCTCCGACCTTCCTCTCTTTTCTATCTCCTCTCTCCATTCTATTATATTTTTGTTTCTCTCTTTGCCCTCCAATTTCTCCTTTCACTCGTCCACTTTTTTCTCTCTCTCTCCATTGTCCTTCCTTCTCTCCTTCTCTCTTTTTCCTTTTATACACCTGTCCCCTATGCAAGAGAGGGAAAGATGCCCTTTGCGATTGCACAGTTTTCTGCTTTTAAGATGGCAGAACCTACAAATTGACTAAATCCTAATAACGCGGTATACCTTGCAGGCCAAGAGCCTTTTTGTTCAACTTTAATAAATGCAGACAAGTGAAGTGAATTCCAATGATTAGAGGCTTGACCTTTCCTCATGTCAACCCCCTCATCTCTGGAATCAACCTAGTGAACCTTCTCTGAACTGCCTCCAAAGCAAGTTTATCCTTAAATATGGAAACTAACTGTCCGCAGTATTCCATGTGTGGCCTCACCAATACCCTGTACAACTGTAGTAAGACTTCCCTGCTTTAATACTCCATCCCCTTTGCAATAAAGGCCAAGATTCCATTCGCCTTCCTGATCACTTGCTGCACCTGCTTACTAACCTTTGGTGTTTCATGCACCAGGACCCCAGGTCCTGCTGTACTGTAACAATTTGCAATTTTTCTCCATTTAAATAATAACTTGCTCTTCGATGTTTTCTGCCAAAGTGCATAACCTTACATTTTCCAACATTATACTTCATCTGCCAAATTTTTGCCCAATCATTTAGCCTGTATGTCCTTTTGCAGGTTTTATTACCTCACACATTGCTTTTCCTCCCATCCTTATCGTCAGCAAACTTGGCTACACTACACTTGGCCCCTTCATCCAAGTCATTAATATAGATTGTAAATAGTTGGGTTGAATTCAATTAGAAAAGTCGAACCGAACAAAGTACTGTTTTTCAATGTGGTTGCAGAAAGGGAATGTTTCCGTATTTGAACGGTGTCCTTTGAAAATTAGTGTTTCCACGGGTGAATAAACCAATAAACGTTATTCAAAGTTAACCTTTTTTAGGTACTAAGTGAAGTGCTTGGGTTAATTTTACAATGGTCAGGTCGCCTGATCATATGGGAGGAGCTTATTGAGCTTAAATACCGAGCTCTGGGACTTGTTTGCTCAGATGACTTCCGGAGGCAGAAGGGGAGGCAGAGATAGGGGCAACGGCAAAACCAAAACAGTGAGTTGGGTCGGAGTGCTGCATTTTTTTTCCATTCTTACTAAAACCTAATCGTTCCTAAACCTCATCCTTCCTGAAACCCTTTTTTGGTTCCTGATGAGCCCTAGAAGGGGCGAAACACACCGGGCTTATTCCTTTCCTAAATCAATCCCTAACCTTAAATGCAGTGGGTTACTTCAGGTAGTGCTATTTTTAGCATTTAAAAAAAAACGAATCTAAAGTTTGCTAGAAGGTGGCCAGACAGAGGACGTTTGGGTCAACATGCGACAGGGACGGGCCTGGGGCGCTTGGTTTCTTCTTTCAGATGGCCACTGTTCGTGGACCTTGTGTGGCCTTGGCTTGCAGCCCTTTCGACTTTGGTCTGTTCTGTGCCTGCCTGTGGCGAGGGGTGTGAGAGTTATGTTGAAATGGTGATACGTGAGTTAGCGCTCATAGAAATAAAAGGTTGGCTAAGGCAATTGAAAGTCTGAGTAGTAAGCTTTGGGCATCGTGAGCCGATCAAAAGTGGCAATTGTGGATTCTGGAAAATCTCGTGATGGTGGGGGGTAACCCCGCTGTCCATTGCATTGCAACAGATGTCTGGGTCCAAATGGCCTGGATAACGGTTTGCCGTGTAGATTAGTTTTTTTTGTAGGTTTCTGGTCTGGTGTCATGTAATTCCGGTGTGACGTCATATTGCTACAAGTTTCAGGATCCAAATGGCCCGGAGAACGATTTGTCTGGGCTAGGGATAAAGAACGGTCTTCATCACGTCTGTGGGGTCGTGGACCTGGTGTGCAGTGATCAACAAATCTCTATCCCTAACCATAACTCGCACCCTCCCCTTCCCCTGGTGACCGTTACAACCTTGGCCCATTTGCGTCTGTCCCGGTTGGTGGTAAGCGAATTTTTAAGATGCTAACTGGGTCTAAGTCTGGACTACTTTTCCCAAAAGGAACAACCCGAGAATGTTGCGATCTTTCAGATTATTTTTTTAAAGTTTTAGCCTGATTACAATTATCTTCGATATTGTAAGGGACCGGGCTCTCGTAATGTACCTCCACCAAAAGTGTGCTTGAGATGTGGTTTGTTATTGATACACACACTCCAAAAAGAGCTTTATTTAAAGAACTGATACAATCTACAGTTAGCGAGTCAGTCAATCACGACATTAACAGTTCTGAACAATGAAATACAATCTTATTTGTAGTGGAGAATCTTACTTTTAAATCTAAACTTTGTTACACTATTCCTTCACATTGTTTAAGCAGGATATCCATCAATTATCAAGTTAGCAGTTCCCTTCAATCCCCGTGAAGCAGGCGACCACAATAAAAGCACGTTGCCTTTTGCCATGCTCTGTAATCGCTAAACTCTGCACGAGGGCGATGTGCGCGTCCGTCCGCGGGATTATTTTAATTGGAGAGCGAGAGCACCTCCAGAACTGTGAAGCCTAAAAGGGAAGACTGAGGTTCCACCGCGCAAAGGATTTCAACCGACTTGCAAGGAGGTGCTTTGATATGTAGCCACGTAGATGCGTCCTCAAGGAAAGGTTATACCGTGCATGGGGAGAATCGTAAGGAAACCCAGGCATGGAGACTGCACCCAGCCCAAATACTCACCTTAAAGGATGTTTTAAACTTTTTTTGTAAGTGTGGAAGCTTTCCCAATTGTCAATGTTTGGGGAATTCAAGAATCTTTTGTTTGAACCTGTATTTAAAATAAATGTCTTTGCTTCAGTTGCAGCCACCTTTTCGGAAAGTTTTTTAAAAAACCCTTTGGTGTTGTACTGGATGTAGGAAGTTTCCTGATTGTGTAGCTATTATTGAATGACATTGAGTTAGAAACTTGGGTGCATTGTTTTGTTGATTCCTGGAGTAACAAAATGCACAAGACCCATTGTGCAGAAGGGACGTTATACCGTTGAAGTTAGATGCTATGAATTAGAAAAATCGAACCATAGCCATTTGGTTGTGGAAAGGAAAGTCTATCTTTGAGTGGTATCCCTTGAAAATTAAAATGGAGTTATTAATAATATACAAAAAAGCAATTTTCATTGTGGACATGGTGACATTCTAGTTCTTTGTGAATGTCTCTGGTTCCAGACATGAGACTTTCACATTGAGGAGAAAAGGGAAATGCCTTATGTTTTTTCTAGGCAAATTGTCGTTTGGAAACATTTTTAAATTTGTGACTACTAAATGACAATGTTTTGCTCTGCCTTTTAAACCTAAAGAATGAATCCTTTCCACTGGCAGGTATTCTTTCTGCAATTAATGTCGTCTTTCACTTGAATTGTAGAATTATATTTACAAGATATTGGACATTATTAAATTCCTTTCAATTTAAGTGAATATTTGCACCATGGGGCAGAAGGCATGTTATGCTTTGACAAAATAACCCCTTGGGCTCTTAAGCAGAGTGGCAATAGATTCTGTTTTAAGTTGGTCTAAAAGCTGTGCTCAAACTAATCCTTAATTCTAAACTAAACTTATAGACCCTGACTGTAAACCTAAACCCACCCTAGCAGTAAAATGTTATTATAAACTTAAATCTAAATAGTGACCCTAGCCCTAAAACCTAATCATAACTAAAAGCAAAAGCAGACCGTGACCTGAGAACTCAACTGAAACTTAAACCTAAATGGACAGACGAGAACAAATGCTGGCCCTAGCTTAAAGCTAAAGAGATATAACCCCAAAAAAACTGTTGCCCTAAAACCAAAACCCAACTTAAATGTATGTAGGAAGATCATTGAACAAACCCTTACTGTAACTTTAACTTGTGTATGGAGGCAGGCACTAGAACTAAAACCTAACAACTTGACCCTAAAATGGAAATTGGGTTTGCAAGTGTAGGGTTTGCAAGTGTAGGGTTTGCAAGTGTAGGGTTTGCAAGTGTAGGGTTTGCAAGTGTAGGGTTTGCAAGTGTAGGGTTTGCAAGTGTAGGGTTTGCAAGTGTAGGGTTTGCAAGTGTAGGGTTTGCAAGTGTAGGGTTTGCAAGTGTAGGGTTTGCAAGTGTAGGGTTTGCAAGTGTAGGGTTTGCAAGTGTAGGGTTTGCAAGTGTAGGGTTTGCAAGTGTAGGGTTTGCAAGTGTAGGGTTTGCAAGTGTAGGGTTTGCAAGTGTAGGGTTTGCAAGTGTAGGGTTTGCAAGTGTAGGGTTTGCAAGTGTAGGGTTTGCAAGTGTAGGGTTTGCAAGTGTAGGGTTTGCAAGTGTAGGGTTTGCAAGTGTAGGGTTTGCAAGTGTAGGGTTTGCAAGTGTAGGGTTTGCAAGTGTAGGGTTTGCAAGTGTAGGGTTTGCAAGTGTAGGGTTTGCAAGTGTAGGGTTTGCAAGTGTAGGGTTTGCAAGTGTAGGGTTTGCAAGTGTAGGGTTTGCAAGTGTAGGGTTTGCAAGTGTAGGGTTTGCAAGTGTAGGGTTTGCAAGTGTAGGGTTTGCAAGTGTAGGGTTTGCAAGTGTAGGGTTTGCAAGTGTAGGGTTTGCAAGTGTAGGGTTTGCAAGTGTAGGGTTTGCAAGTGTAGGGTTTGCAAGTGTAGGGTTTGCAAGTGTAGGGTTTGCAAGTGTAGGGTTTGCAAGTGTAGGGTTTGCAAGTGTAGGGTTTGCAAGTGTAGGGTTTGCAAGTGTAGGGTTTGCAAGTGTAGGGTTTGCAAGTGTAGGGTTTGCAAGTGTAGGGTTTGCAAGTGTAGGGTTTGCAAGTGTAGGGTTTGCAAGTGTAGGGTTTGCAAGTGTAGGGTTTGCAAGTGTAGGGTTTGCAAGTGTAGGGTTTGCAAGTGTAGGGTTTGCAAGTGTAGGGTTTGCAAGTGTAGGGTTTGCAAGTGTAGGGTTTGCAAGTGTAGGGTTTGCAAGTGTAGGGTTTGCAAGTGTAGGGTTTGCAAGTGTAGGGTTTGCAAGTGTAGGGTTTGCAAGTGTAGGGTTTGCAAGTGTAGGGTTTGCAAGTGTAGGGTTTGCAAGTGTAGGGTTTGCAAGTGTAGGGTTTGCAAGTGTAGGGTTTGCAAGTGTAGGGTTTGCAAGTGTAGGGTTTGCAAGTGTAGGGTTTGCAAGTGTAGGGTTTGCAAGTGTAGGGTTTGCAAGTGTAGGGTTTGCAAGTGTAGGGTTTGCAAGTGTAGGGTTTGCAAGTGTAGGGTTTGCAAGTGTAGGGTTTGCAAGTGTAGGGTTTGCAAGTGTAGGGTTTGCAAGTGTAGGGTTTGCAAGTGTAGGGTTTGCAAGTGTAGGGTTTGCAAGTGTAGGGTTTGCAAGTGTAGGGTTTGCAAGTGTAGGGTTTGCAAGTGTAGGGTTTGCAAGTGTAGGGTTTGCAAGTGTAGGGTTTGCAAGTGTAGGGTTTGCAAGTGTAGGGTTTGCAAGTGTAGGGTTTGCAAGTGTAGGGTTTGCAAGTGTAGGGTTTGCAAGTGTAGGGTTTGCAAGTGTAGGGTTTGCAAGTGTAGGGTTTGCAAGTGTAGGGTTTGCAAGTGTAGGGTTTGCAAGTGTAGGGTTTGCAAGTGTAGGGTTTGCAAGTGTAGGGTTTGCAAGTGTAGGGTTTGCAAGTGTAGGGTTTGCAAGTGTAGGGTTTGCAAGTGTAGGGTTTGCAAGTGTAGGGTTTGCAAGTGTAGGGTTTGCAAGTGTAGGGTTTGCAAGTGTAGGGTTTGCAAGTGTAGGGTTTGCAAGTGTAGGGTTTGCAAGTGTAGGGTTTGCAAGTGTAGGGTTTGCAAGTGTAGGGTTTGCAAGTGTAGGGTTTGCAAGTGTAGGGTTTGCAAGTGTAGGGTTTGCAAGTGTAGGGTTTGCAAGTGTAGGGTTTGCAAGTGTAGGGTTTGCAAGTGTAGGGTTTGCAAGTGTAGGGTTTGCAAGTGTAGGGTTTGCAAGTGTAGGGTTTGCAAGTGTAGGGTTTGCAAGTGTAGGGTTTGCAAGTGTAGGGTTTGCAAGTGTAGGGTTTGCAAGTGTAGGGTTTGCAAGTGTAGGGTTTGCAAGTGTAGGGTTTGCAAGTGTAGGGTTTGCAAGTGTAGGGTTTGCAAGTGTAGGGTTTGCAAGTGTAGGGTTTGCAAGTGTAGGGTTTGCAAGTGTAGGGTTTGCAAGTGTAGGGTTTGCAAGTGTAGGGTTTGCAAGTGTAGGGTTTGCAAGTGTAGGGTTTGCAAGTGTAGGGTTTGCAAGTGTAGGGTTTGCAAGTGTAGGGTTTGCAAGTGTAGGGTTTGCAAGTGTAGGGTTTGCAAGTGTAGGGTTTGCAAGTGTAGGGTTTGCAAGTGTAGGGTTTGCAAGTGTAGGGTTTGCAAGTGTAGGGTTTGCAAGTGTAGGGTTTGCAAGTGTAGGGTTTGCAAGTGTAGGGTTTGCAAGTGTAGGGTTTGCAAGTGTAGGGTTTGCAAGTGTAGGGTTTGCAAGTGTAGGGTTTGCAAGTGTAGGGTTTGCAAGTGTAGGGTTTGCAAGTGTAGGGTTTGCAAGTGTAGGGTTTGCAAGTGTAGGGTTTGCAAGTGTAGGGTTTGCAAGTGTAGGGTTTGCAAGTGTAGGGTTTGCAAGTGTAGGGTTTGCAAGTGTAGGGTTTGCAAGTGTAGGGTTTGCAAGTGTAGGGTTTGCAAGTGTAGGGTTTGCAAGTGTAGGGTTTGCAAGTGTAGGGTTTGCAAGTGTAGGGTTTGCAAGTGTAGGGTTTGCAAGTGTAGGGTTTGCAAGTGTAGGGTTTGCAAGTGTAGGGTTTGCAAGTGTAGGGTTTGCAAGTGTAGGGTTTGCAAGTGTAGGGTTTGCAAGTGTAGGGTTTGCAAGTGTAGGGTTTGCAAGTGTAGGGTTTGCAAGTGTAGGGTTTGCAAGTGTAGGGTTTGCAAGTGTAGGGTTTGCAAGTGTAGGGTTTGCAAGTGTAGGGTTTGCAAGTGTAGGGTTTGCAAGTGTAGGGTTTGCAAGTGTAGGGTTTGCAAGTGTAGGGTTTGCAAGTGTAGGGTTTGCAAGTGTAGGGTTTGCAAGTGTAGGGTTTGCAAGTGTAGGGTTTGCAAGTGTAGGGTTTGCAAGTGTAGGGTTTGCAAGTGTAGGGTTTGCAAGTGTAGGGTTTGCAAGTGTAGGGTTTGCAAGTGTAGGGTTTGCAAGTGTAGGGTTTGCAAGTGTAGGGTTTGCAAGTGTAGGGTTTGCAAGTGTAGGGTTTGCAAGTGTAGGGTTTGCAAGTGTAGGGTTTGCAAGTGTAGGGTTTGCAAGTGTAGGGTTTGCAAGTGTAGGGTTTGCAAGTGTAGGGTTTGCAAGTGTAGGGTTTGCAAGTGTAGGGTTTGCAAGTGTAGGGTTTGCAAGTGTAGGGTTTGCAAGTGTAGGGTTTGCAAGTGTAGGGTTTGCAAGTGTAGGGTTTGCAAGTGTAGGGTTTGCAAGTGTAGGGTTTGCAAGTGTAGGGTTTGCAAGTGTAGGGTTTGCAAGTGTAGGGTTTGCAAGTGTAGGGTTTGCAAGTGTAGGGTTTGCAAGTGTAGGGTTTGCAAGTGTAGGGTTTGCAAGTGTAGGGTTTGCAAGTGTAGGGTTTGCAAGTGTAGGGTTTGCAAGTGTAGGGTTTGCAAGTGTAGGGTTTGCAAGTGTAGGGTTTGCAAGTGTAGGGTTTGCAAGTGTAGGGTTTGCAAGTGTAGGGTTTGCAAGTGTAGGGTTTGCAAGTGTAGGGTTTGCAAGTGTAGGGTTTGCAAGTGTAGGGTTTGCAAGTGTAGGGTTTGCAAGTGTAGGGTTTGCAAGTGTAGGGTTTGCAAGTGTAGGGTTTGCAAGTGTAGGGTTTGCAAGTGTAGGGTTTGCAAGTGTAGGGTTTGCAAGTGTAGGGTTTGCAAGTGTAGGGTTTGCAAGTGTAGGGTTTGCAAGTGTAGGGTTTGCAAGTGTAGGGTTTGCAAGTGTAGGGTTTGCAAGTGTAGGGTTTGCAAGTGTAGGGTTTGCAAGTGTAGGGTTTGCAAGTGTAGGGTTTGCAAGTGTAGGGTTTGCAAGTGTAGGGTTTGCAAGTGTAGGGTTTGCAAGTGTAGGGTTTGCAAGTGTAGGGTTTGCAAGTGTAGGGTTTGCAAGTGTAGGGTTTGCAAGTGTAGGGTTTGCAAGTGTAGGGTTTGCAAGTGTAGGGTTTGCAAGTGTAGGGTTTGCAAGTGTAGGGTTTGCAAGTGTAGGGTTTGCAAGTGTAGGGTTTGCAAGTGTAGGGTTTGCAAGTGTAGGGTTTGCAAGTGTAGGGTTTGCAAGTGTAGGGTTTGCAAGTGTAGGGTTTGCAAGTGTAGGGTTTGCAAGTGTAGGGTTTGCAAGTGTAGGGTTTGCAAGTGTAGGGTTTGCAAGTGTAGGGTTTGCAAGTGTAGGGTTTGCAAGTGTAGGGTTTGCAAGTGTAGGGTTTGCAAGTGTAGGGTTTGCAAGTGTAGGGTTTGCAAGTGTAGGGTTTGCAAGTGTAGGGTTTGCAAGTGTAGGGTTTGCAAGTGTAGGGTTTGCAAGTGTAGGGTTTGCAAGTGTAGGGTTTGCAAGTGTAGGGTTTGCAAGTGTAGGGTTTGCAAGTGTAGGGTTTGCAAGTGTAGGGTTTGCAAGTGTAGGGTTTGCAAGTGTAGGGTTTGCAAGTGTAGGGTTTGCAAGTGTAGGGTTTGCAAGTGTAGGGTTTGCAAGTGTAGGGTTTGCAAGTGTAGGGTTTGCAAGTGTAGGGTTTGCAAGTGTAGGGTTTGCAAGTGTAGGGTTTGCAAGTGTAGGGTTTGCAAGTGTAGGGTTTGCAAGTGTAGGGTTTGCAAGTGTAGGGTTTGCAAGTGTAGGGTTTGCAAGTGTAGGGTTTGCAAGTGTAGGGTTTGCAAGTGTAGGGTTTGCAAGTGTAGGGTTTGCAAGTGTAGGGTTTGCAAGTGTAGGGTTTGCAAGTGTAGGGTTTGCAAGTGTAGGGTTTGCAAGTGTAGGGTTTGCAAGTGTAGGGTTTGCAAGTGTAGGGTTTGCAAGTGTAGGGTTTGCAAGTGTAGGGTTTGCAAGTGTAGGGTTTGCAAGTGTAGGGTTTGCAAGTGTAGGGTTTGCAAGTGTAGGGTTTGCAAGTGTAGGGTTTGCAAGTGTAGGGTTTGCAAGTGTAGGGTTTGCAAGTGTAGGGTTTGCAAGTGTAGGGTTTGCAAGTGTAGGGTTTGCAAGTGTAGGGTTTGCAAGTGTAGGGTTTGCAAGTGTAGGGTTTGCAAGTGTAGGGTTTGCAAGTGTAGGGTTTGCAAGTGTAGGGTTTGCAAGTGTAGGGTTTGCAAGTGTAGGGTTTGCAAGTGTAGGGTTTGCAAGTGTAGGGTTTGCAAGTGTAGGGTTTGCAAGTGTAGGGTTTGCAAGTGTAGGGTTTGCAAGTGTAGGGTTTGCAAGTGTAGGGTTTGCAAGTGTAGGGTTTGCAAGTGTAGGGTTTGCAAGTGTAGGGTTTGCAAGTGTAGGGTTTGCAAGTGTAGGGTTTGCAAGTGTAGGGTTTGCAAGTGTAGGGTTTGCAAGTGTAGGGTTTGCAAGTGTAGGGTTTGCAAGTGTAGGGTTTGCAAGTGTAGGGTTTGCAAGTGTAGGGTTTGCAAGTGTAGGGTTTGCAAGTGTAGGGTTTGCAAGTGTAGGGTTTGCAAGTGTAGGGTTTGCAAGTGTAGGGTTTGCAAGTGTAGGGTTTGCAAGTGTAGGGTTTGCAAGTGTAGGGTTTGCAAGTGTAGGGTTTGCAAGTGTAGGGTTTGCAAGTGTAGGGTTTGCAAGTGTAGGGTTTGCAAGTGTAGGGTTTGCAAGTGTAGGGTTTGCAAGTGTAGGGTTTGCAAGTGTAGGGTTTGCAAGTGTAGGGTTTGCAAGTGTAGGGTTTGCAAGTGTAGGGTTTGCAAGTGTAGGGTTTGCAAGTGTAGGGTTTGCAAGTGTAGGGTTTGCAAGTGTAGGGTTTGCAAGTGTAGGGTTTGCAAGTGTAGGGTTTGCAAGTGTAGGGTTTGCAAGTGTAGGGTTTGCAAGTGTAGGGTTTGCAAGTGTAGGGTTTGCAAGTGTAGGGTTTGCAAGTGTAGGGTTTGCAAGTGTAGGGTTTGCAAGTGTAGGGTTTGCAAGTGTAGGGTTTGCAAGTGTAGGGTTTGCAAGTGTAGGGTTTGCAAGTGTAGGGTTTGCAAGTGTAGGGTTTGCAAGTGTAGGGTTTGCAAGTGTAGGGTTTGCAAGTGTAGGGTTTGCAAGTGTAGGGTTTGCAAGTGTAGGGTTTGCAAGTGTAGGGTTTGCAAGTGTAGGGTTTGCAAGTGTAGGGTTTGCAAGTGTAGGGTTTGCAAGTGTAGGGTTTGCAAGTGTAGGGTTTGCAAGTGTAGGGTTTGCAAGTGTAGGGTTTGCAAGTGTAGGGTTTGCAAGTGTAGGGTTTGCAAGTGTAGGGTTTGCAAGTGTAGGGTTTGCAAGTGTAGGGTTTGCAAGTGTAGGGTTTGCAAGTGTAGGGTTTGCAAGTGTAGGGTTTGCAAGTGTAGGGTTTGCAAGTGTAGGGTTTGCAAGTGTAGGGTTTGCAAGTGTAGGGTTTGCAAGTGTAGGGTTTGCAAGTGTAGGGTTTGCAAGTGTAGGGTTTGCAAGTGTAGGGTTTGCAAGTGTAGGGTTTGCAAGTGTAGGGTTTGCAAGTGTAGGGTTTGCAAGTGTAGGGTTTGCAAGTGTAGGGTTTGCAAGTGTAGGGTTTGCAAGTGTAGGGTTTGCAAGTGTAGGGTTTGCAAGTGTAGGGTTTGCAAGTGTAGGGTTTGCAAGTGTAGGGTTTGCAAGTGTAGGGTTTGCAAGTGTAGGGTTTGCAAGTGTAGGGTTTGCAAGTGTAGGGTTTGCAAGTGTAGGGTTTGCAAGTGTAGGGTTTGCAAGTGTAGGGTTTGCAAGTGTAGGGTTTGCAAGTGTAGGGTTTGCAAGTGTAGGGTTTGCAAGTGTAGGGTTTGCAAGTGTAGGGTTTGCAAGTGTAGGGTTTGCAAGTGTAGGGTTTGCAAGTGTAGGGTTTGCAAGTGTAGGGTTTGCAAGTGTAGGGTTTGCAAGTGTAGGGTTTGCAAGTGTAGGGTTTGCAAGTGTAGGGTTTGCAAGTGTAGGGTTTGCAAGTGTAGGGTTTGCAAGTGTAGGGTTTGCAAGTGTAGGGTTTGCAAGTGTAGGGTTTGCAAGTGTAGGGTTTGCAAGTGTAGGGTTTGCAAGTGTAGGGTTTGCAAGTGTAGGGTTTGCAAGTGTAGGGTTTGCAAGTGTAGGGTTTGCAAGTGTAGGGTTTGCAAGTGTAGGGTTTGCAAGTGTAGGGTTTGCAAGTGTAGGGTTTGCAAGTGTAGGGTTTGCAAGTGTAGGGTTTGCAAGTGTAGGGTTTGCAAGTGTAGGGTTTGCAAGTGTAGGGTTTGCAAGTGTAGGGTTTGCAAGTGTAGGGTTTGCAAGTGTAGGGTTTGCAAGTGTAGGGTTTGCAAGTGTAGGGTTTGCAAGTGTAGGGTTTGCAAGTGTAGGGTTTGCAAGTGTAGGGTTTGCAAGTGTAGGGTTTGCAAGTGTAGGGTTTGCAAGTGTAGGGTTTGCAAGTGTAGGGTTTGCAAGTGTAGGGTTTGCAAGTGTAGGGTTTGCAAGTGTAGGGTTTGCAAGTGTAGGGTTTGCAAGTGTAGGGTTTGCAAGTGTAGGGTTTGCAAGTGTAGGGTTTGCAAGTGTAGGGTTTGCAAGTGTAGGGTTTGCAAGTGTAGGGTTTGCAAGTGTAGGGTTTGCAAGTGTAGGGTTTGCAAGTGTAGGGTTTGCAAGTGTAGGGTTTGCAAGTGTAGGGTTTGCAAGTGTAGGGTTTGCAAGTGTAGGGTTTGCAAGTGTAGGGTTTGCAAGTGTAGGGTTTGCAAGTGTAGGGTTTGCAAGTGTAGGGTTTGCAAGTGTAGGGTTTGCAAGTGTAGGGTTTGCAAGTGTAGGGTTTGCAAGTGTAGGGTTTGCAAGTGTAGGGTTTGCAAGTGTAGGGTTTGCAAGTGTAGGGTTTGCAAGTGTAGGGTTTGCAAGTGTAGGGTTTGCAAGTGTAGGGTTTGCAAGTGTAGGGTTTGCAAGTGTAGGGTTTGCAAGTGTAGGGTTTGCAAGTGTAGGGTTTGCAAGTGTAGGGTTTGCAAGTGTAGGGTTTGCAAGTGTAGGGTTTGCAAGTGTAGGGTTTGCAAGTGTAGGGTTTGCAAGTGTAGGGTTTGCAAGTGTAGGGTTTGCAAGTGTAGGGTTTGCAAGTGTAGGGTTTGCAAGTGTAGGGTTTGCAAGTGTAGGGTTTGCAAGTGTAGGGTTTGCAAGTGTAGGGTTTGCAAGTGTAGGGTTTGCAAGTGTAGGGTTTGCAAGTGTAGGGTTTGCAAGTGTAGGGTTTGCAAGTGTAGGGTTTGCAAGTGTAGGGTTTGCAAGTGTAGGGTTTGCAAGTGTAGGGTTTGCAAGTGTAGGGTTTGCAAGTGTAGGGTTTGCAAGTGTAGGGTTTGCAAGTGTAGGGTTTGCAAGTGTAGGGTTTGCAAGTGTAGGGTTTGCAAGTGTAGGGTTTGCAAGTGTAGGGTTTGCAAGTGTAGGGTTTGCAAGTGTAGGGTTTGCAAGTGTAGGGTTTGCAAGTGTAGGGTTTGCAAGTGTAGGGTTTGCAAGTGTAGGGTTTGCAAGTGTAGGGTTTGCAAGTGTAGGGTTTGCAAGTGTAGGGTTTGCAAGTGTAGGGTTTGCAAGTGTAGGGTTTGCAAGTGTAGGGTTTGCAAGTGTAGGGTTTGCAAGTGTAGGGTTTGCAAGTGTAGGGTTTGCAAGTGTAGGGTTTGCAAGTGTAGGGTTTGCAAGTGTAGGGTTTGCAAGTGTAGGGTTTGCAAGTGTAGGGTTTGCAAGTGTAGGGTTTGCAAGTGTAGGGTTTGCAAGTGTAGGGTTTGCAAGTGTAGGGTTTGCAAGTGTAGGGTTTGCAAGTGTAGGGTTTGCAAGTGTAGGGTTTGCAAGTGTAGGGTTTGCAAGTGTAGGGTTTGCAAGTGTAGGGTTTGCAAGTGTAGGGTTTGCAAGTGTAGGGTTTGCAAGTGTAGGGTTTGCAAGTGTAGGGTTTGCAAGTGTAGGGTTTGCAAGTGTAGGGTTTGCAAGTGTAGGGTTTGCAAGTGTAGGGTTTGCAAGTGTAGGGTTTGCAAGTGTAGGGTTTGCAAGTGTAGGGTTTGCAAGTGTAGGGTTTGCAAGTGTAGGGTTTGCAAGTGTAGGGTTTGCAAGTGTAGGGTTTGCAAGTGTAGGGTTTGCAAGTGTAGGGTTTGCAAGTGTAGGGTTTGCAAGTGTAGGGTTTGCAAGTGTAGGGTTTGCAAGTGTAGGGTTTGCAAGTGTAGGGTTTGCAAGTGTAGGGTTTGCAAGTGTAGGGTTTGCAAGTGTAGGGTTTGCAAGTGTAGGGTTTGCAAGTGTAGGGTTTGCAAGTGTAGGGTTTGCAAGTGTAGGGTTTGCAAGTGTAGGGTTTGCAAGTGTAGGGTTTGCAAGTGTAGGGTTTGCAAGTGTAGGGTTTGCAAGTGTAGGGTTTGCAAGTGTAGGGTTTGCAAGTGTAGGGTTTGCAAGTGTAGGGTTTGCAAGTGTAGGGTTTGCAAGTGTAGGGTTTGCAAGTGTAGGGTTTGCAAGTGTAGGGTTTGCAAGTGTAGGGTTTGCAAGTGTAGGGTTTGCAAGTGTAGGGTTTGCAAGTGTAGGGTTTGCAAGTGTAGGGTTTGCAAGTGTAGGGTTTGCAAGTGTAGGGTTTGCAAGTGTAGGGTTTGCAAGTGTAGGGTTTGCAAGTGTAGGGTTTGCAAGTGTAGGGTTTGCAAGTGTAGGGTTTGCAAGTGTAGGGTTTGCAAGTGTAGGGTTTGCAAGTGTAGGGTTTGCAAGTGTAGGGTTTGCAAGTGTAGGGTTTGCAAGTGTAGGGTTTGCAAGTGTAGGGTTTGCAAGTGTAGGGTTTGCAAGTGTAGGGTTTGCAAGTGTAGGGTTTGCAAGTGTAGGGTTTGCAAGTGTAGGGTTTGCAAGTGTAGGGTTTGCAAGTGTAGGGTTTGCAAGTGTAGGGTTTGCAAGTGTAGGGTTTGCAAGTGTAGGGTTTGCAAGTGTAGGGTTTGCAAGTGTAGGGTTTGCAAGTGTAGGGTTTGCAAGTGTAGGGTTTGCAAGTGTAGGGTTTGCAAGTGTAGGGTTTGCAAGTGTAGGGTTTGCAAGTGTAGGGTTTGCAAGTGTAGGGTTTGCAAGTGTAGGGTTTGCAAGTGTAGGGTTTGCAAGTGTAGGGTTTGCAAGTGTAGGGTTTGCAAGTGTAGGGTTTGCAAGTGTAGGGTTTGCAAGTGTAGGGTTTGCAAGTGTAGGGTTTGCAAGTGTAGGGTTTGCAAGTGTAGGGTTTGCAAGTGTAGGGTTTGCAAGTGTAGGGTTTGCAAGTGTAGGGTTTGCAAGTGTAGGGTTTGCAAGTGTAGGGTTTGCAAGTGTAGGGTTTGCAAGTGTAGGGTTTGCAAGTGTAGGGTTTGCAAGTGTAGGGTTTGCAAGTGTAGGGTTTGCAAGTGTAGGGTTTGCAAGTGTAGGGTTTGCAAGTGTAGGGTTTGCAAGTGTAGGGTTTGCAAGTGTAGGGTTTGCAAGTGTAGGGTTTGCAAGTGTAGGGTTTGCAAGTGTAGGGTTTGCAAGTGTAGGGTTTGCAAGTGTAGGGTTTGCAAGTGTAGGGTTTGCAAGTGTAGGGTTTGCAAGTGTAGGGTTTGCAAGTGTAGGGTTTGCAAGTGTAGGGTTTGCAAGTGTAGGGTTTGCAAGTGTAGGGTTTGCAAGTGTAGGGTTTGCAAGTGTAGGGTTTGCAAGTGTAGGGTTTGCAAGTGTAGGGTTTGCAAGTGTAGGGTTTGCAAGTGTAGGGTTTGCAAGTGTAGGGTTTGCAAGTGTAGGGTTTGCAAGTGTAGGGTTTGCAAGTGTAGGGTTTGCAAGTGTAGGGTTTGCAAGTGTAGGGTTTGCAAGTGTAGGGTTTGCAAGTGTAGGGTTTGCAAGTGTAGGGTTTGCAAGTGTAGGGTTTGCAAGTGTAGGGTTTGCAAGTGTAGGGTTTGCAAGTGTAGGGTTTGCAAGTGTAGGGTTTGCAAGTGTAGGGTTTGCAAGTGTAGGGTTTGCAAGTGTAGGGTTTGCAAGTGTAGGGTTTGCAAGTGTAGGGTTTGCAAGTGTAGGGTTTGCAAGTGTAGGGTTTGCAAGTGTAGGGTTTGCAAGTGTAGGGTTTGCAAGTGTAGGGTTTGCAAGTGTAGGGTTTGCAAGTGTAGGGTTTGCAAGTGTAGGGTTTGCAAGTGTAGGGTTTGCAAGTGTAGGGTTTGCAAGTGTAGGGTTTGCAAGTGTAGGGTTTGCAAGTGTAGGGTTTGCAAGTGTAGGGTTTGCAAGTGTAGGGTTTGCAAGTGTAGGGTTTGCAAGTGTAGGGTTTGCAAGTGTAGGGTTTGCAAGTGTAGGGTTTGCAAGTGTAGGGTTTGCAAGTGTAGGGTTTGCAAGTGTAGGGTTTGCAAGTGTAGGGTTTGCAAGTGTAGGGTTTGCAAGTGTAGGGTTTGCAAGTGTAGGGTTTGCAAGTGTAGGGTTTGCAAGTGTAGGGTTTGCAAGTGTAGGGTTTGCAAGTGTAGGGTTTGCAAGTGTAGGGTTTGCAAGTGTAGGGTTTGCAAGTGTAGGGTTTGCAAGTGTAGGGTTTGCAAGTGTAGGGTTTGCAAGTGTAGGGTTTGCAAGTGTAGGGTTTGCAAGTGTAGGGTTTGCAAGTGTAGGGTTTGCAAGTGTAGGGTTTGCAAGTGTAGGGTTTGCAAGTGTAGGGTTTGCAAGTGTAGGGTTTGCAAGTGTAGGGTTTGCAAGTGTAGGGTTTGCAAGTGTAGGGTTTGCAAGTGTAGGGTTTGCAAGTGTAGGGTTTGCAAGTGTAGGGTTTGCAAGTGTAGGGTTTGCAAGTGTAGGGTTTGCAAGTGTAG